>NW_028120759.1:0-393735 GCF_965178545.1 Coloeus monedula | reverse complement strand
GGTTGGAAAAGACCTCGGAGATCACTGAGTGCAACCAGCACCAGCACGGCCACCGCTGACCACGTCCATGCCATGCCACAGCCACAGGTGTTGGAGCACTCCCAGGGGTGGGCACTCCAAACCTCCCTGGGCAGCTGTGCCAAGGCCTGAGCGCCCTTTCCATGGAGGAATTTCCCCAATATCCACCCTGAGCCTCTCCTGGCCCAGCCTGAGGCCGTTCCCTCTCCTCCTGTCCCTGTTCCCTGGGAGCAGAGCCCGACCCCCCCGGCTGCCCCCTCCTGTCAGGGGCTTGTGCAGAGCCACAAGGTCCCGCCTGAGCCTCCTTTGCTGCAGGCTGTGCCCCTTTCCCAGCTCTCTCAGGAACTCTCCAGCCCCTTGCCAGCTCCGTTCCCTTGCCTGGACTGGCTCCAGCCCCTCCGTGTCCCTCTTGTCCCAGAGGTGCTGCCAGCACTGCAGGTGCCCCAGCAGTGCCAGCACAGGGACGGGCCCAGCGCGCCCGGGCATGTGCAGTGGGGGGTGGGGAAGGGGGCCCAGAGCGCCCGCGCATGCGCAGTGGGGAAGGGGGGGGGGCCAGCGCGCCCGCGCATGCGCAGTGGGGGGTGGGGGGGGCCCAGCCTGCCGGCGCATGCGCAGTGGGGAGGGGGGGGCCGGCAGGCGCACCGCGCATGCGCAGTGGGGGTGGGGGGGCCGTCCAGCTCTCCCGCGCATGCGCAGTGGGTGGTGGGCCCGGCCAGCGCGCCCGCGCATGCGCAGTGGGGGTGGGGGGGGCCCGGCCAGGGCGCCCGCGCATGCGCAGTGGGGGTTGGGGGGGTCGTCCAGCTCTCCCGCGCATGCGCAGTGGGGTTGGGGCCCGGCCAGGGCGCCCGCGCATGCGCAGTGGTGTTTGGGGGGGGTCGTCCAGCTCTCCCGCGCTTGCGCAGTGGGGTGGGGGCCAGCCAGCGCGCCCGCGCATGCGCAGTGGGGGTGGGGGGGCCGTCCAGCTCTCCCGCGCATGCGCAGTGGGGTGGGGTCCCGGCCAGGGCGCCCGCGCATGCGCAGTGGGAGGTGGGGGGGGCAACAGCCTGCCGGCGCATGCGCAGTGGGGGTGGGGGGGGCCCAGCGTAACGGCGCATGCGCAGTGGGGGGTGGGGGGGGCCCAGCGTGCCGGCGCATGCGCAGTGGGGGTGGGGGGTCCGGCAGGCGCACCGCGCATGCGCAGTGGGGGTGGGGGGGCCGTCCAGCTCTCCCGCGCATGCGCAGTGGGGTGGGGGCCCGGCCAGGGCGCCCGCGCATGCGCAGTGGGGGTTGGGGGGGGTCGTCCAGCTCTCCCGCGCATGCGCAGTGGGGTGGGGGCCCTGCCAGCGCGCCCGCGCATGCGCAGTGGGGGTGCGGGGGTCCGGCAGGCGCCCGCGCATGCGCAGTGGTGGTGGGGGAGCCGTCCAGCTCTGCCGCGCATGCGCAGTGGGGTGGAATCCCGGCCAGGGCGCCCGCGCATGCGCAGTGGGTGGGGGGGACGGGCCCAGCGCGCCCGCGCATGCGCAGTAGGTGGTGGGGGGGGGGGGGGGGGGGCAACAGCCTGCCGGCGCATGCGCAGTGGGGGTGGGGGGGGCCCAGCGTAACGGCGCATGCGCAGTGGGGGTGGGGGGGCCGGCAGGCGCACCGCGCATGCGCAGTGGGGGTGGGGGGGCCGTCCAGCTCTCCCGCGCATGCGCAGTGAGGTGGGGGCCCGGCCAGCGCGCCCGCGCATGCGCAGTGGGGTTGGGGGGGCCGGCAGGCGCCCGCGCATGCGCAGTGGTGGTGGGGGGAGCCGTCCAGCTCTCCCGCGCATGTGCAGTGGGGTGGGGGCCCGGCCAGGGCGCCCGCGCATGCGCAGTGGGGTGGGGGGGCCCAGCCTGGGGGTGCCTTTTGTTCTGGTCCTCCGTGGGGCTGCCTTGAGAGCGGAATCAAGGTTGGAAAAGACCTCGGAGATCACTGAGTGCAACCAGCACCAGCACGGCCACCGCTGACCACGTCCATGCCATGCCACAGCCACAGGTGTTGGAGCACTCCCAGGGGTGGGCACTCCAAACCTCCCTGGGCAGCTGTGCCAAGGCCTGAGCGCCCTTTCCATGGAGGAATTTCCCCAATATCCACCCTGAGCCTCCCCTGGCCCAGCCTGAGGCCGTTCCCTCTCCTCCTGTCCCTGTTCCCTGGGAGCAGAGCCCGACCCCCCCGGCTGCCCCCTGCTGTCAGGGGCTTGTGCAGAGCCACAAGGTCCCGCCTGAGCCTCCTTTGCTGCAGGCTGTGCCCCTTTCCCAGCTCTCTCAGGAACTCTCCAGCCCCTTGCCAGCTCCGTTCCCTTGCCTGGACTGGCTCCAGCCCCTCCGTGTCCCTCTTGTCCCAGAGGTGCTGCCAGCACTGCAGGTGCCCCAGCAGTGCCAGCACAGGGACGGGCCCAGCGCGCCCGGGCATGTGCAGTGGGGGGTGGGGAAGGGGGCCCAGAGCGCCCGCGCATGCGCAGTGGGGAGGGGGGGGGGGGGGGCCAGCGCGCCCGCGCATGCGCAGTGGGGGGTGGGGGGGGCCCAGCCTGCCGGCGCATGCGCAGTGGGGAGGGGGGGGCCGGCAGGCGCACCGCGCATGCGCAGTGGGGGTGGGGGGGGCCGTCCAGCTCTCCCGCGCATGCGCAGTGGGTGGGGGGGCCCGGCCAGCGCGCCCGCGCATGCGCAGTGGGGGTGGGGGGGTCCCGGCCAGGGCGCCCGCGCATGCGCAGTGGGGGTTGGGGAGGGTCGTCCAGCTCTCCCGCGCCTGCGCAGTGGGGTGGGGGCCAGCCAGCGCGCCCGCGCATGCGCAGTGGGGGTGGGGGGGTCCGTCCAGCTCTCCCGCGCATGCGCAGTGGGGTGGGGTCCCGGCCAGGGCGCCCGCGCATGCGCAGTAGGTGGTTGGGGGGGGGGGGGGGGGGGCCAACAGCCTGCCGGCGCATGCGCAGTGGGGGTGGGGGGGGCCCAGCGTAACGGCGCATGCGCAGTGGGGGTGGGGGGGCCGGCAGGCGCACCGCGCATGCGCAGTGGGGGTGGGGGGGCCGTCCAGCTCTCCCGCGCATGCGCAGTGAGGTGGGGGCCCGGCCAGCGCGCCCGCGCATGCGCAGTGGGGGTGGGGGGGGCCGGCAGGCGCCCGCGCATGCGCAGTAGGGGTGGGGGGAGCCGTCCAGCTCTCCCGCGCATGCGCAGTGGGGTGGGGGCCCGGCCAGGGCGCCCGCGCATGCGCAGTGGGGTGGGGGGGCCCAGCCTGGGGGTGCCTTTTGTTCTGGTCCTCCGTGGGGCTGCCTTGAGAGCGGAATCAAGGTTGGAAAAGACCTCGGAGATCACTGAGTGCAACCAGCACCAGCACGGCCACCGCTGACCACGTCCATGCCATGCCACAGCCACAGGTGTTGGAGCACTCCCAGGGGTGGGCACTCCAAACCTCCCTGGGCAGCTGTGCCAAGGCCTGAGCGCCCTTTCCATGGAGGAATTTCCCCAATATCCACCCTGAGCCTCCCCTGGCCCAGCCTGAGGCCGTTCCCTCTCCTCCTGTCCCTGTTCCCTGGGAGCAGAGCCCGACCCCCCCGGCTGCCCCCTCCTGTCAGGGGCTTGTGCAGAGCCACAAGGTCCCGCCTGAGCCTCCTTTGCTGCAGGCTGTGCCCCTTTCCCAGCTCTCTCAGGAACTCTCCAGCCCCTTGCCAGCTCCGTTCCCTTGCCTGGACTGGCTCCAGCCCCTCCGTGTCCCTCTTGTCCCAGAGGTGCTGCCAGCACTGCAGGTGCCCCAGCAGTGCCAGCACAGGGACGGGCCCAGCGCGCCCGGGCATGTGCAGTGGGGGGTGGGGGGGGGGGCCCAGAGCGCCCGCGCATGCGCAGTGGGGAGGGGGGGGGGCCAGCGCGCCCGCGCATGCGCAGTGGGGGGTGGGGGGGGCCCAGCCTGCCGGCGCATGCGCAGTGGGGAGGGGGGGGCCGGCAGGCGCACCGCGCATGCGCAGTGGGGGTGGGGGGGCCGTCCAGCTCTCCCGCGCATGCGCAGTGGGTGGGGGGCCCGGCCAGCGCGCCCGCGCATGCGCAGTGGGGGTGGGGGGGGCCCGGCCAGGGCGCCCGCGCATGCGCAGTGGGGGTTGGGGGGGTCGTCCAGCTCTCCCGCGCATGCGCAGTGGGGTGGGGGCCAGCCAGCGCGCCCGCGCATGCGCAGTGGGGGTGGGGGGGCCGTCCAGCTCTCCCGCGCATGCGCAGTGGGGTGGGGTCCCGGCCAGGGCGCCCGCGCATGCGCAGTGGGGGTGGGGGGGGCCCAGCGTAACGGCGCATGCGCAGTGGGGGTGGGGGGGGCCGGCAGGCGCACCGCGCATGCGCAGTGGGGGTGGGGGGGCCGTCCAGCTCTCCCGCGCATGCGCAGTGGGGTGGGGGCCCGGCCAGGGCGCCCGCGCATGCGCAGTGGGGGTTGGGGGGGTCGTCCAGCTCTCCCGCGCATGCGCAGTGGGGTGGGGGCCCTGCCAGCGCGCCCGCGCATGCGCAGTGGGGGTGGGGGGGGCCGGCAGGCGCCCGCGCATGCGCAGTGGTGGTGGGGGAGCCGTCCAGCTCTCCCGCGCATGCGCAGTGGGGTGGGGGCCCGGCCAGGGCGCCCGCGCATGCGCAGTGGGGGTTGGGGGGGTCGTCCAGCTCTCCCGCGCATGCGCAGTGGGGAGGGGGCCCGGCCAGCGCGCCCGCGCATGCGCAGTGGGGGTGGGGGGGGCCGGCAGGCGCCCGCGCATGCGCAGTGGTGGTGGGGGAGCCGTCCAGCTCTCTCGCGCATGCGCAGTGGGGTGGGGGCCCGGCCAGGGCGCCCGCGCATGCGCAGTGGGGTGGGGGGGCCCAGCCTGGGGGTGCCTTTTGTTCTGGTCCTCCGTGGGGCTGCCTTGAGAGCGGAATCAAGGTTGGAAAAGACCTCGGAGATCACTGAGTGCAACCAGCACCAGCACGGCCACCGCTGACCACGTCCATGCCATGCCACAGCCACAGGTGTTGGAGCACTCCCAGGGGTGGGCACTCCAAACCTCCCTGGGCGGCTGTGCCAAGGCCTGAGCGCCCTTTCCATGGAGGAATTTCCCCAATATCCACCCTGAGCCTCCCCTGGCCCAGCCTGAGGCCGTTCCCTCTCCTCCTGTCCCTGTTCCCTGGGAGCAGAACCCGACCCCCCCGGCTGCCCCCTCCTGTCAGGGGCTTGTGCAGAGCCACAAGGTCCCGCCTGAGCCTCCTTTGCTGCAGGCTGTGCCCCTTTCCCAGCTCTCTCAGGAACTCTCCAGCCCCTTGCCAGCTCCGTTCCCTTGCCTGGACTGGCTCCAGCCCCTCCGTGTCCCTCTTGTCCCAGAGGTGCTGCCAGCACTGCAGGTGCCCCAGCAGTGCCAGCACAGGGATGGGCCCGGAGCGCCTGCGCATGCTCAGTGGTGTGGGGGGCCGGCCAGCGCGCCCGCGCATGCGCAGTGGGGAGGGGGGGGCCGTCCAGCTCGCCCGCGTATGCGCAGTGGGAGGGGGGGCTGGGGCCAGCGCGCCCGCGCATGCGCAGTTGGGGGTGGGGTGTGGCCAGAGCGCCAGCTCATGCGCAGTGGTGTGGGGGGCCGTCCAGCTCTCCCGCGCATGCGCAGTGGTGTGGGGGGCCGGCCAGCGCGCCCGCGCATGCGCAGTGGGTTGGGCGGGCCGGCCAGCGCCCCCGCGCTTGCGGAGTGTGGTGGGGGGGGGCCCAGCGCGCCCACGCATGCGCAGTGGGAGGGGCGGTAGGGCCAGCGCACCCGCGCATGCGCAGTGGGGAGGAGGGCCGGCCGATGCGCCCGCGCATGCGCAGTCCGGGGGGGGGGGGGACCAGCCTGGGGGTTAGGGTTAGGGTTATGCCTGGGGTTAGGATTGAGAAAACCACAAAGCCAGGAGACCCAGGCACACTAACCATGCAAAAGGCTGGCCAAGTTGAGTGTAGCACATCCAAATCCCCTCTCCCTCTTCGTCATTCTGCTCAGAACTCACCACGGCCCAATGCCCGATTACTGGCTCAGTCTAGGGTTAGGCTTAGGGCTAGGGTTAGGGTTATGCCTAGGGTTAGGGTTCAGAAAACCACAAAGCCAGGAGCTCCAGGGACACTGATCATGCGAAAGGCAGGCCAAGTTAAGCACGGCACATCCAAAACCTTGCTCCCTCTTCTTCTTTCTGCAAGGGTTAGGGTTAGGGTTAGGGGCTCGGCACATCAAAACCTTGCTCCCTCTTACTCTTTCTGCTCAGAACTCACCACAGCCCAAAGCCCAGGTTTTGGCTCCGCCTAGGGTTAGGGTTGGGGTTTGGTTTAGGGTTAGGGTTAGGGTTAGGTTTACGCCTCGGGTTATGGTTGAGGAAACCACAAAGCCAGGAGCTCCAGGGACACTGATCATGCGAAAGGCAGGCCAAGTTAAGCACGGCACATCCAAAACCTTGCTCCCTCTTCTTCTTTCTGCAAGGGTTATGGTTAGGGTTAGGGGCTCGGGTTTGGGTTAGGCTTAGGGGTTAGGGTTATGCCTAGGCTTAGGATTGAGAAAACCACAAAGCCAGGAGACCCAGGGACACTGACCATACAAAAGGTAGGCCAACTTAAGCATGGCATATCAAAACCTTCCTCCCTCTTCCTCTTTCTGCTCGGAACTCACCACAGACCGATGACCGATTAGTGGCTCAATCTATCGTTAGAGTTAGGTTTAGGCGTTCTCCTAGGATTAGGGTTGAGAAAACCACAAAGCCAGGAGCTCCAGGGATACGCAGCATGCAAAAGGCATACCAAGGTGAGGAGGACACAGCCCAAACCTTGCTCCCTCTTTGTCTTTCTGCTCAGAATTTGCCACAACACTCTGCCGGATTTCTGGCTCAAGGTAGGGTTAGGGATAGGGTTACGCCTTGGGTTAGGGTTAGGGTTAGGGGTTAGGGTTACGCCTAGGGTTAAGGTTGAGAAAACCACAAAGCCAGGAGCTCCAGGGATACTCACCATGCAAAAGGCAGGCCAAGTTGAACGTAGCACATCCAAATCCTTGCTCCCTCTACGTCATTCTGCTCGGAACTCACCACAGCCCAATGCCTGATTTCTGCCTCAGTCTAGGGTTAGGGTTATGCCGAGGGTTAGGGTTATGCCTAGGGTTAGGGTTCACAAAACCACAAAGCCAGGAGCTCCAGGGATACTCACCATGCAAAAGGCAGGCCAAGTTGAGCGTAGCACATCCAAATCCCCTCTCCCTCTTTGTCATTATGCTCGGAACTCACCACAGCCCAATGCCCGATTACTGGCTCAGTCTAGGGTTAGGCTTAGGGCTAGGGTTAGGGTTATGCCTAGGGTTAGGGTTCACAAAACCACAAAGCCAGGAGCTCCAGGGATACTCCCCATGCAAAAGGCAGGCCAAGTTGAGCGTAGCACATCCAAATCCTTGCTCCCTCTTCGTCATTCTGCTCGGAACTCCCCACAGCCCAATGCCCGATTTCTGCCTCAGTCTAGGGTTAGGCTTAGGGCTAGGGTTAGGGTTATGCCTAGGGTTAGGGTTCAGAAAACCACAAAGCCAGGAGCTCCAGGGATACTCCCCATGCAAAAGGCAGGCCAAGTTGAGCGTAGCACATCCAAATCCTTGCTCGCTCTTCGTCATTCTGCTCGGAACTCCCCACAGCCCAATGCCCGATTACTGGCTCAGTCTAGGGTTAGGCTTAGGGCTAGGGTTAGGGTTATGCCTAGGGTTAGGGTTCACAAAACCACAAAGCCAGGAGCTCCAGGGATACTCACCATGCAAAAGGCAGGCCAAGTTGAGCGTAGCACATCCAAATCCTTGCTCCCTCTTCGTCATTCTGCTCGGAACTCCCCACAGCCCAATGCCCGATTTCTGCCTCAGTCTAGGGTTAGGCTTAGGGCTAGGGTTAGGGTTATGCCTAGGGTTAGGGTTCACAAAACCACAAAGCCAGGAGCTCCAGGGATACTCACCATGCAAAAGGCAGGCCAAGTTGAGTGTAGCACATCCAAATCCTTGCTCCCTCTTCGTCATTCTGCTCGGAACTCCCCACAGCCCAATGCCCGATTTCTGCCTCAGTCTAGGGTTAGGCTTAGGGCTAGGGTTAGGGTTATGCCTAGGGTTAGGGTTCAGAAAACCACAAAGCCAGGAGCTCCAGGGATACTCCCCATGCAAAAGGCAGGCCAAGTTGAGCGTAGCACATCCAAATCCTTGCTCGCTCTTCGTCATTCTGCTCGGAACTCCCCACAGCCCAATGCCCGATTACTGGCTCAGTCTAGGGTTAGGCTTAGGGCTAGGGTTAGGGTTATGCCTAGGGTTAGGGTTCACAAAACCACAAAGCCAGGAGCTCCAGGGATACTCACCATGCAAAAGGCAGGCCAAGTTGAGCGTAGCACATCCAAATCCTTGCTCCCTCTTCGTCATTCTGCTCGGAACTCCCCACAGCCCAATGCCCGATTTCTGCCTCAGTCTAGGGTTAGGCTTAGGGCTAGGGTTAGGGTTATGCCTAGGGTTAGGGTTCACAAAACCACAAAGCCAGGAGCTCCAGGGATACTCACCATGCAAAAGGCAGGCCAAGTTGAGTGTAGCACATCCAAATCCTTGCTCCCTCTTCGTCATTCTGCTCGGAACTCCCCACAGCCCAATGCCCGATTACTGCCTCAGTCTAGGGTTAGGCTTAGGGCTAGGGTTAGGGTTATGCCTAGGGTTAGGGTTCACAAAACCACAAAGCCAGGAGCTCCAGGGATACTCCCCATGCAAAAGGCAGGCCGAGTTGAGCGTAGCACATCCAAATCCTTGCTCCCTCTTTGTCATTATGCTCGCAACTCACCACAGCCCAATGCCCGATTACTGGCTCAGTCTAGGGTTAGGCTTAGGGCTAGGGTTAGGGTTATGCCTAGGGTTAGGGTTCACAAAACCACAAAGCCAGGAGCTCCAGGGATACTCACCATGCAAAAGGCAGGCCAAGTTGAGCGTAGCACATCCAAATCCTTGCTCCCTCTTTGTCATTCTGCTCGGAACTCCCCACAGCCCAATGCCCGATTACTGCCTCAGTCTAGGGTTAGGCTTAGGGCTAGGGTTAGGGTTATGCCTAGGGTTAGGGTTCAGAAAACCACAAAGCCAGGAGCTCCAGGGATACTCACCATGCAAAAGGCAGGCCAAGTTGAGCGTAGCACATCCAAATCCCCTCTCCCTCTTTGTCATTCTTCTCGGAACTCCCCACAGCCCAATGCCCGATTACTGGCTCAGTCTAGGGTTAGGCTTAGGGCTAGGGTTAGGGTTATGCCTAGGGTTAGGGTTCAGAAAACCACAAAGCCAGGAGCTCCAGGGACACTGATCATGCGAAAGGCAGGCCAAGTTGAGTGTAGCACATCCAAATCCTTGCTCCCTCTTTGTCATTATGCTCGGAACTCACCACAGCCCAATGCCCGATTACTGCCTCAGTCTAGGGTTAGGCTTAGGGCTAGGGTTAGGGTTATGCCTAGGGTTAGGGTTCACAAAACCACAAAGCCAGGAGCTCCAGGGATACTCCCCATGCAAAAGGCAGGCCAAGTTGAGCGTAGCACATCCAAATCCTTGCTCCCTCTTTGTCATTCTGCTCGGAACTCCCCACAGCCCAATGCCCGATTACTGCCTCAGTCTAGGGTTAGGCTTAGGGTTAGGGTTAGGGTTATGCCTAGGGTTAGGGTTCAGAAAACCACAAAGCCAGGAGCTCCAGGGACACTGATCATGCGAAAGGCAGGCCAAGTTAAGCACGGCACATCCAAAACCTTGCTCCCTCTTCTTCTTTCTGCAAGGGTTAGGGTTAGGGGCTCGGGTTAGGGTTAGGGGTTAGGGTTAGGGGTAGGGTTAGGGTTAGGGTTTTGACTAGGGTTAGGATTGAGAAAACCACAAAGCCAGGGGACCCAGGCACACTAAGCATGCAAAAGGCAGGCCAAGTTGAGTGTAGCACATCCAAATCCCCTCTCCCTCTTCGTCATTCTGCTCGGAACTCACCACAGCCCAATGCCCGATTTCTGCCTCAGTCTAGGGTTAGGCTTAGGGCTAGGGTTAGGGTTATGCCTAGGGTTAGGGTTATGCCTGGGGTTAGGGTTCAGAAAACCACAAAGCCAGGAGCTCCAGGGATACTCCCCATGGAAAAGGCAG
Source organism: Coloeus monedula (assembly GCF_965178545.1). NCBI lineage: Eukaryota > Metazoa > Chordata > Aves > Passeriformes > Corvidae > Coloeus > Coloeus monedula. The sequence goes on along the minus strand of NW_028120759.1, from coordinate 383,633 downwards.
GCCAAGTTGAGCGTAGCACATCCAAATCCCCTCTCCCTCTTCGTCATTCTGCTCGGAACTCACCACAGCCCAATGCCCGATTTCTGCCTCAGTCTAGGGTTAGGCTTAGGGCTAGGGTTAGGGTTATGCCTAGGGTTAGGGTTCAGAAAACCACAAAGCCAGGAGCTCCAGGGATACTCCCCATGCAAAAGGCAGGCCAAGTTGAGCGTAGCACATCCAAATCCTTGCTCCCTCTTCGTCATTCTGCTCGGAACTCCCCACAGCCCAATGCCCGATTTCTGCCTCAGTCTAGGGTTAGGCTTAGGGCTAGGGTTAGGGTTATGCCTAGGGTTAGGGTTCACAAAACCACAAAGCCAGGAGCTCCAGGGATACTCACCATGCAAAAGGCAGGCCAAGTTGAGCGTAGCACATCCAAATCCTTGCTCCCTCTTCGTCATTCTGCTCGGAACTCACCACAGCCCAATGCCCGATTACTGGCTCAGTCTAGGGTTAGGCTTAGGGCTAGGGTTAGGGTTATGCCTAGGGTTAGGGTTCACAAAACCACAAAGCCAGGAGCTCCAGGGATACTCACCATGCAAAAGGCAGGCCAAGTTGAGCGTAGCACATCCAAATCCTTGCTCCCTCTTCTTCATTCTGCTCGGAACTCACCACGGCCCAATGCCCGATTACTGCCTCAGTCTAGGGTTAGGCTTAGGGCTAGGGTTAGGGTTATGCCTAGGGTTAGGGTTCAGAAAACCACAAAGCCAGGAGCTCCAGGGATACTCCCCATGCAAAAGGCAGGCCAAGTTGAGCGTAGCACATCCAAATCCTTGCTCCCTCTTCTTCATTCTGCTCGGAACTCACCACGGCCCAATGCCCGATTACTGCCTCAGTCTAGGGTTAGGCTTAGGGCTAGGGTTAGGGTTATGCCTAGGGTTAGGGTTCAGAAAACCACAAAGCCAGGAGCTCCAGGGATACTCACCATGCAAAAGGCAGGCCAAGTTGAGCGTAGCACATCCAAATCCTTGCTCCCTCTTTGTCATTCTGCTCGGAACTCACCACAGCCCAATGCCCGATTACTGGCTCAGTCTAGGGTTAGGCTTAGGGCTAGGGTTAGGGTTATGCCTAGGGTTAGGGTTCAGAAAACCACAAAGCCAGGAGCTCCAGGGATACTCACCATGCAAAAGGCAGGCCAAGTTGAGCGTAGCACATCCAAATCCTTGCTCCCTCTTCTTCATTCTGCTCGGAACTCACCACGGCCCAATGCCCGATTACTGCCTCAGTCTAGGGTTAGGCTTAGGGCTAGGGTTAGGGTTATGCCTAGGGTTAGGGTTCAGAAAACCACAAAGCCAGGAGCTCCAGGGACACTGATCATGCGAAAGGCAGGCCAAGTTAAGCACGGCACATCCAAAACCTTGCTCCCTCTTTGTCATTCTGCTCGGAACTCACCACAGCCCAATGCCCGATTACTGGCTCAGTCTAGGGTTAGGCTTAGGGCTAGGGTTAGGGTTATGCCTAGGGTTAGGGTTCAGAAAACCACAAAGCCAGGAGCTCCAGGGATACTCACCATGCAAAAGGCAGGCCAAGTTGAGTGTAGCACATCCAAATCCCCTCTCCCTCTTTGTCATTCTCCTCGGAACTCCCCACAGCCCAATGCCCGATTACTGGCTCAGTCTAGGGTTAGGCTTAGGGCTAGGGTTAGGGTTATGCCTAGGGTTAGGGTTCAGAAAACCACAAAGCCAGGAGCTCCAGGGATACTCCCCATGCAAAAGGCAGGCCGAGTTGAGCGTAGCACATCCAAATCCTTGCTCCCTCTTTGTCATTCTGCTCGGAACTCACCACAGCCCAATGCCCGATTACTGCCTCAGTCTAGGGTTAGGCTTAGGGCTAGGGTTAGGGTTATGCCTAGGGTTAGGGTTCACAAAACCACAAAGCCAGGAGCTCCAGGGATACTCACCATGCAAAAGGCAGGCCAAGTTGAGCGTAGCACATCCAAATCCTTGCTCCCTCTTTGTCATTCTGCTCGGAACTCCCCACAGCCCAATGCCAGATTACTGGCTCAGTCTAGGGTTAGGCTTAGGGCTAGGGTTAGGGTTATGCCTAGGGTTAGGGTTCACAAAACCACAAAGCCAGGAGCTCCAGGGACACTGATCATGCGAAAGGCAGGCCAAGTTAAGCACGGCACATCCAAAACCTTGCTCCCTCTTCTTCTTTCTGCAAGGGTTAGGGTTAGGGGCTCGGGTTAGGGTTAGGGGTTAGGGTTAGGGGTAGGGTTAGGGTTTTGACTAGGGTTAGGATTGAGAAAACCACAAAGCCAGGGGACCCAGGCACACTAAGCATGCAAAAGCCAGGCCAAGTTGAGCGTAGCACATACAAATCCCCTCTCCCTCTTCGTCATTCTGCTCGGAACTCACCACAGCCCAATGCCCGATTTCTGCCTCAGTCTAGGGTTAGGCTTAGGGCTAGGGTTAGGGTTATGCCTAGGGTTAGGGTTCACAAAACCACAAAGCCAGGAGCTCCAGGGATACTCACCATGCAAAAGGCAGGCCAAGTTGAGCGTAGCACATCCAAATCCTTGCTCCCTCTTCGTCATTCTGCTCGGAACTCACCACAGCCCAATGCCCGATTACTGCCTCAGTCTAGGGTTAGGCTTAGGGCTAGGGTTAGGGTTATGCCTAGGGTTATGGTTCACAAAACCACAAAGCCAGGAGCTCCAGGGATACTCCCCATGCAAAAGGCAGGCCAAGTTGAGCGTAGCACATCCAAATCCTTGCTCCCTCTTCGTCATTCTGCTCGGAACTCCCCACAGCCCAATGCCCGATTTCTGCCTCAGTCTAGGGTTAGGCTTAGGGCTAGGGTTAGGGTTATGCCTAGGGTTAGGGTTCACAAAACCACAAAGCCAGGAGCTCCAGGGATACTCACCATGCAAAAGGCAGGCCAAGTTGAGCGTAGCACATCCAAATCCTTGCTCCCTCTTCGTCATTCTGCTCGGAACTCACCACAGCCCAATGCCCGATTACTGGCTCAGTCTAGGGTTAGGCTTAGGGCTAGGGTTAGGGTTATGCCTAGGGTTAGGGTTCAGAAAACCACAAAGCCAGGAGCTCCAGGGATACTCACCATGCAAAAGGCAGGCCAAGTTGAGCGTAGCACATCCAAATCCTTGCTCCCTCTTCTTCATTCTGCTCGGAACTCACCACAGCCCAATGCCCGATTACTGCCTCAGTCTAGGGTTAGGCTTAGGGCTAGGGTTAGGGTTATGCCTAGGGTTAGGGTTCACAAAACCACAAAGCCAGGAGCTCCAGGGATACTCACCATGCAAAAGGCAGGCCAAGTTGAGCGTAGCACATCCAAATCCTTGCTCCCTCTTCGTCATTCTGCTCGGAACTCACCACAGCCCAATGCCCGATTACTGGCTCAGTCTAGGGTTAGGCTTAGGGCTAGGGTTAGGGTTATGCCTAGGGTTATGGTTCACAAAACCACAAAGCCAGGAGCTCCAGGGATACTCCCCATGCAAAAGGCAGGCCAAGTTGAGCGTAGCACATCCAAATCCTTGCTCCCTCTTCGTCATTCTGCTCGGAACTCCCCACAGCCCAATGCCCGATTTCTGCCTCAGTCTAGGGTTAGGCTTAGGGCTAGGGTTAGGGTTATGCCTAGGGTTAGGGTTCACAAAACCACAAAGCCAGGAGCTCCAGGGATACTCACCATGCAAAAGGCAGGCCAAGTTGAGCGTAGCACATCCAAATCCTTGCTCCCTCTTCGTCATTCTGCTCGGAACTCACCACAGCCCAATGCCCGATTACTGGCTCAGTCTAGGGTTAGGCTTAGGGCTAGGGTTAGGGTTATGCCTAGGGTTAGGGTTCAGAAAACCACAAAGCCAGGAGCTCCAGGGATACTCACCATGCAAAAGGCAGGCCAAGTTGAGCGTAGCACATACAAATCCCCTCTCCCTCTTCGTCATTCTGCTCGGAACTCACCACAGCCCAATGCCTGATTACTGGCTCAGTCTAGGGTTAGGCTTAGGGCTAGGGTTAGGGTTATGCCTAGGGTTAGGGTTCACAAAACCACAAAGCCAGGAGCTCCAGGGATACTCACCATGCAAAAGGCAGGCCAAGTTGAGCGTAGCACATCCAAATCCTTGCTCCCTCTTCTTCATTCTGCTCGGAACTCACCACAGCCCAATGCCCGATTACTGCCTCAGTCTAGGGTTAGGCTTAGGGCTAGGGTTAGGGTTATGCCTAGGGTTAGGGTTCAGAAAACCACAAAGCCAGGAGCTCCAGGGATACTCACCATGCAAAAGGCAGGCCAAGTTGAGCGTAGCACATCCAAATCCTTGCTCCCTCTTCTTCATTCTGCTCGGAACTCAGCACGGCCCAATGCCCGATTACTGCCTCAGTCTAGGGTTAGGCTTAGGGCTAGGGTTAGGGTTATGCCTAGGGTTAGGGTTCAGAAAACCACAAAGCCAGGAGCTCCAGGGACACTGATCATGCGAAAGGCAGGCCAAGTTAAGCACGGCACATCCAAAACCTTGCTCCCTCTTTGTCATTCTGCTCGGAACTCACCACAGCCCAATGCCCGATTACTGGCTCAGTCTAGGGTTAGGCTTAGGGCTAGGGTTAGGGTTATGCCTAGGGTTAGGGTTCAGAAAACCACAAAGCCAGGAGCTCCAGGGATACTCACCATGCAAAAGGCAGGCCAAGTTGAGCGTAGCACATCCAAATCCCCTCTCCCTCTTTGTCATTCTCCTCGGAACTCCCCACAGCCCAATGCCCGATTACTGGCTCAGTCTAGGGTTAGGCTTAGGGCTAGGGTTAGGGTTATGCCTAGGGTTAGGGTTCAGAAAACCACAAAGCCAGGAGCTCCAGGGATACTCCCCATGCAAAAGGCAGGCCAAGTTGAGCGTAGCACATCCAAATCCTTGCTCCCTCTTCGTCATTCTGCTCGGAACTGCCCACAGCCCAATGCCCGATTACTGCCTCAGTCTAGGGTTAGGCTTAGGGCTAGGGTTAGGGTTATGCCTAGGGTTAGGGTTCACAAAACCACAAAGCCAGGAGCTCCAGGGATACTCCCCATGCAAAAGGCAGGCCAAGTTGAGCGTAGCACATCCAAATCCTTGCTCCCTCTTCGTCATTCTGCTCGGAACTCCCCACAGCCCAATGCCCGATTACTGGCTCAGTCTAGGGTTAGGCTTAGGGCTAGGGTTAGGGTTATGCCTAGGGTTAGGCTTCAGAAAACCACAAAGCCAGGAGCTCCAGGGATACTCACCATGCAAAAGGCAGGCCAAGTTGTGCGTAGCACATCCAAATCCCCTCTCCCTCTTTGTCATTCTGCTCGGAACTCTCCACAGCCCAATGCCCGATTTCTGCCTCAGTCTAGGGTTAGGCTTAGGGCTAGGGTTAGGGTTCTGCCTCAGGTTAGGGTTCAGAAAACCACAAAGCCAGGAGCTCCAGGGATACTCACCATGCAAAAGGCAGGCCAAGTTGAGCGTAGCACATCCAAATCCTTGCTCCCTCTTCGTCATTCTGCTCGGAACTCCCCACAGCCCAATGCCCGATTTCTGCCTCAGTCTAGGGTTAGGCTTAGGGCTAGGGTTAGGGTTATGCCTAGGGTTAGGGTTCACAAAACCACAAAGCCAGGAGCTCCAGGGATACTCACCATGCAAAAGGCAGGCCAAGTTGAGTGTAGCACATCCAAATCCTTGCTCCCTCTTCGTCATTCTGCTCGGAACTCCCCACAGCCCAATGCCCGATTACTGCCTCAGTCTAGGGTTAGGCTTAGGGCTAGGGTTAGGGTTATGCCTAGGGTTAGGGTTCACAAAACCACAAAGCCAGGAGCTCCAGGGATACTCCCCATGCAAAAGGCAGGCCGAGTTGAGCGTAGCACATCCAAATCCTTGCTCCCTCTTCGTCATTCTGCTCGGAACTCCCCACAGCCCAATGCCCGATTTCTGCCTCAGTCTAGGGTTAGGCTTAGGGCTAGGGTTAGGGTTATGCCTAGGGTTAGGGTTCACAAAACCACAAAGCCAGGAGCTCCAGGGATACTCACCATGCAAAAGGCAGGCCAAGTTGAGTGTAGCACATCCAAATCCTTGCTCCCTCTTCGTCATTCTGCTCGGAACTCCCCACAGCCCAATGCCCGATTACTGCCTCAGTCTAGGGTTAGGCTTAGGGCTAGGGTTAGGGTTATGCCTAGGGTTAGGGTTCACAAAACCACAAAGCCAGGAGCTCCAGGGATACTCCCCATGCAAAAGGCAGGCCGAGTTGAGCGTAGCACATCCAAATCCTTGCTCCCTCTTTGTCATTATGCTCGCAACTCACCACAGCCCAATGCCCGATTACTGGCTCAGTCTAGGGTTAGGCTTAGGGCTAGGGTTAGGGTTATGCCTAGGGTTAGGGTTCACAAAACCACAAAGCCAGGAGCTCCAGGGATACTCACCATGCAAAAGGCAGGCCAAGTTGAGCGTAGCACATCCAAATCCTTGCTCCCTCTTTGTCATTCTGCTCGGAACTCCCCACAGCCCAATGCCCGATTACTGCCTCAGTCTAGGGTTAGGCTTAGGGCTAGGGTTAGGGTTATGCCTAGGGTTAGGGTTCAGAAAACCACAAAGCCAGGAGCTCCAGGGATACTCACCATGCAAAAGGCAGGCCAAGTTGAGCGTAGCACATCCAAATCCCCTCTCCCTCTTTGTCATTCTTCTCGGAACTCCCCACAGCCCAATGCCCGATTACTGGCTCAGTCTAGGGTTAGGCTTAGGGCTAGGGTTAGGGTTATGCCTAGGGTTAGGGTTCAGAAAACCACAAAGCCAGGAGCTCCAGGGACACTGATCATGCGAAAGGCAGGCCAAGTTGAGTGTAGCACATCCAAATCCTTGCTCCCTCTTTGTCATTATGCTCGGAACTCACCACAGCCCAATGCCCGATTACTGCCTCAGTCTAGGGTTAGGCTTAGGGCTAGGGTTAGGGTTATGCCTAGGGTTAGGGTTCACAAAACCACAAAGCCAGGAGCTCCAGGGATACTCCCCATGCAAAAGGCAGGCCAAGTTGAGCGTAGCACATCCAAATCCTTGCTCCCTCTTTGTCATTCTGCTCGGAACTCCCCACAGCCCAATGCCCGATTACTGCCTCAGTCTAGGGTTAGGCTTAGGGTTAGGGTTAGGGTTATGCCTAGGGTTAGGGTTCAGAAAACCACAAAGCCAGGAGCTCCAGGGACACTGATCATGCGAAAGGCAGGCCAAGTTAAGCACGGCACATCCAAAACCTTGCTCCCTCTTCTTCTTTCTGCAAGGGTTAGGGTTAGGGGCTCGGGTTAGGGTTAGGGGTTAGGGTTAGGGGTAGGGTTAGGGTTAGGGTTTTGACTAGGGTTAGGATTGAGAAAACCACAAAGCCAGGGGACCCAGGCACACTAAGCATGCAAAAGGCAGGCCAAGTTGAGTGTAGCACATCCAAATCCCCTCTCCCTCTTCGTCATTCTGCTCGGAACTCACCACAGCCCAATGCCCGATTTCTGCCTCAGTCTAGGGTTAGGCTTAGGGCTAGGGTTAGGGTTATGCCTAGGGTTAGGGTTATGCCTGGGGTTAGGGTTCAGAAAACCACAAAGCCAGGAGCTCCAGGGATACTCCCCATGGAAAAGGCAGGCCAAGTTGAGCGTAGCACATCCAAATCCCCTCTCCCTCTTCGTCATTCTGCTCGGAACTCACCACAGCCCAATGCCCGATTTCTGCCTCAGTCTAGGGTTAGGCTTAGGGCTAGGGTTAGGGTTATGCCTAGGGTTAGGGTTCAGAAAACCACAAAGCCAGGAGCTCCAGGGATACTCCCCATGCAAAAGGCAGGCCAAGTTGAGCGTAGCACATCCAAATCCTTGCTCCCTCTTCGTCATTCTGCTCGGAACTCCCCACAGCCCAATGCCCGATTTCTGCCTCAGTCTAGGGTTAGGCTTAGGGCTAGGGTTAGGGTTATGCCTAGGGTTAGGGTTCACAAAACCACAAAGCCAGGAGCTCCAGGGATACTCACCATGCAAAAGGCAGGCCAAGTTGAGCGTAGCACATCCAAATCCTTGCTCCCTCTTCGTCATTCTGCTCGGAACTCACCACAGCCCAATGCCCGATTACTGGCTCAGTCTAGGGTTAGGCTTAGGGCTAGGGTTAGGGTTATGCCTAGGGTTAGGGTTCACAAAACCACAAAGCCAGGAGCTCCAGGGATACTCACCATGCAAAAGGCAGGCCAAGTTGAGCGTAGCACATCCAAATCCTTGCTCCCTCTTCTTCATTCTGCTCGGAACTCACCACGGCCCAATGCCCGATTACTGCCTCAGTCTAGGGTTAGGCTTAGGGCTAGGGTTAGGGTTATGCCTAGGGTTAGGGTTCAGAAAACCACAAAGCCAGGAGCTCCAGGGATACTCCCCATGCAAAAGGCAGGCCAAGTTGAGCGTAGCACATCCAAATCCTTGCTCCCTCTTCTTCATTCTGCTCGGAACTCACCACGGCCCAATGCCCGATTACTGCCTCAGTCTAGGGTTAGGCTTAGGGCTAGGGTTAGGGTTATGCCTAGGGTTAGGGTTCAGAAAACCACAAAGCCAGGAGCTCCAGGGATACTCACCATGCAAAAGGCAGGCCAAGTTGAGCGTAGCACATCCAAATCCTTGCTCCCTCTTTGTCATTCTGCTCGGAACTCACCACAGCCCAATGCCCGATTACTGGCTCAGTCTAGGGTTAGGCTTAGGGCTAGGGTTAGGGTTATGCCTAGGGTTAGGGTTCAGAAAACCACAAAGCCAGGAGCTCCAGGGATACTCACCATGCAAAAGGCAGGCCAAGTTGAGCGTAGCACATCCAAATCCTTGCTCCCTCTTCTTCATTCTGCTCGGAACTCACCACGGCCCAATGCCCGATTACTGCCTCAGTCTAGGGTTAGGCTTAGGGCTAGGGTTAGGGTTATGCCTAGGGTTAGGGTTCAGAAAACCACAAAGCCAGGAGCTCCAGGGACACTGATCATGCGAAAGGCAGGCCAAGTTAAGCACGGCACATCCAAAACCTTGCTCCCTCTTTGTCATTCTGCTCGGAACTCACCACAGCCCAATGCCCGATTACTGGCTCAGTCTAGGGTTAGGCTTAGGGCTAGGGTTAGGGTTATGCCTAGGGTTAGGGTTCAGAAAACCACAAAGCCAGGAGCTCCAGGGATACTCACCATGCAAAAGGCAGGCCAAGTTGAGTGTAGCACATCCAAATCCCCTCTCCCTCTTTGTCATTCTCCTCGGAACTCCCCACAGCCCAATGCCCGATTACTGGCTCAGTCTAGGGTTAGGCTTAGGGCTAGGGTTAGGGTTATGCCTAGGGTTAGGGTTCAGAAAACCACAAAGCCAGGAGCTCCAGGGATACTCCCCATGCAAAAGGCAGGCCGAGTTGAGCGTAGCACATCCAAATCCTTGCTCCCTCTTTGTCATTCTGCTCGGAACTCACCACAGCCCAATGCCCGATTACTGCCTCAGTCTAGGGTTAGGCTTAGGGCTAGGGTTAGGGTTATGCCTAGGGTTAGGGTTCACAAAACCACAAAGCCAGGAGCTCCAGGGATACTCACCATGCAAAAGGCAGGCCAAGTTGAGCGTAGCACATCCAAATCCTTGCTCCCTCTTTGTCATTCTGCTCGGAACTCCCCACAGCCCAATGCCAGATTACTGGCTCAGTCTAGGGTTAGGCTTAGGGCTAGGGTTAGGGTTATGCCTAGGGTTAGGGTTCACAAAACCACAAAGCCAGGAGCTCCAGGGACACTGATCATGCGAAAGGCAGGCCAAGTTAAGCACGGCACATCCAAAACCTTGCTCCCTCTTCTTCTTTCTGCAAGGGTTAGGGTTAGGGGCTCGGGTTAGGGTTAGGGGTTAGGGTTAGGGGTAGGGTTAGGGTTTTGACTAGGGTTAGGATTGAGAAAACCACAAAGCCAGGGGACCCAGGCACACTAAGCATGCAAAAGCCAGGCCAAGTTGAGCGTAGCACATACAAATCCCCTCTCCCTCTTCGTCATTCTGCTCGGAACTCACCACAGCCCAATGCCCGATTTCTGCCTCAGTCTAGGGTTAGGCTTAGGGCTAGGGTTAGGGTTATGCCTAGGGTTAGGGTTCACAAAACCACAAAGCCAGGAGCTCCAGGGATACTCACCATGCAAAAGGCAGGCCAAGTTGAGCGTAGCACATCCAAATCCTTGCTCCCTCTTCGTCATTCTGCTCGGAACTCACCACAGCCCAATGCCCGATTACTGCCTCAGTCTAGGGTTAGGCTTAGGGCTAGGGTTAGGGTTATGCCTAGGGTTATGGTTCACAAAACCACAAAGCCAGGAGCTCCAGGGATACTCCCCATGCAAAAGGCAGGCCAAGTTGAGCGTAGCACATCCAAATCCTTGCTCCCTCTTCGTCATTCTGCTCGGAACTCCCCACAGCCCAATGCCCGATTTCTGCCTCAGTCTAGGGTTAGGCTTAGGGCTAGGGTTAGGGTTATGCCTAGGGTTAGGGTTCACAAAACCACAAAGCCAGGAGCTCCAGGGATACTCACCATGCAAAAGGCAGGCCAAGTTGAGCGTAGCACATCCAAATCCTTGCTCCCTCTTCGTCATTCTGCTCGGAACTCACCACAGCCCAATGCCCGATTACTGGCTCAGTCTAGGGTTAGGCTTAGGGCTAGGGTTAGGGTTATGCCTAGGGTTAGGGTTCAGAAAACCACAAAGCCAGGAGCTCCAGGGATACTCACCATGCAAAAGGCAGGCCAAGTTGAGCGTAGCACATCCAAATCCTTGCTCCCTCTTCTTCATTCTGCTCGGAACTCACCACAGCCCAATGCCCGATTACTGCCTCAGTCTAGGGTTAGGCTTAGGGCTAGGGTTAGGGTTATGCCTAGGGTTAGGGTTCACAAAACCACAAAGCCAGGAGCTCCAGGGATACTCACCATGCAAAAGGCAGGCCAAGTTGAGCGTAGCACATCCAAATCCTTGCTCCCTCTTCGTCATTCTGCTCGGAACTCACCACAGCCCAATGCCCGATTACTGGCTCAGTCTAGGGTTAGGCTTAGGGCTAGGGTTAGGGTTATGCCTAGGGTTATGGTTCACAAAACCACAAAGCCAGGAGCTCCAGGGATACTCCCCATGCAAAAGGCAGGCCAAGTTGAGCGTAGCACATCCAAATCCTTGCTCCCTCTTCGTCATTCTGCTCGGAACTCCCCACAGCCCAATGCCCGATTTCTGCCTCAGTCTAGGGTTAGGCTTAGGGCTAGGGTTAGGGTTATGCCTAGGGTTAGGGTTCACAAAACCACAAAGCCAGGAGCTCCAGGGATACTCACCATGCAAAAGGCAGGCCAAGTTGAGCGTAGCACATCCAAATCCTTGCTCCCTCTTCGTCATTCTGCTCGGAACTCACCACAGCCCAATGCCCGATTACTGGCTCAGTCTAGGGTTAGGCTTAGGGCTAGGGTTAGGGTTATGCCTAGGGTTAGGGTTCAGAAAACCACAAAGCCAGGAGCTCCAGGGATACTCCCCATGCAAAAGGCAGGCCAAGTTGAGCGTAGCACATACAAATCCCCTCTCCCTCTTCGTCATTCTGCTCGGAACTCACCACAGCCCAATGCCTGATTACTGGCTCAGTCTAGGGTTAGGCTTAGGGCTAGGGTTAGGGTTATGCCTAGGGTTAGGGTTCACAAAACCACAAAGCCAGGAGCTCCAGGGATACTCACCATGCAAAAGGCAGGCCAAGTTGAGCGTAGCACATCCAAATCCTTGCTCCCTCTTCTTCATTCTGCTCGGAACTCACCACAGCCCAATGCCCGATTACTGCCTCAGTCTAGGGTTAGGCTTAGGGCTAGGGTTAGGGTTATGCCTAGGGTTAGGGTTCAGAAAACCACAAAGCCAGGAGCTCCAGGGATACTCACCATGCAAAAGGCAGGCCAAGTTGAGCGTAGCACATCCAAATCCTTGCTCCCTCTTCTTCATTCTGCTCGGAACTCAGCACGGCCCAATGCCCGATTACTGCCTCAGTCTAGGGTTAGGCTTAGGGCTAGGGTTAGGGTTATGCCTAGGGTTAGGGTTCAGAAAACCACAAAGCCAGGAGCTCCAGGGACACTGATCATGCGAAAGGCAGGCCAAGTTAAGCACGGCACATCCAAAACCTTGCTCCCTCTTTGTCATTCTGCTCGGAACTCACCACAGCCCAATGCCCGATTACTGGCTCAGTCTAGGGTTAGGCTTAGGGCTAGGGTTAGGGTTATGCCTAGGGTTAGGGTTCAGAAAACCACAAAGCCAGGAGCTCCAGGGATACTCACCATGCAAAAGGCAGGCCAAGTTGAGCGTAGCACATCCAAATCCCCTCTCCCTCTTTGTCATTCTCCTCGGAACTCCCCACAGCCCAATGCCCGATTACTGGCTCAGTCTAGGGTTAGGCTTAGGGCTAGGGTTAGGGTTATGCCTAGGGTTAGGGTTCAGAAAACCACAAAGCCAGGAGCTCCAGGGATACTCCCCATGCAAAAGGCAGGCCAAGTTGAGCGTAGCACATCCAAATCCTTGCTCCCTCTTCGTCATTCTGCTCGGAACTGCCCACAGCCCAATGCCCGATTACTGCCTCAGTCTAGGGTTAGGCTTAGGGCTAGGGTTAGGGTTATGCCTAGGGTTAGGGTTCACAAAACCACAAAGCCAGGAGCTCCAGGGATACTCCCCATGCAAAAGGCAGGCCAAGTTGAGCGTAGCACATCCAAATCCTTGCTCCCTCTTCGTCATTCTGCTCGGAACTCCCCACAGCCCAATGCCCGATTACTGGCTCAGTCTAGGGTTAGGCTTAGGGCTAGGGTTAGGGTTATGCCTAGGGTTAGGCTTCAGAAAACCACAAAGCCAGGAGCTCCAGGGATACTCACCATGCAAAAGGCAGGCCAAGTTGTGCGTAGCACATCCAAATCCCCTCTCCCTCTTTGTCATTCTGCTCGGAACTCTCCACAGCCCAATGCCCGATTTCTGCCTCAGTCTAGGGTTAGGCTTAGGGCTAGGGTTAGGGTTCTGCCTCAGGTTAGGGTTCAGAAAACCACAAAGCCAGGAGCTCCAGGGATACTCACCATGCAAAAGGCAGGCCAAGTTGAGCGTAGCACATCCAAATCCTTGCTCCCTCTTCGTCATTCTGCTCGGAACTCCCCACAGCCCAATGCCCGATTTCTGCCTCAGTCTAGGGTTAGGCTTAGGGCTAGGGTTAGGGTTATGCCTAGGGTTAGGGTTCACAAAACCACAAAGCCAGGAGCTCCAGGGATACTCACCATGCAAAAGGCAGGCCAAGTTGAGTGTAGCACATCCAAATCCTTGCTCCGTCTTCGTCATTCTGCTCGGAACTCCCCACAGCCCAATGCCCGATTACTGGCTCAGTCTAGGGTTAGGCTTAGGGCTAGGGTTAGGGTTATGCCTAGGGTTAGGGTTCACAAAACCACAAAGCCAGGAGCTCCAGGGATACTCACCATGCAAAAGGCAGGCCAAGTTGAGCGTAGCACATCCAAATCCTTGCTCCCTCTTCGTCATTCTGCTCGGAACTCCCCACAGCCCAATGCCCGATTACTGCCTCAGTCTAGGGTTAGGCTTAGGGCTAGGGTTAGGGTTATGCCTAGGGTTAGGGTTCACAAAACCACAAAGCCAGGAGCTCCAGGGATACTCACCATGCAAAAGGCAGGCCAAGTTGAGTGTAGCACATCCAAATCCTTGCTCCCTCTTCGTCATTCTGCTCGGAACTCCCCACAGCCCAATGCCCGATTACTGCCTCAGTCTAGGGTTAGGCTTAGGGCTAGGGTTAGGGTTATGCCTAGGGTTAGGGTTCACAAAACCACAAAGCCAGGAGCTCCAGGGATACTCCCCATGCAAAAGGCAGGCCGAGTTGAGCGTAGCACATCCAAATCCTTGCTCCCTCTTTGTCATTATGCTCGCAACTCACCACAGCCCAATGCCCGATTACTGCCTCAGTCTAGGGTTAGGCTTAGGGCTAGGGTTAGGGTTATGCCTAGGGTTAGGGTTCAGAAAACCACAAAGCCAGGAGCTCCAGGGATACTCCCCATGCAAAAGGCAGGCCAAGTTGAGCGTAGCACATCCAAATCCTTGCTCCCTCTTTGTCATTCTGCTCGGAACTCCCCACAGCCCAATGCCAGATTACTGGCTCAGTCTAGGGTTAGGCTTAGGGCTAGGGTTAGGGTTATGCCTAGGGTTAGGGTTCAGAAAACCACAAAGCCAGGAGCTCCAGGGACACTGATCATGCAAAAGGCAGGCCAAGTTGAGCACGGCACATCCAAAACCTTGCTCCCTCTTCTTCTTTCTGCAAGGGTTAGGGTTAGGGGCTCGGGTTAGGGTTACGGGTTAGGGTTAGGGGTAAGGTTAGGGTTAGGGTTTTGACTAGGGTTAGGATTGAGAAAACCACAAAGCCAGGGGACCCAGGCACACTAAGCATGCAAAAGGCAGGCCAAGTTGAGCGTAGCACATCCAAATCCTTGCTCCCTCTTTGTCATTCTGCTCGGAACTCCCCACAGCCCAATGCCCGATTTCTGGCTCAGTCTAGGGTTAGGCTTAGGGCTAGGGTTAGGGTTATGCCTAGGGTTAGGGTTCACAAAACCACAAAGCCAGGAGCTCCAGGGATACTCACCATGCAAAAGGCAGGCCAAGTTGAGTGTAGCACATCCAAATCCTTGCTCCCTCTTCGTCATTCTGCTCGGAACTCCCCACAGCCCAATGCCCGATTTCTGCTTCAGTCTAGGGTTAGGCTTAGGGCTAGGGTTAGGGTTATGCCTAGGGTTAGGGTTATGCCTAGGGTTAGGGTTCACAAAACCACAAAGCCAGGAGCTCCAGGGATACCATGCAAAAGGCAGGCCAACTTGAGCGTAGCACATCCAAATCCTTGCTCCCTCTTTGTCATTCTGCTCGGAACTTCCCACAGCCCAATGCCCGATTACTGGCTCAGTCTAGGGTTAGGCTTAGGGCTAGGGTTAGGGTTATGCCTAGGGTTAGGGTTCACAAAACCACAAAGCCAGGAGCTCCAGGGATACTCACCATGCAAAAGGCAGGCCAAGTTGAGCGTAGCACATCCAAATCCTTGCTCCCTCTTCGTCATTCTGCTCGGAACTCCCCACAGCCCAATGCCCGATTACTGCCTCAGTCTAGGGTTAGGCTTAGGGCTAGGGTTAGGGTTATGCCTAGGGTTAGGGTTCAGAAAACCACAAAGCCAGGAGCTCCAGGGATACTCACCATGCAAAAGGCAGGCCAAGTTGAGCGTAGCACATCCAAATCCTTGCTCCCTCTTCTTCATTCTGCTCGGAACTCACCACAGCCCAATGCCCGATTACTGCCTCAGTCTAGGGTTAGGCTTAGGGCTAGGGTTAGGGTTATGCCTAGGGTTAGGGTTCACAAAACCACAAAGCCAGGAGCTCCAGGGATACTCACCATGCAAAAGGCAGGCCAAGTTGAGCGTAGCACATCCAAATCCTTGCTCCCTCTTCGTCATTCTGCTCGGAACTCACCACAGCCCAATGCCCGATTACTGGCTCAGTCTAGGGTTAGGCTTAGGGCTAGGGTTAGGGTTATGCCTAGGGTTATGGTTCACAAAACCACAAAGCCAGGAGCTCCAGGGATACTCCCCATGCAAAAGGCAGGCCAAGTTGAGCGTAGCACATCCAAATCCTTGCTCCCTCTTCGTCATTCTGCTCGGAACTCCCCACAGCCCAATGCCCGATTTCTGCCTCAGTCTAGGGTTAGGCTTAGGGCTAGGGTTAGGGTTATGCCTAGGGTTAGGGTTCACAAAACCACAAAGCCAGGAGCTCCAGGGATACTCACCATGCAAAAGGCAGGCCAAGTTGAGCGTAGCACATCCAAATCCTTGCTCCCTCTTCGTCATTCTGCTCGGAACTCACCACAGCCCAATGCCCGATTACTGGCTCAGTCTAGGGTTAGGCTTAGGGCTAGGGTTAGGGTTATGCCTAGGGTTAGGGTTCAGAAAACCACAAAGCCAGGAGCTCCAGGGATACTCACCATGCAAAAGGCAGGCCAAGTTGAGCGTAGCACATACAAATCCCCTCTCCCTCTTCGTCATTCTGCTCGGAACTCACCACAGCCCAATGCCTGATTACTGGCTCAGTCTAGGGTTAGGCTTAGGGCTAGGGTTAGGGTTATGCCTAGGGTTAGGGTTCACAAAACCACAAAGCCAGGAGCTCCAGGGATACTCACCATGCAAAAGGCAGGCCAAGTTGAGCGTAGCACATCCAAATCCTTGCTCCCTCTTCTTCATTCTGCTCGGAACTCACCACAGCCCAATGCCCGATTACTGCCTCAGTCTAGGGTTAGGCTTAGGGCTAGGGTTAGGGTTATGCCTAGGGTTAGGGTTCAGAAAACCACAAAGCCAGGAGCTCCAGGGATACTCACCATGCAAAAGGCAGGCCAAGTTGAGCGTAGCACATCCAAATCCTTGCTCCCTCTTCTTCATTCTGCTCGGAACTCAGCACGGCCCAATGCCCGATTACTGCCTCAGTCTAGGGTTAGGCTTAGGGCTAGGGTTAGGGTTATGCCTAGGGTTAGGATTCAGAAAACCACAAAGCCAGGAGCTCCAGGGACACTGATCATGCGAAAGGCAGGCCAAGTTAAGCACGGCACATCCAAAACCTTGCTCCCTCTTTGTCATTCTGCTCGGAACTCACCACAGCCCAATGCCCGATTACTGGCTCAGTCTAGGGTTAGGCTTAGGGCTAGGGTTAGGGTTATGCCTAGGGTTAGGGTTCAGAAAACCACAAAGCCAGGAGCTCCAGGGATACTCCCCATGCAAAAGGCAGGCCAAGTTGAGCGTAGCACATCCAAATCCCCTCTCCCTCTTTGTCATTCTCCTCGGAACTCCCCACAGCCCAATGCCCGATTACTGGCTCAGTCTAGGGTTAGGCTTAGGGCTAGGGTTAGGGTTATGCCTAGGGTTAGGGTTCACAAAACCACAAAGCCAGGAGCTCCAGGGATACTCCCCATGCAAAAGGCAGGCCAAGTTGAGCGTAGCACATCCAAATCCTTGCTCCCTCTTCGTCATTCTGCTCGGAACTCCCCACAGCCCAATGCCCGATTACTGGCTCAGTCTAGGGTTAGGCTTAGGGCTAGGGTTAGGGTTATGCCTAGGGTTAGGCTTCAGAAAACCACAAAGCCAGGAGCTCCAGGGATACTCACCATGCAAAAGGCAGGCCAAGTTGTGCGTAGCACATCCAAATCCCCTCTCCCTCTTTGTCATTCTGCTCGGAACTCTCCACAGCCCAATGCCCGATTTCTGCCTCAGTCTAGGGTTAGGCTTAGGGCTAGGGTTAGGGTTCTGCCTCAGGTTAGGGTTCAGAAAACCACAAAGCCAAGAGCTCCAGGGATACTCACCATGCAAAAGGCAGGCCAAGTTGAGCGTAGCACATCCAAATCCCCTCTCCCTCTTCGTCATTCTGCTCGGAACTCCCCACAGCCCAATGCCCGATTTCTGCCTCAGTCTAGGGTTAGGCTTAGGGCTAGGGTTAGGGTTATGCCTAGGGTTAGGGTTCACAAAACCACAAAGCCAGGAGCTCCAGGGATACTCACCATGCAAAAGGCAGGCCAAGTTGAGTGTAGCACATCCAAATCCTTGCTCCGTCTTCGTCATTCTGCTCGGAACTCCCCACAGCCCAATGCCCGATTACTGGCTCAGTCTAGGGTTAGGCTTAGGGCTAGGGTTAGGGTTATGCCTAGGGTTAGGGTTCACAAAACCACAAAGCCAGGAGCTCCAGGGATACTCACCATGCAAAAGGCAGGCCAAGTTGAGCGTAGCACATCCAAATCCTTGCTCCCTCTTCGTCATTCTGCTCGGAACTCCCCACAGCCCAATGCCCGATTTCTGCCTCAGTCTAGGGTTAGGCTTAGGGCTAGGGTTAGGGTTATGCCTAGGGTTAGGGTTCACAAAACCACAAAGCCAGGAGCTCCAGGGATACTCACCATGCAAAAGGCAGGCCAAGTTGAGTGTAGCACATCCAAATCCTTGCTCCCTCTTCGTCATTCTGCTCGGAACTCCCCACAGCCCAATGCCCGATTACTGCCTCAGTCTAGGGTTAGGCTTAGGGCTAGGGTTAGGGTTATGCCTAGGGTTAGGGTTCACAAAACCACAAAGCCAGGAGCTCCAGGGATACTCCCCATGCAAAAGGCAGGCCGAGTTGAGCGTAGCACATCCAAATCCTTGCTCCCTCTTTGTCATTATGCTCGCAACTCACCACAGCCCAATGCCCGATTACTGCCTCAGTCTAGGGTTAGGCTTAGGGCTAGGGTTAGGGTTATGCCTAGGGTTAGGGTTCAGAAAACCACAAAGCCAGGAGCTCCAGGGATACTCCCCATGCAAAAGGCAGGCCAAGTTGAGCGTAGCACATCCAAATCCTTGCTCCCTCTTTGTCATTCTGCTCGGAACTCCCCACAGCCCAATGCCAGATTACTGGCTCAGTCTAGGGTTAGGCTTAGGGCTAGGGTTAGGGTTATGCCTAGGGTTAGGGTTCAGAAAACCACAAAGCCAGGAGCTCCAGGGACACTGATCATGCGAAAGGCAGGCCAAGTTGAGCACGGCACATCCAAAACCTTGCTCCCTCTTCTTCTTTCTGCAAGGGTTAGGGTTAGGGGCTCGGGTTAGGGTTACGGGTTAGGGTTAGGGGTAAGGTTAGGGTTAGGGTTTTGACTAGGGTTAGGATTGAGAAAACCACAAAGCCAGGGGACCCAGGCACACTAAGCATGCAAAAGGCAGGCCAAGTTGAGCGTAGCACATCCAAATCCTTGCTCCCTCTTTGTCATTCTGCTCGGAACTCCCCACAGCCCAATGCCCGATTTCTGGCTCAGTCTAGGGTTAGGCTTAGGGCTAGGGTTAGGGTTATGCCTAGGGTTAGGGTTCACAAAACCACAAAGCCAGGAGCTCCAGGGATACTCACCATGCAAAAGGCAGGCCAAGTTGAGTGTAGCACATCAAAATCCTTGCTCCCTCTTCGTCATTCTGCTCGGAACTCCCCACAGCCCAATGCCCGATTTCTGCTTCAGTCTAGGGTTAGGCTTAGGGCTAGGGTTAGGGTTATGCCTAGGGTTAGGGTTATGCCTAGGGTTAGGGTTCACAAAACCACAAAGCCAGGAGCTCCAGGGATACCATGCAAAAGGCAGGCCAACTTGAGCGTAGCACATCCAAATCCTTGCTCCCTCTTTGTCATTCTGCTCGGAACTTCCCACAGCCCAATGCCCGATTACTGGCTCAGTCTAGGGTTAGGCTTAGGGCTAGGGTTAGGGTTATGCCTAGGGTTAGGGTTCACAAAACCACAAAGCCAGGAGCTCCAGGGATACTCACCATGCAAAAGGCAGGCCAAGTTGAGCGTAGCACATCCAAATCCTTGCTCCCTCTTCGTCATTCTGCTCGGAACTCCCCACAGCCCAATGCCCGATTTCTGCCTCAGTCTAGGGTTAGGCTTAGGGCTAGGGTTAGGGTTATGCCTAGGGCTAGGCTTCACAAAACCACAAAGCCAGGAGCTCCAGGGATACTCACCATGCAAAAGGCAGGCCAAGTTGAGTGTAGCACATCCAAATCCTTGCTCCGTCTTCGTCATTCTGCTCGGAACTCCCCACAGCCCAATGCCCGATTACTGCCTCAGTCTAGGGTTAGGCTTAGGGCTAGGGTTAGGGTTATGCCTAGGGTTAGGGTTCAGAAAACCACAAAGCCAGGAGCTCCAGGGATACTCACCATGCAAAAGGCAGGCCAAGTTGAGCGTAGCACATCCAAATCCTTGCTCCCTCTTCGTCATTCTGCTCGGAACTCCCCACAGCCCAATGCCCGATTACTGGTTCAGTCTAGGTTTAGGCTTAGGGCTAGGGTTAGGGTTATGCCTAGGGTTAGGGTTCACAAAACCACAAAGCCAGGAGCTCCAGGGATACCATGCAAAAGGCAGGCCAAGTTGAGCGTAGCACATCCAAATCCTTGCTCCCTCTTCGTCATTCTGCTCGGAACTCCCCACAGCCCAATGCCCGATTACTGGCTCAGTCTAGGGTTAGGCTTAGGGCTAGGGTTAGGGTTATGCCTAGGGTTAGGGTTCACAAAACCACAAAGCCAGGAGCTCCAGGGATACTCACCATGCAAAAGGCAGGCCAAGTTGAGCGTAGCACATCCAAATCCTTGCTCCCTCTTCGTCATTCTGCTCGGAACTCCCCACAGCCCAATGCCCGATTTCTGCCTCAGTCTAGGGTTAGGCTTAGGGCTAGGGTTAGGGTTATGCCTAGGGTTAGGGTTCACAAAACCACAAAGCCAGGAGCTCCAGGGATACTCACCATGCAAAAGGCAGGCCAAGTTGAGCGTAGCACATCCAAATCCTTGCTCCCTCTTTGTCATTCTGCTCGGAACTCCCCACAGCCCAATGCCAGATTACTGGCTCAGTCTAGGGTTAGGCTTAGGGCTAGGGTTAGGGTTATGCCTAGGGTTAGGGTTCACAAAACCACAAAGCCAGGAGCTCCAGGGACACTGATCATGCGAAAGGCAGGCCAAGTTAAGCACGGCACATCCAAAACCTTGCTCCCTCTTCTTCTTTCTGCAAGGGTTAGGGTTAGGGGCTCGGGTTAGGGTTAGGGGTTAGGGTTAGGGGTAGGGTTAGGGTTTTGACTAGGGTTAGGATTCAGAAAACCACAAAGCCAGGGGACCCAGGCACACTAAGCATGCAAAAGCCAGGCCAAGTTGAGCGTAGCACATACAAATCCCCTCTCCCTCTTCGTCATTCTGCTCGGAACTCACCACAGCCCAATGCCCGATTTCTGCCTCAGTCTAGGGTTAGGCTTAGGGCTAGGGTTAGGGTTATGCCTAGGGTTAGGGTTCACAAAACCACAAAGCCAGGAGCTCCAGGGATACTCACCATGCAAAAGGCAGGCCAAGTTGAGCGTAGCACATCCAAATCCTTGCTCCCTCTTCGTCATTCTGCTCGGAACTCACCACAGCCCAATGCCCGATTACTGCCTCAGTCTAGGGTTAGGCTTAGGGCTAGGGTTAGGGTTATGCCTAGGGTTATGGTTCACAAAACCACAAAGCCAGGAGCTCCAGGGATACTCCCCATGCAAAAGGCAGGCCAAGTTGAGCGTAGCACATCCAAATCCTTGCTCCCTCTTCTTCATTCTGCTCGGAACTCCCCACAGCCCAATGCCCGATTTCTGCCTCAGTCTAGGGTTAGGCTTAGGGCTAGGGTTAGGGTTATGCCTAGGGTTAGGGTTCACAAAACCACAAAGCCAGGAGCTCCAGGGATACTCACCATGCAAAAGGCAGGCCAAGTTGAGCGTAGCACATCCAAATCCTTGCTCCCTCTTCGTCATTCTGCTCGGAACTCACCACAGCCCAATGCCCGATTACTGGCTCAGTCTAGGGTTAGGCTTAGGGCTAGGGTTAGGGTTATGCCTAGGGTTAGGGTTCAGAAAACCACAAAGCCAGGAGCTCCAGGGATACTCACCATGCAAAAGGCAGGCCAAGTTGAGCCTAGCACATCCAAATCCTTGCTCCCTCTTCTTCATTCTGCTCGGAACTCACCACAGCCCAATGCCCGATTACTGCCTCAGTCTAGGGTTAGGCTTAGGGCTAGGGTTAGGGTTATGCCTAGGGTTAGGGTTCACAAAACCACAAAGCCAGGAGCTCCAGGGATACTCACCATGCAAAAGGCAGGCCAAGTTGAGCGTAGCACATCCAAATCCTTGCTCCCTCTTCGTCATTCTGCTCGGAACTCACCACAGCCCAATGCCCGATTACTGGCTCAGTCTAGGGTTAGGCTTAGGGCTAGGGTTAGGGTTATGCCTAGGGTTATGGTTCACAAAACCACAAAGCCAGGAGCTCCAGGGATACTCCCCATGCAAAAGGCAGGCCAAGTTGAGCGTAGCACATCCAAATCCTTGCTCCCTCTTCGTCATTCTGCTCGGAACTCCCCACAGCCCAATGCCCGATTTCTGCCTCAGTCTAGGGTTAGGCTTAGGGCTAGGGTTAGGGTTATGCCTAGGGTTAGGGTTCACAAAACCACAAAGCCAGGAGCTCCAGGGATACTCACCATGCAAAAGGCAGGCCAAGTTGAGCGTAGCACATCCAAATCCTTGCTCCCTCTTCGTCATTCTGCTCGGAACTCACCACAGCCCAATGCCCGATTACTGCCTCAGTCTAGGGTTAGGCTTAGGGCTAGGGTTAGGGTTATGCCTAGGGTTAGGGTTCAGAAAACCACAAAGCCAGGAGCTCCAGGGATACTCACCATGCAAAAGGCAGGCCAAGTTGAGCGTAGCACATACAAATCCCCTCTCCCTCTTCGTCATTCTGCTCGGAACTCACCACAGCCCAATGCCTGATTACTGGCTCAGTCTAGGGTTAGGCTTAGGGCTAGGGTTAGGGTTATGCCTAGGGTTAGGGTTCACAAAACCACAAAGCCAGGAGCTCCAGGGATACTCACCATGCAAAAGGCAGGCCAAGTTGAGCGTAGCACATCCAAATCCTTGCTCCCTCTTCTTCATTCTGCTCGGAACTCACCACAGCCCAATGCCCGATTACTGCCTCAGTCTAGGGTTAGGCTTAGGGCTAGGGTTAGGGTTATGCCTAGGGTTAGGGTTCAGAAAACCACAAAGCCAGGAGCTCCAGGGATACTCACCATGCAAAAGGCAGGCCAAGTTGAGCGTAGCACATCCAAATCCTTGCTCCCTCTTCTTCATTCTGCTCGGAACTCAGCACGGCCCAATGCCCGATTACTGCCTCAGTCTAGGGTTAGGCTTAGGGCTAGGGTTAGGGTTATGCCTAGGGTTAGGGTTCAGAAAACCACAAAGCCAGGAGCTCCAGGGATACTCACCATGCGAAAGGCAGGCCAAGTTAAGCACGGCACATCCAAAACCTTGCTCCCTCTTTGTCATTCTGCTCGGAACTCACCACAGCCCAATGCCCGATTACTGGCTCAGTCTAGGGTTAGGCTTAGGGCTAGGGTTAGGGTTATGCCTAGGGTTAGGGTTCAGAAAACCACAAAGCCAGGAGCTCCAGGGATACTCACCATGCAAAAGGCAGGCCAAGTTGAGCGTAGCACATCCAAATCCCCTCTCCCTCTTTGTCATTCTGCTCGGAACTGCCCACAGCCCAATGCCCGATTACTGGCTCAGTCTAGGGTTAGGCTTAGGGCTAGGGTTAGGGTTATGCCTAGGGTTAGGGTTCAGAAAACCACAAAGCCAGGAGCTCCAGGGATACTCCCCATGCAAAAGGCAGGCCAAGTTGAGCGTAGCACATCCAAATCCTTGCTCCCTCTTCGTCATTCTGCTCGGAACTGCCCACAGCCCAATGCCCGATTACTGGCTCAGTCTAGGGTTAGGCTTAGGGCTAGGGTTAGGGTTCTGCCTAGGGTTAGGGTTCACAAAACCACAAAGCCAGGAGCTCCAGGGATACTCCCCATGCAAAAGGCAGGCCAAGTTGAGCGTAGCACATCCAAATCCTTGCTCCCTCTTCGTCATTCTGCTCGGAACTCCCCACAGCCCAATGCCCGATTACTGGCTCAGTCTAGGGTTAGGCTTAGGGCTAGGGTTAGGGTTATGCCTAGGGTTAGGCTTCAGAAAACCACAAAGCCAGGAGCTCCAGGGATACTCACCATGCAAAAGGCAGGCCAAGTTGTGCGTAGCACATCCAAATCCCCTCTCCCTCTTTGTCATTCTGCTCGGAACTCTCCACAGCCCAATGCCCGATTTCTGCCTCAGTCTAGGGTTAGGCTTAGGGCTAGGGTTAGGGTTCTGCCTCAGGTTAGGGTTCAGAAAACCACAAAGCCAGGAGCTCCAGGGATACTCACCATGCAAAAGGCAGGCCAAGTTGAGCGTAGCACATCCAAATCCTTGCTCCCTCTTCGTCATTCTGCTCGGAACTCCCCACAGCCCAATGCCCGATTTCTGCCTCAGTCTAGGGTTAGGCTTAGGGCTAGGGTTAGGGTTATGCCTAGGGTTAGGGTTCACAAAACCACAAAGCCAGGAGCTCCAGGGATACTCACCATGCAAAAGGCAGGCCAAGTTGAGTGTAGCACATCCAAATCCTTGCTCCGTCTTCGTCATTCTGCTCGGAACTCCCCACAGCCCAATGCCCGATTACTGGCTCAGTCTAGGGTTAGGCTTAGGGCTAGGGTTAGGGTTATGCCTAGGGTTAGGGTTCACAAAACCACAAAGCCAGGAGCTCCAGGGATACTCACCATGCAAAAGGCAGGCCAAGTTGAGCGTAGCACATCCAAATCCTTGCTCCCTCTTCGTCATTCTGCTCGGAACTCCCCACAGCCCAATGCCCGATTTCTGCCTCAGTCTAGGGTTAGGCTTAGGGCTAGGGTTAGGGTTATGCCTAGGGTTAGGGTTCACAAAACCACAAAGCCAGGAGCTCCAGGGATACTCACCATGCAAAAGGCAGGCCAAGTTGAGCGTAGCACATCCAAATCCTTGCTCCCTCTTCGTCATTCTGCTCGGAACTCCCCACAGCCCAATGCCCGATTTCTGCCTCAGTCTAGGGTTAGGCTTAGGGCTAGGGTTAGGGTTATGCCTAGGGTTAGGGTTCACAAAACCACAAAGCCAGGAGCTCCAGGGATACTCACCATGCAAAAGGCAGGCCAAGTTGAGTGTAGCACATCCAAATCCTTGCTCCCTCTTCGTCATTCTGCTCGGAACTCCCCACAGCCCAATGCCCGATTACTGCCTCAGTCTAGGGTTAGGCTTAGGGCTAGGGTTAGGGTTATGCCTAGGGTTAGGGTTCACAAAACCACAAAGCCAGGAGCTCCAGGGATACTCCCCATGCAAAAGGCAGGCCGAGTTGAGCGTAGCACATCCAAATCCTTGCTCCCTCTTTGTCATTATGCTCGCAACTCACCACAGCCCAATGCCCGATTACTGCCTCAGTCTAGGGTTAGGCTTAGGGCTAGGGTTAGGGTTATGCCTAGGGTTAGGGTTCAGAAAACCACAAAGCCAGGAGCTCCAGGGATACTCCCCATGCAAAAGGCAGGCCAAGTTGAGCGTAGCACATCCAAATCCTTGCTCCCTCTTTGTCATTCTGCTCGGAACTCCCCACAGCCCAATGCCAGATTACTGGCTCAGTCTAGGGTTAGGCTTAGGGCTAGGGTTAGGGTTATGCCTAGGGTTAGGGTTCAGAAAACCACAAAGCCAGGAGCTCCAGGGACACTGATCATGCAAAAGGCAGGCCAAGTTGAGCACGGCACATCCAAAACCTTGCTCCCTCTTCTTCTTTCTGCAAGGGTTAGGGTTAGGGGCTCGGGTTAGGGTTACGGGTTAGGGTTAGGGGTAAGGTTAGGGTTAGGGTTTTGACTAGGGTTAGGATTGAGAAAACCACAAAGCCAGGGGACCCAGGCACACTAAGCATGCAAAAGGCAGGCCAAGTTGAGCGTAGCACATCCAAATCCTTGCTCCCTCTTTGTCATTCTGCTCGGAACTCCCCACAGCCCAATGCCCGATTTCTGGCTCAGTCTAGGGTTAGGCTTAGGGCTAGGGTTAGGGTTATGCCTAGGGTTAGGGTTCACAAAACCACAAAGCCAGGAGCTCCAGGGATACTCACCATGCAAAAGGCAGGCCAAGTTGAGTGTAGCACATCCAAATCCTTGCTCCCTCTTCGTCATTCTGCTCGGAACTCCCCACAGCCCAATGCCCGATTTCTGCTTCAGTCTAGGGTTAGGCTTAGGGCTAGGGTTAGGGTTATGCCTAGGGTTAGGGTTATGCCTAGGGTTAGGGTTCACAAAACCACAAAGCCAGGAGCTCCAGGGATACCATGCAAAAGGCAGGCCAACTTGAGCGTAGCACATCCAAATCCTTGCTCCCTCTTTGTCATTCTGCTCGGAACTTCCCACAGCCCAATGCCCGATTACTGGCTCAGTCTAGGGTTAGGCTTAGGGCTAGGGTTAGGGTTATGCCTAGGGTTAGGGTTCACAAAACCACAAAGCCAGGAGCTCCAGGGATACTCACCATGCAAAAGGCAGGCCAAGTTGAGCGTAGCACATCCAAATCCTTGCTCCCTCTTCGTCATTCTGCTCGGAACTCCCCACAGCCCAATGCCCGATTACTGCCTCAGTCTAGGGTTAGGCTTAGGGCTAGGGTTAGGGTTATGCCTAGGGTTAGGGTTCAGAAAACCACAAAGCCAGGAGCTCCAGGGATACTCACCATGCAAAAGGCAGGCCAAGTTGAGCGTAGCACATCCAAATCCTTGCTCCCTCTTCTTCATTCTGCTCGGAACTCACCACAGCCCAATGCCCGATTACTGCCTCAGTCTAGGGTTAGGCTTAGGGCTAGGGTTAGGGTTATGCCTAGGGTTAGGGTTCACAAAACCACAAAGCCAGGAGCTCCAGGGATACTCACCATGCAAAAGGCAGGCCAAGTTGAGCGTAGCACATCCAAATCCTTGCTCCCTCTTCGTCATTCTGCTCGGAACTCACCACAGCCCAATGCCCGATTACTGGCTCAGTCTAGGGTTAGGCTTAGGGCTAGGGTTAGGGTTATGCCTAGGGTTATGGTTCACAAAACCACAAAGCCAGGAGCTCCAGGGATACTCCCCATGCAAAAGGCAGGCCAAGTTGAGCGTAGCACATCCAAATCCTTGCTCCCTCTTCGTCATTCTGCTCGGAACTCCCCACAGCCCAATGCCCGATTTCTGCCTCAGTCTAGGGTTAGGCTTAGGGCTAGGGTTAGGGTTATGCCTAGGGTTAGGGTTCACAAAACCACAAAGCCAGGAGCTCCAGGGATACTCACCATGCAAAAGGCAGGCCAAGTTGAGCGTAGCACATCCAAATCCTTGCTCCCTCTTCGTCATTCTGCTCGGAACTCACCACAGCCCAATGCCCGATTACTGGCTCAGTCTAGGGTTAGGCTTAGGGCTAGGGTTAGGGTTATGCCTAGGGTTAGGGTTCAGAAAACCACAAAGCCAGGAGCTCCAGGGATACTCACCATGCAAAAGGCAGGCCAAGTTGAGCGTAGCACATACAAATCCCCTCTCCCTCTTCGTCATTCTGCTCGGAACTCACCACAGCCCAATGCCTGATTACTGGCTCAGTCTAGGGTTAGGCTTAGGGCTAGGGTTAGGGTTATGCCTAGGGTTAGGGTTCACAAAACCACAAAGCCAGGAGCTCCAGGGATACTCACCATGCAAAAGGCAGGCCAAGTTGAGCGTAGCACATCCAAATCCTTGCTCCCTCTTCTTCATTCTGCTCGGAACTCACCACAGCCCAATGCCCGATTACTGCCTCAGTCTAGGGTTAGGCTTAGGGCTAGGGTTAGGGTTATGCCTAGGGTTAGGGTTCAGAAAACCACAAAGCCAGGAGCTCCAGGGATACTCACCATGCAAAAGGCAGGCCAAGTTGAGCGTAGCACATCCAAATCCTTGCTCCCTCTTCTTCATTCTGCTCGGAACTCAGCACGGCCCAATGCCCGATTACTGCCTCAGTCTAGGGTTAGGCTTAGGGCTAGGGTTAGGGTTATGCCTAGGGTTAGGATTCAGAAAACCACAAAGCCAGGAGCTCCAGGGACACTGATCATGCGAAAGGCAGGCCAAGTTAAGCACGGCACATCCAAAACCTTGCTCCCTCTTTGTCATTCTGCTCGGAACTCACCACAGCCCAATGCCCGATTACTGGCTCAGTCTAGGGTTAGGCTTAGGGCTAGGGTTAGGGTTATGCCTAGGGTTAGGGTTCAGAAAACCACAAAGCCAGGAGCTCCAGGGATACTCACCATGCAAAAGGCAGGCCAAGTTGAGCGTAGCACATCCAAATCCCCTCTCCCTCTTTGTCATTCTCCTCGGAACTCCCCACAGCCCAATGCCCGATTACTGGCTCAGTCTAGGGTTAGGCTTAGGGCTAGGGTTAGGGTTATGCCTAGGGTTAGGGTTCAGAAAACCACAAAGCCAGGAGCTCCAGGGATACTCCCCATGCAAAAGGCAGGCCAAGTTGAGCGTAGCACATCCAAATCCTTGCTCCCTCTTCGTCATTCTGCTCGGAACTGCCCACAGCCCAATGCCCGATTACTGGCTCAGTCTAGGGTTAGGCTTAGGGCTAGGGTTAGGGTTATGCCTAGGGTTAGGGTTCACAAAACCACAAAGCCAGGAGCTCCAGGGATACTCCCCATGCAAAAGGCAGGCCAAGTTGAGCGTAGCACATCCAAATCCTTGCTCCCTCTTCGTCATTCTGCTCGGAACTCCCCACAGCCCAATGCCCGATTACTGGCTCAGTCTAGGGTTAGGCTTAGGGCTAGGGTTAGGGTTATGCCTAGGGTTAGGCTTCAGAAAACCACAAAGCCAGGAGCTCCAGGGATACTCACCATGCAAAAGGCAGGCCAAGTTGAGCGTAGCACATCCAAATCCCCTCTCCCTCTTTGTCATTCTGCTCGGAACTCTCCACAGCCCAATGCCCGATTTCTGCCTCAGTCTAGGGTTAGGCTTAGGGCTAGGGTTAGGGTTCTGCCTCAGGTTAGGGTTCAGAAAACCACAAAGCCAGGAGCTCCAGGGATACTCACCATGCAAAAGGCAGGCCAAGTTGAGCGTAGCACATCCAAATCCCCTCTCCCTCTTCGTCATTCTGCTCGGAACTCCCCACAGCCCAATGCCCGATTTCTGCCTCAGTCTAGGGTTAGGCTTAGGGCTAGGGTTAGGGTTATGCCTAGGGTTAGGGTTCACAAAACCACAAAGCCAGGAGCTCCAGGGATACTCACCATGCAAAAGGCAGGCCAAGTTGAGTGTAGCACATCCAAATCCTTGCTCCGTCTTCGTCATTCTGCTCGGAACTCCCCACAGCCCAATGCCCGATTACTGGCTCAGTCTAGGGTTAGGCTTAGGGCTAGGGTTAGGGTTATGCCTAGGGTTAGGGTTCACAAAACCACAAAGCCAGGAGCTCCAGGGATACTCACCATGCAAAAGGCAGGCCAAGTTGAGCGTAGCACATCCAAATCCTTGCTCCCTCTTCGTCATTCTGCTCGGAACTCCCCACAGCCCAATGCCTGATTACTGGCTCAGTCTAGGGTTAGGCTTAGGGCTAGGGTTAGGGTTATGCCTAGGGTTAGGGTTCACAAAACCACAAAGCCAGGAGCTCCAGGGATACTCACCATGCAAAAGGCAGGCCAAGTTGAGCGTAGCACATCCAAATCCTTGCTCCCTCTTCTTCATTCTGCTCGGAACTCACCACAGCCCAATGCCCGATTACTGCCTCAGTCTAGGGTTAGGCTTAGGGCTAGGGTTAGGGTTATGCCTAGGGTTAGGGTTCAGAAAACCACAAAGCCAGGAGCTCCAGGGATACTCACCATGCAAAAGGCAGGCCAAGTTGAGCGTAGCACATCCAAATCCTTGCTCCCTCTTCTTCATTCTGCTCGGAACTCAGCACGGCCCAATGCCCGATTACTGCCTCAGTCTAGGGTTAGGCTTAGGGCTAGGGTTAGGGTTATGCCTAGGGTTAGGATTCAGAAAACCACAAAGCCAGGAGCTCCAGGGACACTGATCATGCGAAAGGCAGGCCAAGTTAAGCACGGCACATCCAAAACCTTGCTCCCTCTTTGTCATTCTGCTCGGAACTCACCACAGCCCAATGCCCGATTACTGGCTCAGTCTAGGGTTAGGCTTAGGGCTAGGGTTAGGGTTATGCCTAGGGTTAGGGTTCAGAAAACCACAAAGCCAGGAGCTCCAGGGATACTCACCATGCAAAAGGCAGGCCAAGTTGAGCGTAGCACATCCAAATCCCCTCTCCCTCTTTGTCATTCTCCTCGGAACTCCCCACAGCCCAATGCCCGATTACTGGCTCAGTCTAGGGTTAGGCTTAGGGCTAGGGTTAGGGTTATGCCTAGGGTTAGGGTTCAGAAAACCACAAAGCCAGGAGCTCCAGGGATACTCCCCATGCAAAAGGCAGGCCAAGTTGAGCGTAGCACATCCAAATCCTTGCTCCCTCTTCGTCATTCTGCTCGGAACTGCCCACAGCCCAATGCCCGATTACTGGCTCAGTCTAGGGTTAGGCTTAGGGCTAGGGTTAGGGTTATGCCTAGGGTTAGGGTTCACAAAACCACAAAGCCAGGAGCTCCAGGGATACTCCCCATGCAAAAGGCAGGCCAAGTTGAGCGTAGCACATCCAAATCCTTGCTCCCTCTTCGTCATTCTGCTCGGAACTCCCCACAGCCCAATGCCCGATTACTGGCTCAGTCTAGGGTTAGGCTTAGGGCTAGGGTTAGGGTTATGCCTAGGGTTAGGCTTCAGAAAACCACAAAGCCAGGAGCTCCAGGGATACTCACCATGCAAAAGGCAGGCCAAGTTGTGCGTAGCACATCCAAATCCCCTCTCCCTCTTTGTCATTCTGCTCGGAACTCTCCACAGCCCAATGCCCGATTTCTGCCTCAGTCTAGGGTTAGGCTTAGGGCTAGGGTTAGGGTTCTGCCTCAGGTTAGGGTTCAGAAAACCACAAAGCCAGGAGCTCCAGGGATACTCACCATGCAAAAGGCAGGCCAAGTTGAGCGTAGCACATCCAAATCCCCTCTCCCTCTTCGTCATTCTGCTCGGAACTCCCCACAGCCCAATGCCCGATTTCTGCCTCAGTCTAGGGTTAGGCTTAGGGCTAGGGTTAGGGTTATGCCTAGGGTTAGGGTTCACAAAACCACAAAGCCAGGAGCTCCAGGGATACTCACCATGCAAAAGGCAGGCCAAGTTGAGTGTAGCACATCCAAATCCTTGCTCCGTCTTCGTCATTCTGCTCGGAACTCCCCACAGCCCAATGCCCGATTACTGGCTCAGTCTAGGGTTAGGCTTAGGGCTAGGGTTAGGGTTATGCCTAGGGTTAGGGTTCACAAAACCACAAAGCCAGGAGCTCCAGGGATACTCACCATGCAAAAGGCAGGCCAAGTTGAGCGTAGCACATCCAAATCCTTGCTCCCTCTTCGTCATTCTGCTCGGAACTCCCCACAGCCCAATGCCCGATTTCTGCCTCAGTCTAGGGTTAGGCTTAGGGCTAGGGTTAGGGTTATGCCTAGGGTTAGGGTTCACAAAACCACAAAGCCAGGAGCTCCAGGGATACTCACCATGCAAAAGGCAGGCCAAGTTGAGTGTAGCACATCCAAATCCTTGCTCCCTCTTCGTCATTCTGCTCGGAACTCCCCACAGCCCAATGCCCGATTACTGCCTCAGTCTAGGGTTAGGCTTAGGGCTAGGGTTAGGGTTATGCCTAGGGTTAGGGTTCACAAAACCACAAAGCCAGGAGCTCCAGGGATACTCCCCATGCAAAAGGCAGGCCGAGTTGAGCGTAGCACATCCAAATCCTTGCTCCCTCTTTGTCATTATGCTCGCAACTCACCACAGCCCAATGCCCGATTACTGCCTCAGTCTAGGGTTAGGCTTAGGGCTAGGGTTAGGGTTATGCCTAGGGTTAGGGTTCAGAAAACCACAAAGCCAGGAGCTCCAGGGATACTCCCCATGCAAAAGGCAGGCCAAGTTGAGCGTAGCACATCCAAATCCTTGCTCCCTCTTTGTCATTCTGCTCGGAACTCCCCACAGCCCAATGCCAGATTACTGGCTCAGTCTAGGGTTAGGCTTAGGGCTAGGGTTAGGGTTATGCCTAGGGTTAGGGTTCAGAAAACCACAAAGCCAGGAGCTCCAGGGACACGGATCATGCGAAAGGCAGGCCAAGTTGAGCACGGCACATCCAAAACCTTGCTCCCTCTTCTTCTTTCTGCAAGGGTTAGGGTTAGGGGCTCGGGTTAGGGTTACGGGTTAGGGTTAGGGGTAAGGTTAGGGTTAGGGTTTTGACTAGGGTTAGGATTGAGAAAACCACAAAGCCAGGGGACCCAGGCACACTAAGCATGCAAAAGGCAGG
Source organism: Coloeus monedula (assembly GCF_965178545.1). NCBI lineage: Eukaryota > Metazoa > Chordata > Aves > Passeriformes > Corvidae > Coloeus > Coloeus monedula. The sequence goes on along the minus strand of NW_028120759.1, from coordinate 351,841 downwards.
CCAAGTTGAGCGTAGCACATCCAAATCCTTGCTCCCTCTTTGTCATTCTGCTCGGAACTCCCCACAGCCCAATGCCCGATTTCTGGCTCAGTCTAGGGTTAGGCTTAGGGCTAGGGTTAGGGTTATGCCTAGGGTTAGGGTTCACAAAACCACAAAGCCAGGAGCTCCAGGGATACTCACCATGCAAAAGGCAGGCCAAGTTGAGTGTAGCACATCCAAATCCTTGCTCCCTCTTCGTCATTCTGCTCGGAACTCCCCACAGCCCAATGCCCGATTTCTGCTTCAGTCTAGGGTTAGGCTTAGGGCTAGGGTTAGGGTTATGCCTAGGGTTAGGGTTATGCCTAGGGTTAGGGTTCACAAAACCACAAAGCCAGGAGCTCCAGGGATACCATGCAAAAGGCAGGCCAACTTGAGCGTAGCACATCCAAATCCTTGCTCCCTCTTTGTCATTCTGCTCGGAACTTCCCACAGCCCAATGCCCGATTACTGGCTCAGTCTAGGGTTAGGCTTAGGGCTAGGGTTAGGGTTATGCCTAGGGTTAGGGTTCACAAAACCACAAAGCCAGGAGCTCCAGGGATACTCACCATGCAAAAGGCAGGCCAAGTTGAGCGTAGCACATCCAAATCCTTGCTCCCTCTTCGTCATTCTGCTCGGAACTCCCCACAGCCCAATGCCCGATTTCTGCCTCAGTCTAGGGTTAGGCTTAGGGCTAGGGTTAGGGTTATGCCTAGGGCTAGGCTTCACAAAACCACAAAGCCAGGAGCTCCAGGGATACTCACCATGCAAAAGGCAGGCCAAGTTGAGTGTAGCACATCCAAATCCTTGCTCCGTCTTCGTCATTCTGCTCGGAACTCCCCACAGCCCAATGCCCGATTACTGCCTCAGTCTAGGGTTAGGCTTAGGGCTAGGGTTAGGGTTATGCCTAGGGTTAGGGTTCAGAAAACCACAAAGCCAGGAGCTCCAGGGATACTCACCATGCAAAAGGCAGGCCAAGTTGAGCGTAGCACATCCAAATCCCCTCTCCCTCTTCGTCATTCTGCTCGGAACTCCCCACAGCCCAATGCCCGATTACTGGTTCAGTCTAGGTTTAGGCTTAGGGCTAGGGTTAGGGTTATGCCTAGGGTTAGGGTTCACAAAACCACAAAGCCAGGAGCTCCAGGGATACCATGCAAAAGGCAGGCCAAGTTGAGCGTAGCACATCCAAATCCTTGCTCCCTCTTCGTCATTCTGCTCGGAACTCCCCACAGCCCAATGCCCGATTACTGGCTCAGTCTAGGGTTAGGCTTAGGGCTAGGGTTAGGGTTATGCCTAGGGTTAGGGTTCACAAAACCACAAAGCCAGGAGCTCCAGGGATACTCACCATGCAAAAGGCAGGCCAAGTTGAGCGTAGCACATCCAAATCCTTGCTCCCTCTTCGTCATTCTGCTCGGAACTCCCCACAGCCCAATGCCCGATTTCTGCCTCAGTCTAGGGTTAGGCTTAGGGCTAGGGTTAGGGTTATGCCTAGGGTTAGGGTTCACAAAACCACAAAGCCAGGAGCTCCAGGGATACTCACCATGCAAAAGGCAGGCCAAGTTGAGTGTAGCACATCCAAATCCTTGCTCCCTCTTTGTCATTCTGCTCGGAACTCCCCACAGCCCAATGCCCGATTACTGGCTCAGTCTAGGGTTAGGCTTAGGGCTAGGGTTAGGGTTATGCCTAGGGTTAGGGTTCACAAAACCACAAAGCCAGGAGCTCCAGGGATACTCACCATGCAAAAGGCAGGCCGAGTTGAGCGTAGCACATCCAAATCCTTGCTCCCTCTTTGTCATTCTGCTCGCAACTCACCACAGCCCAATGCCCGATTACTGGCTCAGTCTAGGGTTAGGCTTAGGGCTAGGGTTAGGGTTATGCCTAGGGTTAGGGTTCACAAAACCACAAAGCCAGGAGCTCCAGGGATACTCACCATGCAAAAGGCAGGCCAAGTTGAGCGTAGCACATCCAAATCCTTGCTCCCTCTTTGTCATTCTGCTCGGAACTCCCCACAGCCCAATGCCAGATTACTGGCTCAGTCTAGGGTTAGGCTTAGGGCTAGGGTTAGGGTTATGCCTAGGGTTAGGGTTCAGAAAACCACAAAGCCAGGAGCTCCAGGGACACTGATCATGCGAAAGGCAGGCCAAGTTGAGCACGGCACATCCAAAACCTTGCTCCCTCTTCTTCTTTCTGCAAGGGTTAGGGTTAGGGGCTCGGGTTAGGGTTAGGGGTTAGGGTTAGGGGTAGGGTTAGGGTTAGGGTTTTGACTAGGGTTAGGATTGAGAAAACCACAAAGCCAGGGGACCCAGGCACACTAAGCATGCAAAAGGCAGGCCAAGTTGAGCGTAGCACATCCAAATCCCCTCTCCCTCTTCGTCATTCTGCTCAGAACTCCCCACGGCCCAATGCCCGATTACTGGCTCAGTCTAGGGTTAGGCTTAGGGCTAGGGTTAGGGTTATGCCTAGGGTTAGGGTTCAGAAAACCACAAAGCCAGGAGCTCCAGGGATACTCACCATGCAAAAGGCAGGCCAAGTTGTGCGTAGCACATCCAAATCCCCTCTCCCTCTTTGTCATTCTGCTCGGAACTCTCCACAGCCCAATGCCCGATTTCTGCCTCAGTCTAGGGTTAGGCTTAGGGCTAGGGTTAGGGTTCTGCCTCAGGTTAGGGTTTAGAAAACCACAAAGCCAGGAGCTCCAGGGATACTCACCATGCAAAAGGCAGGCCAAGTTGAGCGTAGCACATCCAAATCCTTGCTCCCTCTTTGTCATTCTGCTCGGAACTCCCCACAGCCCAATGCCCGATTTCTGGCTCAGTCTAGGGTTAGGCTTAGGGCTAGGGTTAGGGTTATGCCTAGGGTTAGGGTTCACAAAACCACAAAGCCAGGAGCTCCAGGGATACTCACCATGCAAAAGGCAGGCCAAGTTGAGCGTAGCACATCCAAATTCTTGCTCCGTCTTCGTCATTCTGCTCGGAACTCCCCACAGCCCAATGCCCGATTTCTGCCTCAGTCTAGGGTTAGGCTTAGGGCTAGGGTTAGGCTTAGGGCTAGGGTTAGGGTTATGCCTAGGGTTAGGGTTCACAAAACCACAAAGCCAGGAGCTCCAGGGATACTCACCATGCAAAAGGCAGGCCAAGTTGAGTGTAGCACATCCAAATCCTTGCTCCCTCTTCGTCATTCTGCTCGGAACTCCCCACAGCCCAATGCCCGATTACTGGCTCAGTCTAGGGTTAGGCTTAGGGCTAGGGTTAGGGTTATGCCTAGGGTTAGGGTTCACAAAACCACAAAGCCAGGAGCTCCAGGGATACTCACCATGCAAAAGGCAGGCCAAGTTGAGCGTAGCACATCCAAATCCTTGCTCCCTCTTCGTCATTCTGCTCGGAACTCCCCACAGCCCAATGCCCGATTTCTGCCTCAGTCTAGGGTTAGGCTTAGGGCTAGGGTTAGGGTTATGCCTAGGGTTAGGGTTCACAAAACCACAAAGCCAGGAGCTCCAGGGATACTCACCATGCAAAAGGCAGGCCAAGTTGAGCGTAGCACATCCAAATCCTTGCTCCCTCTTTGTCATTCTGCTCGGAACTCCCCACAGCCCAATGCCAGATTACTGGCTCAGTCTAGGGTTAGGCTTAGGGCTAGGGTTAGGGTTATGCCTAGGGTTAGGGTTCAGAAAACCACAAAGCCAGGAGCTCCAGGGACACTGATCATGCGAAAGGCAGGCCAAGTTGAGCACGGCACATCCAAAACCTTGCTCCCTCTTCTTCTTTCTGCAAGGGTTAGGGTTAGGGGCTCGGGTTAGGGTTAGGGGTTAGGGTTAGGGGTAGGGTTAGGGTTAGGGTTTTGACTAGGGTTAGGATTGAGAAAACCACAAAGCCAGGGGACCCAGGCACACTAAGCATGCAAAAGGCAGGCCAAGTTGAGCGTAGCACATCCAAATCCTTGCTCCCTCTTTGTCATTCTGCTCGGAACTCCCCACAGCCCAATGCCCGATTTCTGCCTCAGTCTAGGGTTAGGCTTAGGGCTAGGGTTAGGGTTATGCCTAGGGTTAGGGTTCACAAAACCACAAAGCCAGGAGCTCCAGGGATACTCACCATGCAAAAGGCAGGCCAAGTTGAGTGTAGCACATCCAAATCCTTGCTCCGTCTTCGTCATTCTGCTCGGAACTCCCCACAGCCCAATGCCCGATTTCTGCTTCAGTCTAGGGTTAGGCTTAGGGCTAGGGTTAGGGTTATGCCTAGGGTTAGGGTTATGCCTAGGGTTAGGGTTCAGAAAACCACAAAGCCAGGAGCTCCAGGGATACTCACCATGCAAAAGGCAGGCCAAGTTGAGTGTAGCACATCCAAATTCTTGCTCCGTGTTCGTCATTCTGCTCGGAACTCCCCACAGCCCAATGCCCGATTTCTGCTTCAGTCTAGGGTTAGGCTTAGGGCTAGGGTTAGGCTTAGGGCTAGGGTTAGGGTTATGCCTAGGGTTAGGGTTCACAAAACCACAAAGCCAGGAGCTCCAGGGATACTCACCATGCAAAAGGCAGGCCAAGTTGAGCCTAGCACATCCAAATCCTTGCTCCCTCTTCGTCATTCTGCTCGGAACTCCCCACAGCCCAATGCCCGATTACTGGCTCAGTCTAGGGTTAGGCTTAGGGCTAGGGTTAGGGTTATGCCTAGGGTGAGGGTTCACAAAACCACAAAGCCAGGAGCTCCAGGGATACTCCCCATGCAAAAGGCAGGCCGAGTTGAGCGTAGCACATCCAAATCCTTGCTCCCTCTTTGTCATTATGCTCGCAACTCACCACAGCCCAATGCCCGATTACTGCCTCAGTCTAGGGTTAGGCTTAGGGCTAGGGTTAGGGTTATGCCTAGGGTTAGGGTTCAGAAAACCACAAAGCCAGGAGCTCCAGGGACACTGATCATGCGAAAGGCAGGCCAAGTTGAGCACGGCACATCCAAAACCTTGCTCCCTCTACTTCTTTCTGCAAGGGTTAGGGTTAGGGGCTCGGGTTAGGGTTACGGGTTAGGGTTAGGGGTCGGGTTAGGGTTAGGGTTTTGACTAGGGTTAGGATTCAGAAAACCACAAAGCCAGGGGACCCAGGCACACTAAGCATGCAAAAGGCAGGCCAAGTTGAGCGTAGCACATCCAAATCCCCTCTCCCTCTTCGTCATTCTGCTCAGAACTCACCACGGCCCAATGCCCGATTACTGGCTCAGTCTAGGGTTAGGCTTAGGGCTAGGGTTAGGGTTATGCCTAGGGTTAGGGTTCAGAAAACCACAAAGCCAGGAGCTCCAGGGATACTCACCATGCAAAAGGCAGGCCAAGTTGAGCGTAGCACATCCAAATCCCCTCTCCCTCTTTGTCATTCTCCTCGGAACTCCCCACAGCCCAATGCCCGATTACTGCCTCAGTCTAGGGTTAGGCTTAGGGCTAGGGTTAGGGTTATGCCTAGGGTTAGGGTTCAGAAAACCACAAAGCCAGGAGCTCCAGGGATACTCCCCATGCAAAAGGCAGGCCAAGTTGAGCGTAGCACATCCAAATCCTTGCTCCCTCTTTGTCATTCTGCTCGGAACTCACCACAGCCCAATGCCCGATTTCTGCCTCAGTCTAGGGTTAGGCTTAGGGCTAGGGTTAGGGTTATGCCTAGGGTTAGGGTTCAGAAAACCACAAAGCCAGGAGCTCCCGGGATACTCCCCATGCAAAAGGCAGGCCGAGTTGAGCGTAGCACATCCAAATCCTTGCTCCCTCTTTGTCATTATGCTCGGAACTCACCACAGCCCAATGCCCGATTACTGCCTCAGTCTAGGGTTAGGCTTAGGGCTAGGGTTAGGGTTATGCCTAGGGTTAGGGTTCACAAAACCACAAAGCCAGGAGCTCCAGGGATACTCACCATGCAAAAGGCAGGCCAAGTTGAGCGTAGCACATCCAAATCCTTGCTCCCTCTTTGTCATTCTGCTCGGAACTTCCCACAGCCCAATGCCCGATTACTGGCTCAGTCTAGGGTTAGGCTTAGGGCTAGGGTTAGGGTTATGCCTAGGGTTACGGTTCAGAAAACCACAAAGCCAGGAGCTCCAGGGACACTGATCATGCGAAAGGCAGGCCAAGTTAAGCACGGCACATCCAAAACCTTGCTCCCTCTTCTTCTTTCTGCAAGGGTTAGGGTTAGGGGCTCGGGTTAGGGTTAGGGGTTAGGGTTAGGGGTAGGGTTAGGGTTTGGGTTTTGACTAGGGTTAGGATTGAGAAAACCACAAAGCCAGGGGACCCAGGCACACTAAGCATGCAAAAGCCAGGCCAAGTTGAGCGTAGCACATACAAATCCCCTCTCCCTCTTCGTCATTCTGCTCGGAACTCACCACAGCCCAATGCCCGATTACTGCCTCAGTCTAGGGTTAGGCTTAGGGCTAGGGTTAGGGTTATGTCTAGGGTTAGGGTTATGCCTAGGGTTAGGGTTCAGAAAACCACAAAGCCAGGAGTTCCAGGGATACTCACCATGCAAAAGGCAGGCCAAGTTGAGCGTAGCACATCCAAATCCCCTCTCCCTCTTTGTCATTCTCCTCGGAACTCCCCACAGCCCAATGCCCGATTACTGGCTCAGTCTAGGGTTAGGCTTAGGGCTAGGGTTAGGGTTATGCCTAGGGTTAGGGTTCAGAAAACCACAAAGCCAGGAGCTCCAGGGATACTCCCCATGCAAAAGGCAGGCCAAGTTGAGCGTAGCACATCCAAATCCTTGCTCCCTCTTTGTCATTATGCTCGGAACTCACCACAGCCCAATGCCTGATTACTGCCTCAGTCTAGGGTTAGGCTTAGGGCTAGGGTTAGGGTTATGCCTAGGGTTAGGGTTCACAAAACCACAAAGCCAGGAGCTCCAGGGATACTCCCCATGCAAAAGGCAGGCCAAGTTGAGCGTAGCACATCCAAATCCTTGCTCCCTCTTTGTCATTCTGCTCGGAACTCCCCACAGCCCAATGCCCGATTACTGCCTCAGTCTAGGGTTAGGCTTAGGGCTAGGGTTAGTGTTATGCCTAGGGTTAGGGTTCAGAAAACCACAAAGCCAGGAGCTCCAGGGACACTGATCATGCGAAAGGCAGGCCAAGTTAAGCACGGCACATCCAAAACCTTGCTCCCTCTTCTTCTTTCTGCAAGGGTTAGGGTTAGGGGCTCGGGTTAGGGTTAGGGGTTAGGGTTAGGGGTAGGGTTAGGGTTTTGACTAGGGTTAGGATTGAGAAAACCACAAAGCCAGGGGACCCAGGCACACTAAGCATGCAAAAGCCAGGCCAAGTTGAGCGTAGCACATACAAATCCCCTCTCCCTCTTCGTCATTCTGCTCGGAACTCACCACAGCCCAATGCCCGATTACTGGCTCAGTCTAGGGTTAGGCTTAGGGCTAGGGTTAGGGTTATGCCTAGGGTTAGGGTTCACAAAACCACAAAGCCAGGAGCTCCAGGGATACTCACCATGCAAAAGGCAGGCCAAGTTGAGCGTAGCACATCCAAATCCTTGCTCCCTCTTCGTCATTCTGCTCGGAACTCACCACAGCCCAATGCCCGATTACTGCCTCAGTCTAGGGTTAGGCTTAGGGCTAGGGTTAGGGTTATGCCTAGGGTTATGGTTCACAAAACCACAAAGCCAGGAGCTCCAGGGATACTCCCCATGCAAAAGGCAGGCCAAGTTGAGCGTAGCACATCCAAATCCTTGCTCCCTCTTCGTCATTCTGCTCGGAACTCCCCACAGCCCAATGCCCGATTTCTGCCTCAGTCTAGGGTTAGGCTTAGGGCTAGGGTTAGGGTTATGCCTAGGGTTAGGGTTCACAAAACCACAAAGCCAGGAGCTCCAGGGATACTCACCATGCAAAAGGCAGGCCAAGTTGAGCGTAGCACATCCAAATCCTTGCTCCCTCTTCGTCATTCTGCTCGGAACTCACCACAGCCCAATGCCCGATTACTGGCTCAGTCTAGGGTTAGGCTTAGGGCTAGGGTTAGGGTTATGCCTAGGGTTAGGGTTCACAAAACCACAAAGCCAGGAGCTCCAGGGATACTCACCATGCAAAATGCAGGCCAAGTTGAGCGTAGCACATCCAAATCCTTGCTCCCTCTTCTTCATTCTGCTCGGAACTCCCCACAGCCCAATGCCCGATTACTGCCTCAGTCTAGGGTTAGGCTTAGGGCTAGGGTTAGGGTTATGCCTAGGGTTAGGGTTCAGAAAACCACAAAGCCAGGAGCTCCAGGGATACTCCCCATGCAAAAGGCAGGCCAAGTTGAGCGTAGCACATCCAAATCCTTGCTCCCTCTTCTTCATTCTGCTCGGAACTCACCACGGCCCAATGCCCGATTACTGCCTCAGTCTAGGGTTAGGCTTAGGGCTAGGGTTAGGGTTATGCCTAGGGTTAGGGTTCAGAAAACCACAAAGCCAGGAGCTCCAGGGACACTGATCATGCGAAAGGCAGGCCAAGTTAAGCACGGCACATCCAAAACCTTGCTCCCTCTTCTTCATTCTGCTCGGAACTCACCACAGCCCAATGCCCGATTACTGCCTCAGTCTAGGGTTAGGCTTAGGGCTAGGGTTAGGGTTATGCCTAGGGTTAGGGTTCAGAAAACCACAAAGCCAGGAGCTCCAGGGACACTGATCATGCGAAAGGCAGGCCAAGTTAAGCACGGCACATCCAAAACCTTGCTCCCTCTTCTTCTTTCTGCAAGGGTTAGGGTTAGGGGCTCGGGTTAGGGTTAGGGGTTAGGGTTAGGGGTAGGGTTAGGGTTAGGGTTTTGACTAGGGTTAGGATTCAGAAAACCACAAAGCCAGGGGACCCAGGCACACTAAGCATGCAAAAGGCAGGCCAAGTTGAGTGTAGCACATCCAAATCCCCTCTCCCTCTTCGTCATTCTGCTCAGAACTCACCACGGCCCAATGCCCGATTACTGGCTCAGTCTAGGGTTAGGCTTAGGGCTAGGGTTAGGGTTATGCCTAGGGTTAGGGTTCAGAAAACCACAAAGCCAGGAGCTCCAGGGACACTGATCATGCGAAAGGCAGGCCAAGTTAAGCACGGCACATCCAAAACCTTGCTCCCTCTTTGTCATTCTGCTCGGAACTCACCACAGCCCAATGCCCGATTACTGGCTCAGTCTAGGGTTAGGCTTAGTGCTAGGGTTAGGGTTATGCCTAGGGTTAGGGTTCATAAAACCACAAAGCCAGGAGCTCCAGGGATACTCACCATGCAAAAGGCAGGCCAAGTTGAGCGTAGCACATCCAAATCCCCTCTCCCTCTTTGTCATTCTCCTCGGAACTCCCCACAGCCCAATGCCCGATTACTGCCTCAGTCTAGGGTTAGGCTTAGGGCTAGGGTTAGGGTTATGCCTAGGGTTAGGGTTCAGAAAACCACAAAGCCAGGAGCTCCAGGGATACTCCCCATGCAAAAGGCAGGCCAAGTTGAGCGTAGCACATCCAAATCCTTGCTCCCTCTTTGTCATTCTGCTCGGAACTCACCACAGCCCAATGCCCGATTTCTGCCTCAGTCTAGGGTTAGGCTTAGGGCTAGGGTTAGGGTTATGCCTAGGGTTATGGTTCACAAAACCACAAAGCCAGGAGCTCCAGGGATACTCCCCATGCAAAAGGCAGGCCAAGTTGAGCGTAGCACATCCAAATCCTTGCTCCCTCTTCGTCATTCTGCTCGGAACTCCCCACAGCCCAATGCCCGATTTCTGCCTCAGTCTAGGGTTAGGCTTAGGGCTAGGGTTAGGGTTATGCCTAGGGTTAGGGTTCACAAAACCACAAAGCCAGGAGCTCCAGGGATACTCACCATGCAAAAGGCAGGCCAAGTTGAGCGTAGCACATCCAAATCCTTGCTCCCTCTTCGTCATTCTGCTCGGAACTCACCACAGCCCAATGCCCGATTACTGGCTCAGTCTAGGGTTAGGCTTAGGGCTAGGGTTAGGGTTATGCCTAGGGTTAGGGTTCAGAAAACCACAAAGCCAGGAGCTCCAGGGATACTCCCCATGCAAAAGGCAGGCCGAGTTGAGCGTACCACATCCAAATCCTTGCTCCCTCTTCTTCATTCTGCTCGGAACTCACCACGGCCCAATGCCCGATTACTGCCTCAGTCTAGGGTTAGGCTTAGGGCTAGGGTTAGGGTTATGCCTAGGGTTAGGGTTCAGAAAACCACAAAGCCAGGAGCTCCAGGGATACTCCCCATGCAAAAGGCAGGCCAAGTTGAGCGTAGCACATCCAAATCCTTGCTCCCTCTTTGTCATTCTGCTCGGAACTCACCACGGCCCAATGCCCGATTACTGCCTCAGTCTAGGGTTAGGCTTAGGGCTAGGGTTAGGGTTATGCCTAGGGTTAGGGTTCAGAAAACCACAAAGCCAGGAGCTCCAGGGACACTGATCATGCGAAAGGCAGGCCAAGTTAAGCACGGCACATCCAAAACCTTGCTCCCTCTTCTTCTTTCTGCAAGGGTTAGGGTTAGGGGCTCGGGTTAGGGTTAGGGGTTAGGGTTAGGGGTAGGGTTAGGGTTAGGGTTTTGACTAGGGTTAGGATTCAGAAAACCACAAAGCCAGGGGACCCAGGCACACTAAGCATGCAAAAGGCAGGCCAAGTTGAGTGTAGCACATCCAAATCCCCTCTCCCTCTTCGTCATTCTGCTCAGAACTCACCACGGCCCAATGCCCGATTACTGGCTCAGTCTAGGGTTAGGCTTAGGGCTAGGGTTAGGGTTATGCCTAGGGTTAGGGTTCAGAAAACCACAAAGCCAGGAGCTCCAGGGACACTGATCATGCGAAAGGCAGGCCAAGTTAAGCACGGCACATCCAAAACCTTGCTCCCTCTTTGTCATTCTGCTCGGAACTCACCACAGCCCAATGCCCGATTACTGGCTCAGTCTAGGGTTAGGCTTAGGGCTAGGGTTAGGGTTATGCCTAGGGTTAGGGTTCAGAAAACCACAAAGCCAGGAGCTCCAGGGATACTCACCATGCAAAAGGCAGGCCAAGTTGAGCGTAGCACATCCAAATCCCCTCTCCCTCTTTGTCATTCTCCTCGGAACTCCCCACAGCCCAATGCCCGATTACTGGCTCAGTCTAGGGTTAGGCTTAGGGCTAGGGTTAGGGTTATGCCTAGGGTTAGGGTTCAGAAAACCACAAAGCCAGGAGCTCCAGGGATACTCCCCATGCAAAAGGCAGGCCAAGTTGAGCGTAGCACATCCAAATCCTTGCTCCCTCTTTGTCATTCTGCTCGGAACTCACCACAGCCCCATGCCCGATTTCTGCCTCAGTCTAGGGTTAGGCTTAGGGCTAGGGTTAGGGTTATGCCTAGGGTTATGGTTCACAAAACCACAAAGCCAGGAGCTCCAGGGATACTCCCCATGCAAAAGGCAGGCCAAGTTGAGCGTAGCACATCCAAATCCTTGCTCCCTCTTCGTCATTCTGCTCGGAACTCCCCACAGCCCAATGCCCGATTTCTGCCTCAGTCTAGGGTTAGGCTTAGGGCTAGGGTTAGGGTTATGCCTAGGGTTAGGGTTCACAAAACCACAAAGCCAGGAGCTCCAGGGATACTCACCATGCAAAAGGCAGGCCAAGTTGAGCGTAGCACATCCAAATCCTTGCTCCCTCTTCGTCATTCTGCTCAGAACTCACCACAGCCCAATGCCCGATTACTGGCTCAGTCTAGGGTTAGGCTTAGGGCTAGGGTTAGGGTTATGCCTAGAGTTAGGGTTCAGAAAACCACAAAGCCAGGAGCTCCAGGGATACTCACCATGCAAAAGGCAGGCCAAGTTGAACGTAGCACATCCAAATTTTTGCTCCCTCTTCTTCATTCTGCTCGGAACTCACCACGGCCCAATGCCTGATTTCTGCCTCAGTCTAGGGTTAGGCTTAGGGCTAGGGTTAGGGTTATGCCTAGGGTTAGGGTTCAGAAAACCACAAAGCCAGGAGCTCCAGGGATACTCACCATGCAAAAGGCAGGCCACGTTGAGTGTAGCACATCCAAATCCTTGCTCCCTCTTCGTCATTCTGCTCGGAACTCCCCACAGCCCAATGCCCGATTACTGGCTCAGTCTAGGGTTAGGCTTAGGGCTAGGGTTAGGGTTATGCCTAGGGTGAGGGTTCACAAAACCACAAAGCCAGGAGCTCCAGGGATACTCCCCATGCAAAAGGCAGGCCGAGTTGAGCGTAGCACATCCAAATCCTTGCTCCCTCTTTGTCATTATGCTCGCAACTCACCACAGCCCAATGCCCGATTACTGCCTCAGTCTAGGGTTAGGCTTAGGGCTAGGGTTAGGGTTATGCCTAGGGTTAGGGTTCAGAAAACCACAAAGCCAGGAGCTCCAGGGACACTGATCATGCGAAAGGCAGGCCAAGTTGAGCACGGCACATCCAAAACCTTGCTCCCTCTACTTCTTTCTGCAAGGGTTAGGGTTAGGGGCTCGGGTTAGGGTTAGGGGTTAGGGTTAGGGGTCGGGTTAGGGTTAGGGTTTTGACTAGGGTTAGGATTCAGAAAACCACAAAGCCAGGGGACCCAGGCACACTAAGCATGCAAAAGGCAGGCCAAGTTGAGCGTAGCACATCCAAATCCCCTCTCCCTCTTCGTCATTCTGCTCAGAACTCACCACGGCCCAATGCCCGATTACTGGCTCAGTCTAGGGTTAGGCTTAGGGCTAGGGTTAGGGTTATGCCTAGGGTTAGGGTTCAGAAAACCACAAAGCCAGGAGCTCCAGGGATACTCACCATGCAAAAGGCAGGCCAAGTTGAGCGTAGCACATCCAAATCCCCTCTCCCTCTTTGTCATTCTCCTCGGAACTCCCCACAGCCCAATGCCCGATTACTGCCTCAGTCTAGGGTTAGGCTTAGGGCTAGGGTTAGGGTTATGCCTAGGGTTAGGGTTCAGAAAACCACAAAGCCAGGAGCTCCAGGGATACTCCCCATGCAAAAGGCAGGCCAAGTTGAGCGTAGCACATCCAAATCCTTGCTCCCTCTTTGTCATTCTGCTCGGAACTCACCACAGCCCAATGCCCGATTTCTGCCTCAGTCTAGGGTTAGGCTTAGGGCTAGGGTTAGGGTTATGCCTAGGGTTAGGGTTCAGAAAACCACAAAGCCAGGAGCTCCCGGGATACTCCCCATGCAAAAGGCAGGCCGAGTTGAGCGTAGCACATCCAAATCCTTGCTCCCTCTTTGTCATTATGCTCGGAACTCACCACAGCCCAATGCCCGATTACTGCCTCAGTCTAGGGTTAGGCTTAGGGCTAGGGTTAGGGTTATGCCTAGGGTTAGGGTTCACAAAACCACAAAGCCAGGAGCTCCAGGGATACTCACCATGCAAAAGGCAGGCCAAGTTGAGCGTAGCACATCCAAATCCTTGCTCCCTCTTTGTCATTCTGCTCGGAACTTCCCACAGCCCAATGCCAGATTACTGGCTCAGTCTAGGGTTAGGCTTAGGGCTAGGGTTAGGGTTATGCCTAGGGTTACGGTTCAGAAAACCACAAAGCCAGGAGCTCCAGGGACACTGATCATGCGAAAGGCAGGCCAAGTTAAGCACGGCACATCCAAAACCTTGCTCCCTCTTCTTCTTTCTGCAAGGGTTAGGGTTAGGGGCTCGGGTTAGGGTTAGGGGTTAGGGTTAGGGGTAGGGTTAGGGTTTGGGTTTTGACTAGGGTTAGGATTGAGAAAACCACAAAGCCAGGGGACCCAGGCACACTAAGCATGCAAAAGCCAGGCCAAGTTGAGCGTAGCACATACAAATCCCCTCTCCCTCTTCGTCATTCTGCTCGGAACTCACCACAGCCCAATGCCCGATTACTGCCTCAGTCTAGGGTTAGGCTTAGGGCTAGGGTTAGGGTTATGCCTAGGGTTAGGGTTCAGAAAACCACAAAGCCAGGAGTTCCAGGGATACTCACCATGCAAAAGGCAGGCCGAGTTGAGCGTAGCACATCCAAATCCCCTCTCCCTCTTTGTCATTCTCCTCGGAACTCCCCACAGCCCAATGCCCGATTACTGGCTCAGTCTAGGGTTAGGCTTAGGGCTAGGGTTAGGGTTATGCCTAGGGTTAGGGTTCAGAAAACCACAAAGCCAGGAGCTCCAGGGATACTCCCCATGCAAAAGGCAGGCCAAGTTGAGCGTAGCACATCCAAATCCTTGCTCCCTCTTCTTCATTCTGCTCGGAACTCACCACGGCCCAATGCCCGATTACTGCCTCAGTCTAGGGTTAGGCTTAGGGCTAGGGTTAGGGTTATGCCTAGGGTTAGGGTTCAGAAAACCACAAAGCCAGGAGCTCCAGGGACACTGATCATGCGAAAGGCAGGCCAAGTTAAGCACGGCACATCCAAAACCTTGCTCCCTCTTCTTCATTCTGCTCGGAACTCACCACAGCCCAATGCCCGATTACTGCCTCAGTCTAGGGTTAGGCTTAGGGCTAGGGTTAGGGTTATGCCTAGGGTTAGGGTTCAGAAAACCACAAAGCCAGGAGCTCCAGGGACACTGATCATGCGAAAGGCAGGCCAAGTTAAGCACGGCACATCCAAAACCTTGCTCCCTCTTCTTCTTTCTGCAAGGGTTAGGGTTAGGGGCTCGGGTTAGGGTTAGGGGTTAGGGTTAGGGGTAGGGTTAGGGTTAGGGTTTTGACTAGGGTTAGGATTCAGAAAACCACAAAGCCAGGGGACCCAGGCACACTAAGCATGCAAAAGGCAGGCCAAGTTGAGTGTAGCACATCCAAATCCCCTCTCCCTCTTCGTCATTCTGCTCAGAACTCACCACGGCCCAATGCCCGATTACTGGCTCAGTCTAGGGTTAGGCTTAGGGCTAGGGTTAGGGTTATGCCTAGGGTTAGGGTTCAGAAAACCACAAAGCCAGGAGCTCCAGGGACACTGATCATGCGAAAGGCAGGCCAAGTTAAGCACGGCACATCCAAAACCTTGCTCCCTCTTTGTCATTCTGCTCGGAACTCACCACAGCCCAATGCCCGATTACTGGCTCAGTCTAGGGTTAGGCTTAGTGCTAGGGTTAGGGTTATGCCTAGGGTTAGGGTTCATAAAACCACAAAGCCAGGAGCTCCAGGGATACTCACCATGCAAAAGGCAGGCCAAGTTGAGCGTAGCACATCCAAATCCCCTCTCCCTCTTTGTCATTCTCCTCGGAACTCCCCACAGCCCAATGCCCGATTACTGGCTCAGTCTAGGGTTAGGCTTAGGGCTAGGGTTAGGGTTATGCCTAGGGTTAGGGTTCAGAAAACCACAAAGCCAGGAGCTCCAGGGATACTCCCCATGCAAAAGGCAGGCCAAGTTGAGCGTAGCACATCCAAATCCTTGCTCCCTCTTTGTCATTCTGCTCGGAACTCACCACAGCCCAATGCCCGATTTCTGCCTCAGTCTAGGGTTAGGCTTAGGGCTAGGGTTAGGGTTATGCCTAGGGTTATGGTTCACAAAACCACAAAGCCAGGAGCTCCAGGGATACTCCCCATGCAAAAGGCAGGCCAAGTTGAGCGTAGCACATCCAAATCCTTGCTCCCTCTTCATCATTCTGCTCGGAACTCCCCACAGCCCAATGCCCGATTTCTGCCTCAGTCTAGGGTTAGGCTTAGGGCTAGGGTTAGGGTTATGCCTAGGGTTAGGGTTCACAAAACCACAAAGCCAGGAGCTCCAGGGATACTCACCATGCAAAAGGCAGGCCAAGTTGAGCGTAGCACATCCAAATCCTTGCTCCCTCTTCGTCATTCTGCTCGGAACTCACCACAGCCCAATGCCCGATTACTGGCTCAGTCTAGGGTTAGGCTTAGGGCTAGGGTTAGGGTTATGCCTAGGGTTAGGGTTCAGAAAACCACAAAGCCAGGAGCTCCAGGGATACTCCCCATGCAAAAGGCAGGCCGAGTTGAGCGTACCACATCCAAATCCTTGCTCCCTCTTCTTCATTCTGCTCGGAACTCACCACGGCCCAATGCCCGATTACTGCCTCAGTCTAGGGTTAGGCTTAGGGCTAGGGTTAGGGTTATGCCTAGGGTTAGGGTTCAGAAAACCACAAAGCCAGGAGCTCCAGGGATACTCCCCATGCAAAAGGCAGGCCAAGTTGAGCGTAGCACATCCAAATCCTTGCTCCCTCTTTGTCATTCTGCTCGCAACTCACCACGGCCCAATGCCCGATTACTGCCTCAGTCTAGGGTTAGGCTTAGGGCTAGGGTTAGGGTTATGCCTAGGGTTAGGGTTCAGAAAACCACAAAGCCAGGAGCTCCAGGGACACTGATCATGCGAAAGGCAGGCCAAGTTAAGCACGGCACATCCAAAACCTTGCTCCCTCTTCTTCTTTCTGCAAGGGTTAGGGTTAGGGGCTCGGGTTAGGGTTAGGGGTTAGGGTTAGGGGTAGGGTTAGGGTTAGGGTTTTGACTAGGGTTAGGATTCAGAAAACCACAAAGCCAGGGGACCCAGGCACACTAAGCATGCAAAAGGCAGGCCAAGTTGAGTGTAGCACATCCAAATCCCCTCTCCCTCTTCGTCATTCTGCTCAGAACTCACCACGGCCCAATGCCCGATTACTGGCTCAGTCTAGGGTTAGGCTTAGGGCTAGGGTTAGGGTTATGCCTAGGGTTAGGGTTCAGAAAACCACAAAGCCAGGAGCTCCAGGGACACTGATCATGCGAAAGGCAGGCCAAGTTAAGCACGGCACATCCAAAACCTTGCTCCCTCTTTGTCATTCTGCTCGGAACTCACCACAGCCCAATGCCCGATTACTGGCTCAGTCTAGGGTTAGGCTTAGGGCTAGGGTTAGGGTTATGCCTAGGGTTAGGGTTCAGAAAACCACAAAGCCAGGAGCTCCAGGGATACTCACCATGCAAAAGGCAGGCCAAGTTGTGCGTAGCACATCCAAATCCCCTCTCCCTCTTTGTCATTCTCCTCGGAACTCCCCACAGCCCAATGCCCGATTACTGGCTCAGTCTAGGGTTAGGCTTAGGGCTAGGGTTAGGGTTATGCCTAGGGTTAGGGTTCAGAAAACCACAAAGCCAGGAGCTCCAGGGATACTCCCCATGCAAAAGGCAGGCCAAGTTGAGCGTAGCACATCCAAATCCTTGCTCCCTCTTTGTCATTCTGCTCGGAACTCACCACAGCCCCATGCCCGATTTCTGCCTCAGTCTAGGGTTAGGCTTAGGGCTAGGGTTAGGGTTATGCCTAGGGTTATGGTTCACAAAACCACAAAGCCAGGAGCTCCAGGGATACTCCCCATGCAAAAGGCAGGCCAAGTTGAGCGTAGCACATCCAAATCCTTGCTCCCTCTTCGTCATTCTGCTCGGAACTCCCCACAGCCCAATGCCCGATTTCTGCCTCAGTCTAGGGTTAGGCTTAGGGCTAGGGTTAGGGTTATGCCTAGGGTTAGGGTTCACAAAACCACAAAGCCAGGAGCTCCAGGGATACTCACCATGCAAAAGGCAGGCCAAGTTGAGCGTAGCACATCCAAATCCTTGCTCCCTCTTCGTCATTCTGCTCAGAACTCACCACAGCCCAATGCCCGATTACTGGCTCAGTCTAGGGTTAGGCTTAGGGCTAGGGTTAGGGTTATGCCTAGGGTTAGGGTTCAGAAAACCACAAAGCCAGGAGCTCCAGGGATACTCACCATGCAAAAGGCAGGCCAAGTTGAACGTAGCACATCCAAATTTTTGCTCCCTCTTCTTCATTCTGCTCGGAACTCACCACGGCCCAATGCCTGATTTCTGCCTCAGTCTAGGGTTAGGCTTAGGGCTAGGGTTAGGGTTATGCCTAGGGTTAGGGTTCAGAAAACCACAAAGCCAGGAGCTCCAGGGATACTCACCATGCAAAAGGCAGGCCACGTTGAGTGTAGCACATCCAAATCCTTGCTCCCTCTTCGTCATTCTGCTCGGAACTCCCCACAGCCCAATGCCCGATTACTGGCTCAGTCTAGGGTTAGGCTTAGGGCTAGGGTTAGGGTTATGCCTAGGGTGAGGGTTCACAAAACCACAAAGCCAGGAGCTCCAGGGATACTCCCCATGCAAAAGGCAGGCCGAGTTGAGCGTAGCACATCCAAATCCTTGCTCCCTCTTTGTCATTATGCTCGCAACTCACCACAGCCCAATGCCCGATTACTGCCTCAGTCTAGGGTTAGGCTTAGGGCTAGGGTTAGGGTTATGCCTAGGGTTAGGGTTCAGAAAACCACAAAGCCAGGAGCTCCAGGGACACTGATCATGCGAAAGGCAGGCCAAGTTGAGCACGGCACATCCAAAACCTTGCTCCCTCTACTTCTTTCTGCAAGGGTTAGGGTTAGGGGCTCGGGTTAGGGTTACGGGTTAGGGTTAGGGGTCGGGTTAGGGTTAGGGTTTTGACTAGGGTTAGGATTCAGAAAACCACAAAGCCAGGGGACCCAGGCACACTAAGCATGCAAAAGGCAGGCCAAGTTGAGCGTAGCACATCCAAATCCCCTCTCCCTCTTCGTCATTCTGCTCAGAACTCACCACGGCCCAATGCCCGATTACTGGCTCAGTCTAGGGTTAGGCTTAGGGCTAGGGTTAGGGTTATGCCTAGGGTTAGGGTTCACAAAACCACAAAGCCAGGAGCTCCAGGGATACTCACCATGCAAAAGGCAGGCCAAGTTGAGCGTAGCACATCCAAATCCCCTCTCCCTCTTTGTCATTCTCCTCGGAACTCCCCACAGCCCAATGCCCGATTACTGCCTCAGTCTAGGGTTAGGCTTAGGGCTAGGGTTAGGGTTATGCCTAGGGTTAGGGTTCAGAAAACCACAAAGCCAGGAGCTCCAGGGATACTCCCCATGCAAAAGGCAGGCCAAGTTGAGCGTAGCACATCCAAATCCTTGCTCCCTCTTTGTCATTCTGCTCGGAACTCACCACAGCCCAATGCCCGATTTCTGCCTCAGTCTAGGGTTAGGCTTAGGGCTAGGGTTAGGGTTATGCCTAGGGTTAGGGTTCAGAAAACCACAAAGCCAGGAGCTCCCGGGATACTCCCCATGCAAAAGGCAGGCCGAGTTGAGCGTAGCACATCCAAATCCTTGCTCCCTCTTTGTCATTATGCTCGGAACTCACCACAGCCCAATGCCCGATTACTGCCTCAGTCTAGGGTTAGGCTTAGGGCTAGGGTTAGGGTTATGCCTAGGGTTAGGGTTCACAAAACCACAAAGCCAGGAGCTCCAGGGATACTCACCATGCAAAAGGCAGGCCAAGTTGAGCGTAGCACATCCAAATCCTTGCTCCCTCTTTGTCATTCTGCTCGGAACTTCCCACAGCCCAATGCCAGATTACTGGCTCAGTCTAGGGTTAGGCTTAGGGCTAGGGTTAGGGTTATGCCTAGGGTTACGGTTCAGAAAACCACAAAGCCAGGAGCTCCAGGGACACTGATCATGCGAAAGGCAGGCCAAGTTAAGCACGGCACATCCAAAACCTTGCTCCCTCTTCTTCTTTCTGCAAGGGTTAGGGTTAGGGGCTCGGGTTAGGGTTAGGGGTTAGGGTTAGGGGTAGGGTTAGGGTTTGGGTTTTGACTAGGGTTAGGATTGAGAAAACCACAAAGCCAGGGGACCCAGGCACACTAAGCATGCAAAAGCCAGGCCAAGTTGAGCGTAGCACATACAAATCCCCTCTCCCTCTTCGTCATTCTGCTCGGAACTCACCACAGCCCAATGCCCGATTACTGCCTCAGTCTAGGGTTAGGCTTAGGGCTAGGGTTAGGGTTATGCCTAGGGTTAGGGTTCAGAAAACCACAAAGCCAGGAGTTCCAGGGATACTCACCATGCAAAAGGCAGGCCAAGTTGAGCGTAGCACATCCAAATCCCCTCTCCCTCTTTGTCATTCTCCTCGGAACTCCCCACAGCCCAATGCCCGATTACTGGCTCAGTCTAGGGTTAGGCTTAGGGCTAGGGTTAGGGTTATGCCTAGGGTTAGGGTTCAGAAAACCACAAAGCCAGGAGCTCCAGGGATACTCCCCATGCAAAAGGCAGGCCAAGTGGAGCGTAGCACATCCAAATCCTTGCTCCCTCTTTGTCATTATGCTCGGAACTCACCACAGCCCAATGCCTGATTACTGCCTCAGTCTAGGGTTAGGCTTAGGGCTAGGGTTAGGGTTATGCCTAGGGTTAGGGTTCACAAAACCACAAAGCCAGGAGCTCCAGGGATACTCCCCATGCAAAAGGCAGGCCAAGTTGAGCGTAGCACATCCAAATCCTTGCTCCCTCTTTGTCATTCTGCTCGGAACTCCCCACAGCCCAATGCCCGATTACTGCCTCAGTCTAGGGTTAGGCTTAGGGCTAGGGTTAGTGTTATGCCTAGGGTTAGGGTTCAGAAAACCACAAAGCCAGGAGCTCCAGGGACACTGATCATGCGAAAGGCAGGCCAAGTTAAGCACGGCACATCCAAAACCTTGCTCCCTCTTCTTCTTTCTGCAAGGGTTAGGGTTAGGGGCTCGGGTTAGGGTTAGGGGTTAGGGTTAGGGGTAGGGTTAGGGTTTTGACTAGGGTTAGGATTGAGAAAACCACAAAGCCAGGGGACCCAGGCACACTAAGCATGCAAAAGCCAGGCCAAGTTGAGCGTAGCACATACAAATCCCCTCTCCCTCTTCGTCATTCTGCTCGGAACTCACCACAGCCCAATGCCCGATTACTGGCTCAGTCTAGGGTTAGGCTTAGGGCTAGGGTTAGGGTTATGCCTAGGGTTAGGGTTCACAAAACCACAAAGCCAGGAGCTCCAGGGATACTCACCATGCAAAAGGCAGGCCAAGTTGAGCGTAGCACATCCAAATCCTTGCTCCCTCTTCGTCATTCTGCTCGGAACTCACCACAGCCCAATGCCCGATTACTGCCTCAGTCTAGGGTTAGGCTTAGGGCTAGGGTTAGGGTTATGCCTAGGGTTATGGTTCACAAAACCACAAAGCCAGGAGCTCCAGGGATACTCCCCATGCAAAAGGCAGGCCAAGTTGAGCGTAGCACATCCAAATCCTTGCTCCCTCTTCGTCATTCTGCTCGGAACTCCCCACAGCCCAATGCCCGATTTCTGCCTCAGTCTAGGGTTAGGCTTAGGGCTAGGGTTAGGGTTATGCCTAGGGTTAGGGTTCACAAAACCACAAAGCCAGGAGCTCCAGGGATACTCACCATGCAAAAGGCAGGCCAAGTTGAGCGTAGCACATCCAAATCCTTGCTCCCTCTTCGTCATTCTGCTCGGAACTCACCACAGCCCAATGCCCGATTACTGGCTCAGTCTAGGGTTAGGCTTAGGGCTAGGGTTAGGGTTATGCCTAGGGTTAGGGTTCACAAAACCACAAAGCCAGGAGCTCCAGGGATACTCACCATGCAAAATGCAGGCCAAGTTGAGCGTAGCACATCCAAATCCTTGCTCCCTCTTCTTCATTCTGCTCGGAACTCCCCACAGCCCAATGCCCGATTACTGCCTCAGTCTAGGGTTAGGCTTAGGGCTAGGGTTAGGGTTATGCCTAGGGTTAGGGTTCAGAAAACCACAAAGCCAGGAGCTCCAGGGATACTCCCCATGCAAAAGGCAGGCCAAGTTGAGCGTAGCACATCCAAATCCTTGCTCCCTCTTCTTCATTCTGCTCGGAACTCACCACGGCCCAATGCCCGATTACTGCCTCAGTCTAGGGTTAGGCTTAGGGCTAGGGTTAGGGTTATGCCTAGGGTTAGGGTTCAGAAAACCACAAAGCCAGGAGCTCCAGGGACACTGATCATGCGAAAGGCAGGCCAAGTTAAGCACGGCACATCCAAAACCTTGCTCCCTCTTCTTCATTCTGCTCGGAACTCACCACAGCCCAATGCCCGATTACTGCCTCAGTCTAGGGTTAGGCTTAGGGCTAGGGTTAGGGTTATGCCTAGGGTTAGGGTTCAGAAAACCACAAAGCCAGGAGCTCCAGGGACACTGATCATGCGAAAGGCAGGCCAAGTTAAGCACGGCACATCCAAAACCTTGCTCCCTCTTCTTCTTTCTGCAAGGGTTAGGGTTAGGGGCTCGGGTTAGGGTTAGGGGTTAGGGTTAGGGGTAGGGTTAGGGTTAGGGTTTTGACTAGGGTTAGGATTCAGAAAACCACAAAGCCAGGGGACCCAGGCACACTAAGCATGCAAAAGGCAGGCCAAGTTGAGTGTAGCACATCCAAATCCCCTCTCCCTCTTCGTCATTCTGCTCAGAACTCACCACGGCCCAATGCCCGATTACTGGCTCAGTCTAGGGTTAGGCTTAGGGCTAGGGTTAGGGTTATGCCTAGGGTTAGGGTTCAGAAAACCACAAAGCCAGGAGCTCCAGGGACACTGATCATGCGAAAGGCAGGCCAAGTTAAGCACGGCACATCCAAAACCTTGCTCCCTCTTTGTCATTCTGCTCGGAACTCACCACAGCCCAATGCCCGATTACTGGCTCAGTCTAGGGTTAGGCTTAGTGCTAGGGTTAGGGTTATGCCTAGGGTTAGGGTTCATAAAACCACAAAGCCAGGAGCTCCAGGGATACTCACCATGCAAAAGGCAGGCCAAGTTGAGCGTAGCACATCCAAATCCCCTCTCCCTCTTTGTCATTCTCCTCGGAACTCCCCACAGCCCAATGCCCGATTACTGGCTCAGTCTAGGGTTAGGCTTAGGGCTAGGGTTAGGGTTATGCCTAGGGTTAGGGTTCAGAAAACCACAAAGCCAGGAGCTCCAGGGATACTCCCCATGCAAAAGGCAGGCCAAGTTGAGCGTAGCACATCCAAATCCTTGCTCCCTCTTTGTCATTCTGCTCGGAACTCACCACAGCCCAATGCCCGATTTCTGCCTCAGTCTAGGGTTAGGCTTAGGGCTAGGGTTAGGGTTATGCCTAGGGTTATGGTTCACAAAACCACAAAGCCAGGAGCTCCAGGGATACTCCCCATGCAAAAGGCAGGCCAAGTTGAGCGTAGCACATCCAAATCCTTGCTCCCTCTTCGTCATTCTGCTCGGAACTCCCCACAGCCCAATGCCCGATTTCTGCCTCAGTCTAGGGTTAGGCTTAGGGCTAGGGTTAGGGTTATGCCTAGGGTTAGGGTTCACAAAACCACAAAGCCAGGAGCTCCAGGGATACTCACCATGCAAAAGGCAGGCCAAGTTGAGCGTAGCACATCCAAATCCTTGCTCCCTCTTCGTCATTCTGCTCGGAACTCACCACAGCCCAATGCCCGATTACTGGCTCAGTCTAGGGTTAGGCTTAGGGCTAGGGTTAGGGTTATGCCTAGGGTTAGGGTTCAGAAAACCACAAAGCCAGGAGCTCCAGGGATACTCCCCATGCAAAAGGCAGGCCGAGTTGAGCGTACCACATCCAAATCCTTGCTCCCTCTTCTTCATTCTGCTCGGAACTCACCACGGCCCAATGCCCGATTACTGCCTCAGTCTAGGGTTAGGCTTAGGGCTAGGGTTAGGGTTATGCCTAGGGTTAGGGTTCAGAAAACCACAAAGCCAGGAGCTCCAGGGATACTCCCCATGCAAAAGGCAGGCCAAGTTGAGCGTAGCACATCCAAATCCTTGCTCCCTCTTTGTCATTCTGCTCGGAACTCACCACGGCCCAATGCCCGATTACTGCCTCAGTCTAGGGTTAGGCTTAGGGCTAGGGTTAGGGTTATGCCTAGGGTTAGGGTTCAGAAAACCACAAAGCCAGGAGCTCCAGGGACACTGATCATGCGAAAGGCAGGCCAAGTTAAGCACGGCACATCCAAAACCTTGCTCCCTCTTCTTCTTTCTGCAAGGGTTAGGGTTAGGGGCTCGGGTTAGGGTTAGGGGTTAGGGTTAGGGGTAGGGTTAGGGTTAGGGTTTTGACTAGGGTTAGGATTCAGAAAACCACAAAGCCAGGGGACCCAGGCACACTAAGCATGCAAAAGGCAGGCCAAGTTGAGTGTAGCACATCCAAATCCCCTCTCCCTCTTCGTCATTCTGCTCAGAACTCACCACGGCCCAATGCCCGATTACTGGCTCAGTCTAGGGTTAGGCTTAGGGCTAGGGTTAGGGTTATGCCTAGGGTTAGGGTTCAGAAAACCACAAAGCCAGGAGCTCCAGGGACACTGATCATGCGAAAGGCAGGCCAAGTTAAGCACGGCACATCCAAAACCTTGCTCCCTCTTTGTCATTCTGCTCGGAACTCACCACAGCCCAATGCCCGATTACTGGCTCAGTCTAGGGTTAGGCTTAGGGCTAGGGTTAGGGTTATGCCTAGGGTTAGGGTTCAGAAAACCACAAAGCCAGGAGCTCCAGGGATACTCACCATGCAAAAGGCAGGCCAAGTTGAGCGTAGCACATCCAAATCCCCTCTCCCTCTTTGTCATTCTCCTCGGAACTCCCCACAGCCCAATGCCCGATTACTGGCTCAGTCTAGGGTTAGGCTTAGGGCTAGGGTTAGGGTTATGCCTAGGGTTATGGTTCAGAAAACCACAAAGCCAGGAGCTCCAGGGATACTCCCCATGCAAAAGGCAGGCCAAGTTGAGCGTAGCACATCCAAATCCTTGCTCCCTCTTCGTCATTCTGCTCGGAACTCCCCACAGCCCAATGCCCGATTTCTGCCTCAGTCTAGGGTTAGGCTTAGGGCTAGGGTTAGGGTTATGCCTAGGGTTAGGGTTCACAAAACCACAAAGCCAGGAGCTCCAGGGATACTCACCATGCAAAAGGCAGGCCAAGTTGAGCGTAGCACATCCAAATCCTTGCTCCCTCTTCGTCATTCTGCTCAGAACTCACCACAGCCCAATGCCCGATTACTGGCTCAGTCTAGGGTTAGGCTTAGGGCTAGGGTTAGGGTTATGCCTAGGGTTAGGGTTCAGAAAACCACAAAGCCAGGAGCTCCAGGGACACTGATCATGCGAAAGGCAGGCCAAGTTAAGCACGGCACATCCAAAACCTTGCTCCCTCTTTGTCATTCTGCTCGGAACTCACCACAGCCCAATGCCCGATTACTGGCTCAGTCTAGGGTTAGGCTTAGGGCTAGGGTTAGGGTTATGCCTAGGGTTAGGCTTCATAAAACCACAAAGCCAGGAGCTCCAGGGATACTCACCATGCAAAAGGCAGGCCAAGTTGAGCGTAGCACATCCAAATCCCCTCTCCCTCTTTGTCATTCTCCTCGGAACTCCCCACAGCCCAATGCCCGATTACTGGCTCAGTCTAGGGTTAGGCTTAGGGCTAGGGTTAGGGTTATGCCTAGGGTTAGGGTTCAGAAAACCACAAAGCCAGGAGCTCCAGGGATACTCCCCATGCAAAAGGCAGGCCAAGTTGAGCGTAGCACATCCAAATCCTTGCTCCCTCTTTGTCATTCTGCTCGGAACTCACCACAGCCCAATGCCCGATTTCTGCCTCAGTCTAGGGTTAGGCTTAGGGCTAGGGTTAGGGTTATGCCTAGGGTTATGGTTCACAAAACCACAAAGCCAGGAGCTCCAGGGATACTCCCCATGCAAAAGGCAGGCCAAGTTGAGCGTAGCACATCCAAATCCTTGCTCCCTCTTCGTCATTCTGCTCGGAACTCCCCACAGCCCAATGCCCGATTTCTGCCTCAGTCTAGGGTTAGGCTTAGGGCTAGGGTTAGGGTTATGCCTAGGGTTAGGGTTCACAAAACCACAAAGCCAGGAGCTCCAGGGATACTCACCATGCAAAAGGCAGGCCAAGTTGAGCGTAGCACATCCAAATCCTTGCTCCCTCTTCGTCATTCTGCTCGGAACTCACCACAGCCCAATGCCCGATTACTGGCTCAGTCTAGGGTTAGGCTTAGGGCTAGGGTTAGGGTTATGCCTAGGGTTAGGGTTCAGAAAACCACAAAGCCAGGAGCTCCAGGGATACTCACCATGCAAAAGGCAGGCCGAGTTGAGCGTACCACATCCAAATCCTTGCTCCCTCTTCTTCATTCTGCTCGGAACTCACCACGGCCCAATGCCCGATTACTGCCTCAGTCTAGGGTTAGGCTTAGGGCTAGGGTTAGGGTTATGCCTAGGGTTAGGGTTCAGAAAACCACAAAGCCAGGAGCTCCAGGGATACTCCCCATGCAAAAGGCAGGCCAAGTTGAGCGTAGCACATCCAAATCCTTGCTCCCTCTTTGTCATTCTGCTCGGAACTCACCACGGCCCAATGCCCGATTACTGCCTCAGTCTAGGGTTAGGCTTAGGGCTAGGGTTAGGGTTATGCCTAGGGTTAGGGTTCAGAAAACCACAAAGCCAGGAGCTCCAGGGACACTGATCATGCGAAAGGCAGGCCAAGTTAAGCACGGCACATCCAAAACCTTGCTCCCTCTTCTTCTTTCTGCAAGGGTTAGGGTTAGGGGCTCGGGTTAGGGTTAGGGGTTAGGGTTAGGGGTAGGGTTAGGGTTAGGGTTTTGACTAGGGTTAGGATTCAGAAAACCACAAAGCCAGGGGACCCAGGCACACTAAGCATGCAAAAGGCAGGCCAAGTTGAGTGTAGCACATCCAAATCCCCTCTCCCTCTTCGTCATTCTGCTCAGAACTCACCACGGCCCAATGCCCGATTACTGGCTCAGTCTAGGGTTAGGCTTAGGGCTAGGGTTAGGGTTATGCCTAGGGTTAGGGTTCAGAAAACCACAAAGCCAGGAGCTCCAGGGACACTGATCATGCGAAAGGCAGGCCAAGTTAAGCACGGCACATCCAAAACCTTGCTCCCTCTTTGTCATTCTGCTCGGAACTCACCACAGCCCAATGCCCGATTACTGGCTCAGTCTAGGGTTAGGCTTAGGGCTAGGGTTAGGGTTATGCCTAGGGTTAGGGTTCAGAAAACCACAAAGCCAGGAGCTCCAGGGATACTCACCATGCAAAAGGCAGGCCAAGTTGAGCGTAGCACATCCAAATCCCCTCTCCCTCTTTGTCATTCTCCTCGGAACTCCCCACAGCCCAATGCCCAATTACTGCCTCAGTCTAGGGTTAGGCTTAGGGCTAGGGTTAGGGTTATGCCTAGGGTTAGGGTTCAGAAAACCACAAAGCCAGGAGCTCCAGGGATACTCCCCATGCAAAAGGCAGGCCAAGTTGAGCGTAGCACATCCAAATCCTTGCTCCCTCTTTGTCATTCTGCTCGGAACTCACCACAGCCCCATGCCCGATTTCTGCCTCAGTCTAGGGTTAGGCTTAGGGCTAGGGTTAGGGTTATGCCTAGGGTTACGGTTCAGAAAACCACAAAGCCAGGAGCTCCAGGGACACTGATCATGCGAAAGGCAGGCCAAGTTAAGCACGGCACATCCAAAACCTTGCTCCCTCTTCTTCTTTCTGCAAGGGTTAGGGTTAGGGGCTCGGGTTAGGGTTAGGGGTTAGGGTTAGGGGTAGGGTTAGGGTTAGGGTTTTGACTAGGGTTAGGATTCAGAAAACCACAAAGCCAGGGGACCCAGGCACACTAAGCATGCAAAAGGCAGGCCAAGTTGAGTGTAGCACATCCAAATCCCCTCTCCCTCTTCGTCATTCTGCTCAGAACTCACCACGGCCCAATGCCCGATTACTGGCTCAGTCTAGGGTTAGGCTTAGGGCTAGGGTTAGGGTTATGCCTAGGGTTAGGGTTCAGAAAACCACAAAGCCAGGAGCTCCAGGGACACTGATCATGCGAAAGGCAGGCCAAGTTAAGCACGGCACATCCAAAACCTTGCTCCCTCTTTGTCATTCTGCTCGGAACTCACCACAGCCCAATGCCCGATTACTGGCTCAGTCTAGGGTTAGGCTTAGGGCTAGGGTTAGGGTTATGCCTAGGGTTAGGGTTCAGAAAACCACAAAGCCAGGAGCTCCAGGGATACTCACCATGCAAAAGGCAGGCCAAGTTGAGCGTAGCACATCCAAATCCCCTCTCCCTCTTTGTCATTCTCCTCGGAACTCCCCACAGCCCAATGCCCGATTACTGGCTCAGTCTAGGGTTAGGCTTAGGGCTAGGGTTAGGGTTATGCCTAGGGTTAGGGTTCAGAAAACCACAAAGCCAGGAGCTCCAGGGATACTCACCATGCAAAAGGCAGGCCAAGTTGAGCGTAGCACATCCAAATCCTTGCTCCCTCTTTGTCATTCTGCTCGGAACTCACCACAGCCCCATGCCCGATTTCTGCCTCAGTCTAGGGTTAGGCTTAGGGCTAGGGTTAGGGTTATGCCTAGGGTTATGGGTCACAAAACCACAAAGCCAGGAGCTCCAGGGATACTCCCCATGCAAAAGGCAGGCCAAGTTGAGCGTAGCACATCCAAATCCTTGCTCCCTCTTCGTCATTCTGCTCGGAACTCCCCACAGCCCAATGCCCGATTTCTGCCTCAGTCTAGGGTTAGGCTTAGGGCTAGGGTTAGGGTTATGCCTAGGGTTAGGGTTCACAAAACCACAAAGCCAGGAGCTCCAGGGATACTCACCATGCAAAAGGCAGGCCAAGTTGAGCGTAGCACATCCAAATCCTTGCTCCCTCTTCGTCATTCTGCTCAGAACTCACCACAGCCCAATGCCCGATTACTGGCTCAGTCTAGGGTTAGGCTTAGGGCTAGGGTTAGGGTTATGCCTAGGGTTAGGGTTCAGAAAACCACAAAGCCAGGAGCTCCAGGGATACTCACCATGCAAAAGGCAGGCCAAGTTGAACGTAGCACATCCAAATCCTTGCTCCCTCTTCTTCATTCTGCTCGGAACTCACCACGGCCCAATGCCTGATTTCTGCCTCAGTCTAGGGTTAGGCTTAGGGCTAGGGTTAGGGTTATGCCTAGGGTTAGGGTTCAGAAAACCACAAAGCCAGGAGCTCCAGGGATACTCACCATGCAAAAGGCAGGCCAAGTTGAGCGTAGCACATCCAAATCCTTGCTCCCTCTTTGTCATTCTGCTCGGAACTCCCCACAGCCCAATGCCCGATTACTGCCTCTGTCTAGGGTTAGGCTTAGGGCTAGGGTTAGGGTTATGCCTAGGGTTATGGTTCACAAAACCACAAAGCCAGGAGCTCCAGGGATACTCCCCATGCAAAAGGCAGGCCAAGTTGAGCGTAGCACATCCAAATCCTTGCTCCCTCTTCGTCATTCTGCTCGGAACTCCCCACAGCCCAATGCCCGATTTCTGCCTCAGTCTAGGGTTAGGCTTAGGGCTAGGGTTAGGGTTATGCCTAGGGTTATGGTTCACAAAACCACAAAGCCAGGAGCTCCAGGGATACTCACCATGCAAAAGGCAGGCCAAGTTGAGCGTAGCACATCCAAATCCTTGCTCCCTCTTCGTCATTCTGCTCGGAACTCACCACAGCCCAATGCCCGATTACTGGCTCAGTCTAGGGTTAGGCTTAGGGCTAGGGTTAGGGTTATGCCTAGGGTTAGGGTTCACAAAACCACAAAGCCAGGAGCTCCAGGGATACTCACCATGCAAAAGGCAGGCCAAGTTGAGCGTAGCACATCCAAATCCTTGCTCCCTCTTCTTCATTCTGCTCGGAACTCCCCACAGCCCAATGCCCGATTACTGCCTCAGTCTAGGGTTAGGCTTAGGGCTAGGGTTAGGGTTATGCCTAGTGTTAGGGTTCAGAAAACCACAAAGCCAGGAGCTCCAGGGATACTCCCCATGCAAAAGGCAGGCCAAGTTGAGCGTAGCACATCCAAATCCTTGCTCCCTCTTTGTCATTCTGCTCGGAACTCACCACGGCCCAATGCCCGATTACTGCCTCAGTCTAGGGTTAGGCTTAGGGCTAGGGTTAGGGTTATGCCTAGGGTTAGGGTTCAGAAAACCACAAAGCCAGGAGCTCCAGGGACACTGATCATGCGAAAGGCAGGCCAAGTTAAGCACGGCACATCCAAAACCTTGCTCCCTCTTCTTCATTCTGCTCGGAACTCACCACAGCCCAATGCCCGATTACTGCCTCAGTCTAGGGTTAGGCTTAGGGCTAGGGTTAGGGTTATGCCTAGGGTTAGGGTTCAGAAAACCACAAAGCCAGGAGCTCCAGGGACACTGATCATGCGAAAGGCAGGCCAAGTTAAGCACGGCACATCCAAAACCTTTCTCCCTCTTCTTCTTTCTGCAAGGGTTAGGGTTAGGGGCTCGGGTTAGGGTTAGGGGTTAGGGTTAGGGGTAGGGTTAGGGTTAGGGTTTTGACTAGGGTTAGGATTCAGAAAACCACAAAGCCAGGGGACCCAGGCACACTAAGCATGCAAAAGGCAGGCCAAGTTGAGTGTAGCACATCCAAATCCCCTCTCCCTCTTCGTCATTCTGCTCAGAACTCACCACGGCCCAATGCCCGATTACTGGCTCAGTCTAGGGTTAGGCTTGGGGCTAGGGTTAGGGTTATGCCTAGGGTTAGGGTTCAGAAAACCACAAAGCCAGGAGCTCCAGGGACACTGATCATGCGAAAGGCAGGCCAAGTTAAGCACGGCACATCCAAAACCTTGCTCCCTCTTTGTCATTCTGCTCGGAACTCACCACAGCCCAATGCCCGATTACTGGCTCAGTCTAGGGTTAGGCTTAGGGCTAGGGTTAGGGTTATGCCTAGGGTTAGGGTTCATAAAACCACAAAGCCAGGAGCTCCAGGGATACTCACCATGCAAAAGGCAGGCCAAGTTGAGCGTAGCACATCCAAATCCCCTCTCCCTCTTTGTCATTCTCCTCGGAACTCCCCACAGCCCAATGCCCGATTACTGGCTCAGTCTAGGGTTAGGCTTAGGGCTAGGGTTAGGGTTATGCCTAGGGTTAGGGTTCAGAAAACCACAAAGCCAGGAGCTCCAGGGATACTCCCCATGCAAAAGGCAGGCCAAGTTGAGCGTAGCACATCCAAATCCTTGCTCCCTCTTTGTCATTCTGCTCGGAACTCACCACAGCCCCATGCCCGATTTCTGCCTCAGTCTAGGGTTAGGCTTAGGGCTAGGGTTAGGGTTATGCCTAGGGTTAGGGTTCACAAAACCACAAAGCCAGGAGCTCCAGGGATACTCACCATGCAAAAGGCAGGCCAAGTTGAGCGTAGCACATCCAAATCCTTGCTCCCTCTTCGTCATTCTGCTCGGAACTCCCCACAGCCCAATGCCCGATTTCTGCCTCAGTCTAGGGTTAGGCTTAGGGCTAGGGTTAGGGTTATGCCTAGGGTTAGGGTTCAGAAAACCACAAAGCCAGGAGCTCCAGGGATACTCACCATGCAAAAGGCAGGCCAAGTTGAGCGTAGCACATCCAAATCCTTGCTCCCTCTTCGTCATTCTGCTCGGAACTCACCACAGCCCAATGCCCGATTACTGCCTCAGTCTAGGGTTAGGCTTAGGGCTAGGGTTAGGGTTATGCCTAGGGTTAGGGTTCACAAAACCACAAAGCCAGGAGCTCCAGGGATACTCACCATGCAAAAGGCAGGCCGAGTTGAGCGTACCACATCCAAATCCTTGCTCCCTCTTCTTCATTCTGCTCGGAACTCACCACGGCCCAATGCCCGATTACTGCCTCAGTCTAGGGTTAGGCTTAGGGCTAGGGTTAGGGTTATGCCTAGGGTTAGGGTTCAGAAAACCACAAAGCCAGGAGCTCCAGGGATACTCCCCATGCAAAAGGCAGGCCAAGTTGAGCGTAGCACATCCAAATCCTTGCTCCCTCTTCTTCATTCTGCTCGGAACTCACCACGGCCCAATGCCCGATTACTGCCTCAGTCTAGGGTTAGGCTTAGGGCTAGGGTTAGGGTTATGCCTAGGGTTAGGGTTCAGAAAACCACAAAGCCAGGAGCTCCAGGGACACTGATCATGCGAAAGGCAGGCCAAGTTAAGCACGGCACATCCAAAACCTTGCTCCCTCTTCTTCTTTCTGCAAGGGTTAGGGTTAGGGGCTCGGGTTAGGGTTAGGGGTTAGGGTTAGGGGTAGGGTTAGGGTTAGGGTTTTGACTAGGGTTAGGATTCAGAAAACCACAAAGCCAGGGGACCCAGGCACACTAAGCATGCAAAAGGCAGGCCAAGTTGAGTGTAGCACATCCAAATCCCCTCTCCCTCTTCGTCATTCTGCTCAGAACTCACCACGGCCCAATGCCCGATTACTGGCTCAGTCTAGGGTTAGGCTTAGGGCTAGGGTTAGGGTTATGCCTAGGGTTAGGGTTCAGAAAACCACAAAGCCAGGAGCTCCAGGGACACTGATCATGCGAAAGGCAGGCCAAGTTAAGCACGGCACATCCAAAACCTTGCTCCCTCTTTGTCATTCTGCTCGGAACTCACCACAGCCCAATGCCCGATTACTGGCTCAGTCTAGGGTTAGGCTTAGGGCTAGGGTTAGGGTTATGCCTAGGGTTAGGGTTCAGAAAACCACAAAGCCAGGAGCTCCAGGGATACTCCCCATGCAAAAGGCAGGCCAAGTTGAGCGTAGCACATCCAAATCCTTGCTCCCTCTTTGTCATTCTGCTCGGAACTCACCACAGCCCAATGCCCGATTACTGCCTCAGTCTAGGGTTAGGCTTAGGGCTAGGGTTAGGGTTATGCCTAGGGTTAGGGTTCACAAAACCACAAAGCCAGGAGCTCCAGGGATACTCACCATGCAAAAGGCAGGCCAAGTTGAGCGTAGCACATCCAAATCCTTGCTCCCTCTTCGTCATTCTGCTCAGAACTCACCACAGCCCAATGCCCGATTACTGGCTCAGTCTAGGGTTAGGCTTAGGGCTAGGGTTAGGGTTATGCCTAGGGTTAGGGTTCACAAAACCACAAAGCCAGGAGCTCCAGGGATACTCACCATGCAAAAGGCAGGCCAAGTTGAACGTAGCACATCCAAATCCTTGCTCCCTCTTCTTCATTCTGCTCGGAACTCACCACGGCCCAATGCCTGATTTCTGCCTCAGTCTAGGGTTAGGCTTAGGGCTAGGGTTAGGGTTATGCCTAGGGTTAGGGTTCAGAAAACCACAAAGCCAGGAGCTCCAGGGATACTCCCCATGCAAAAGGCAGGCCGAGTTGAGCGTCGCACATCCAAATCCTTGCTCCCTCTTTGTCATTATGCTCGGAACTCACCACAGCCCAATGCCCGATTACTGCCTCAGTCTAGGGTTAGGCTTAGGGCTAGGGTTAGGGTTATGCCTAGGGTTAGGGTTCAGAAAACCACAAAGCCAGGAGCTCCAGGGATACTCACCATGCAAAAGGCAGGCCAAGTTGAGCGTAGCACATCCAAATCCTTGCTCCCTCTTCGTCATTCTGCTCGGAACTCCCCACAGCCCAATACCAGATTACTGGCTCAGTCTAGGGTTAGGCTTAGGGCTAGGGTTAGGGTTATGCCTAGGGTTACGGTTCAGAAAACCACAAAGCCAGGAGCTCCAGGGACACTGATCATGCGAAAGGCAGGCCAAGTTAAGCACGGCACATCCAAAACCTTGCTCCCTCTTCTTCTTTCTGCAAGGGTTAGGGTTAGGGGCTCGGGTTAGGGTTAGGGGTTAGGGTTAGGGTTAGGGGTAGGGTTAGGGTTAGGGTTTTGACTAGGGTTAGGATTCAGAAAACCACAAAGCCAGGGGACCCAGGCACACTAAGCATGCAAAAGGCAGGCCAAGTTGAGCGTAGCACATCCAAATCCCCTCTCCCTCTTCGTCATTCTGCTCAGAACTCACCACGGCCCAATGCCCGATTACTGCCTCAGTCTAGGGTTAGGCTTAGGGCTAGGGTTAGGGTTATGCCTAGGGTTAGGGTTCACAAAACCACAAAGCCAGGAGCTCCAGGGATACTCACCATGCAAAAGGCAGGCCAAGTTGAGCGTAGCACATCCAAATCCTTGCTCCCTCTTTGTCATTCTGCTCGGAACTCACCACAGCCCAATGCCCGATTACTGGCTCAGTCTAGGGTTAGGCTTAGGGCTAGGGTTAGGGTTATGCCTAGGGTTAGGGTTCAGAAAACCACAAAGCCAGGAGCTCCAGGGATACTCACCATGCAAAAGGCAGGCCAAGTTGAGCGTAGCACATCCAAATCCCCTCTCCCTCTTTGTCATTCTCCTCGGAACTCCCCACAGCCCAATGCCCGATTACTGGCTAAGTCTAGGGTTAGGCTTAGGGCTAGGGTTAGCGTTATGCCTAGGGTTAGGGTTCAGAAAACCACAAAGCCAGGAGCTCCAGGGATACTCCCCATGCAAAAGGTAGGCCGAGTTGAGCGTACCACATCCAAATCCTTGCTCCCTCTTTGTCATTCTGCTCGGAACTCACCACAGCCCAATGCCCGATTACTGCCTCAGTCTAGGGTTAGGCTTAGGGCTAGGGTTAGGGTTATGCCTAGGGTTAGGGTTCACAAAACCACAAAGCCAGGAGCTCCAGGGATACTCACCATGCAAAAGGCAGGCCAAGTTGAGCGTAGCACATCCAAATCCTTGCTCCCTCTTTGTCATTCTGCTCGGAACTTCCCACAGCCCAATGCCAGATTACTGGCTCAGTCTAGGGTTAGGCTTAGGGCTAGGGTTAGGGTTATGCCTAGGGTTAGGGTTCAGAAAACCACAAAGCCAGGAGCTCCAGGGACACTGATCATGCGAAAGGCAGGCCAAGTTAAGCACGGCACATCCAAAACCTTGCTCCCTCTTCTTCTTTCTGCAAGGGTTAGGGTTAGGGGCTCGGGTTAGGGTTAGGGGTTAGGGTTAGGGGTAGGGTTAGGGTTAGGGTTAGGGTTAGGGTTTTGACTAGGGTTAGGATTGAGAAAACCACAAAGCCAGGGGACCCAGGCACACTAAGCATGCAAAAGGCAGGCCAAGTTGAGCGTAGCACATCCAAATCCCCTCTCCCTCTTCGTCATTCTGCTCAGAACTCACCACAGCCCAATGCCCGATTTCTGCCTCAGTCTAGGGTTAGGCTTAGGGCTAGGGTTAGGGTTATGCCTAGGGTTAGGGTTCACAAAACCACAAAGCCAGGAGCTCCAGGGATACTCCCCATGCAAAAGGCAGGCCAAGTTGAGCGTAGCACATCCAAATCCTTGCTCCCTCTTTGTCATTCTGCTCGGAACTCACCACGGCCCAATGCCCGATTACTGGCTCAGTCTAGGGTTAGGCTTAGGGCTAGGGTTAGGGTTATGCCTAGGGTTAGGGTTCACAAAACCACAAAGCCAGGAGCTCCAGGGACACTGATCATGCGAAAGGCAGGCCAAGTTAAGCACGGCACATCCAAAACCTTGCTCCCTCTTCTTCTTTCTGCAAGGGTTAGGGTTAGGGGCTCAGGTTAGGGTTAGGGGTTAGGGTTAGGGTTTTGACTAGGGTTAGGATTGAGAAAACCACAAAGCCAGGGGACCCAGGCACACTAAGCATGCAAAAGGCAGGCCAAGTTGAGCGTAGCACATCCAAATCCCCTCTCCCTCTTCGTCATTCTGCTCGGAACTCACCACAGCCCAATGCCCGATTTCTGCCTCAGTCTAGGGTTAGGCTTAGGGCTAGGGTTAGGGTTATGCCTAGGGTTAGGGTTATGCCTAGGGTTAGGGTTCAGAAAACCACAAAGCCAGGAGCTCCAGGGATACTCCCCATGCAAAAGGCAGGCCAAGTTGAGCGTAGCACATCCAAATCCCCTCTCCCTCTTCGTCATTCTGCTCGGAACTCACCACAGCCCAATGCCCGATTTCTGCCTCAGTCTAGGGTTAGGCTTAGGGCTAGGGTTAGGGTTATGCCTAGGGTTAGGGTTCAGAAAACCACAAAGCCAGGAGCTCCAGGGATACTCACCATGCAAAAGGCAGGCCAAGTTAAGCACGGCACATCCAAAACCTTGCTCCCTCTTCGTCATTCTGCAAGGGTTAGGGTTAGGGGCTCGGGTTAGGGTTAGGGGTTAGGGTTAGGGGTAGGGTTAGGGTTAGGGTTTTGACTAGGGTTAGGATTGAGAAAACCACAAAGCCAGGGGACCCAGGCACACTAAGCATGCAAAAGGCAGGCCAAGTTGAGTGTAGCACATCCAAATCCCCTCTCCCTCTTCGTCATTCTGCTCGGAACTCACCACAGCCCAATGCCCGATTTCTGCCTCAGTCTAGGGTTAGGCTTAGGGCTAGGGTTAGGGTTATGCCTAGGGTTAGGGTTCAGAAAACCACAAAGCCAGGAGCTCCAGGGATACTCACCATGCAAAAGGCAGGCCAAGTTGAACGTAGCACATCCAAATCCTTGCTCCCTCTTCTTCATTCTGCTCGGAACTCACCACGGCCCAATGCCTGATTTCTGCCTCAGTCTAGGGTTAGGCTTAGGGCTAGGGTTAGGGTTATGCCTAGGGTTAGGGTTCAGAAAACCACAAAGCCAGGAGCTCCAGGGATACTCACCATGCAAAAGGCAGGCCAAGTTGAGCGTAGCACATCCAAATCCTTGCTCCCTCTTTGTCATTCTGCTCGGAACTCCCCACAGCCCAATGCCCGATTACTGCCTCTGTCTAGGGTTAGGCTTAGGGCTAGGGTTAGGGTTATGCCTAGGGTTATGGTTCACAAAACCACAAAGCCAGGAGCTCCAGGGATACTGACCATGCAAAAGGCAGGCCAAGTTGAGCGTAGCACATCCAAATCCTTGCTCCCTCTTCGTCATTCTGCTCGGAACTCCCCACAGCCCAATGCCCGATTTCTGCCTCAGTCTAGGGTTAGGCTTAGGGCTAGGGTTAGGGTTATGCCTAGGGTTATGGTTCACAAAACCACAAAGCCAGGAGCTCCAGGGATACTCACCATGCAAAAGGCAGGCCAAGTTGAGCGTAGCACATCCAAATCCTTGCTCCCTCTTCGTCATTCTGCTCGGAACTCACCACAGCCCAATGCCCGATTACTGGCTCAGTCTAGGGTTAGGCTTAGGGCTAGGGTTAGGGTTATGCCTAGGGTTAGGGTTCACAAAACCACAAAGCCAGGAGCTCCAGGGATACTCACCATGCAAAAGGCAGGCCAAGTTGAGCGTAGCACATCCAAATCCTTGCTCCCTCTTTGTCATTCTGCTCGGAACTCACCACAGCCCAATGCCCGATTACTGCCTCAGTCTAGGGTTAGGCTTAGGGCTAGGGTTAGGGTTATGCCTAGTGTTAGGGTTCAGAAAACCACAAAGCCAGGAGCTCCAGGGATACTCCCCATGCAAAAGGCAGGCCAAGTTGAGCGTAGCACATCCAAATCCTTGCTCCCTCTTTGTCATTCTGCTCGGAACTCCCCACGGCCCAATGCCCGATTACTGCCTCAGTCTAGGGTTAGGCTTAGGGCTAGGGTTAGGGTTATGCCTAGGGTTACGGTTCAGAAAACCACAAAGCCAGGAGCTCCAGGGACACTGATCATGCGAAAGGCAGGCCAAGTTAAGCACGGCACATCCAAAACCTTGCTCCCTCTTCTTCATTCTGCTCGGAACTCACCACAGCCCAATGCCCGATTACTGCCTCAGTCTAGGGTTAGGCTTAGGGCTAGGGTTAGGGTTATGCCTAGGGTTAGGGTTCAGAAAACCACAAAGCCAGGAGCTCCAGGGACACTGATCATGCGAAAGGCAGGCCAAGTTAAGCACGGCACATCCAAAACCTTTCTCCCTCTTCTTCTTTCTGCAAGGGTTAGGGTTAGGGGCTCGGGTTAGGGTTAGGGGTTAGGGTTAGGGGTAGGGTTAGGGTTAGGGTTTTGACTAGGGTTAGGATTCAGAAAACCACAAAGCCAGGGGACCCAGGCACACTAAGCATGCAAAAGGCAGGCCAAGTTGAGTGTAGCACATCCAAATCCCCTCTCCCTCTTCGTCATTCTGCTCAGAACTCACCACGGCCCAATGCCCGATTACTGGCTCAGTCTAGGGTTAGGCTTGGGGCTAGGGTTAGGGTTATGCCTAGGGTTAGGGTTCAGAAAACCACAAAGCCAGGAGCTCCAGGGACACTGATCATGCGAAAGGCAGGCCAAGTTAAGCACGGCACATCCAAAACCTTGCTCCCTCTTTGTCATTCTGCTCGGAACTCACCACAGCCCAATGCCCGATTACTGGCTCAGTCTAGGGTTAGGCTTAGGGCTAGGGTTAGGGTTATGCCTAGGGTTAGGCTTCAGAAAACCACAAAGCCAGGAGCTCCAGGGATACTCACCATGCAAAAGGCAGGCCAAGTTGAGCGTAGCACATCCAAATCCCCTCTCCCTCTTTGTCATTCTCCTCGGAACTCCCCACAGCCCAATGCCCGATTACTGGCTCAGTCTAGGGTTAGGCTTAGGGCTAGGGTTAGGGTTATGCCTAGGGTTAGGGTTCAGAAAACCACAAAGCCAGGAGCTCCAGGGATACTCCCCATGCAAAAGGCAGGCCAAGTTGAGCGTAGCACATCCAAATCCTTGCTCCCTCTTTGTCATTCTGCTCGGAACTCACCACAGCCCCATGCCCGATTTCTGCCTCAGTCTAGGGTTAGGCTTAGGGCTAGGGTTAGGGTTATGCCTAGGGTTAGGGTTCACAAAACCACAAAGCCAGGAGCTCCAGGGATACTCCCCATGCAAAAGGCAGGCCAAGTTGAGCGTAGCACATCCAAATCCTTGCTCCCTCTTCGTCATTCTGCTCGGAACTCCCCACAGCCCAATGCCCGATTTCTGCCTCAGTCTAGGGTTAGGCTTAGGGCTAGGGTTAGGGTTATGCCTAGGGTTAGGGTTATGCCTAGGGTTAGGGTTCAGAAAACCACAAAGCCAGGAGCTCCAGGGATACTCACCATGCAAAAGGCAGGCCAAGTTGAGCGTAGCACATCCAAATCCTTGCTCCCTCTTCGTCATTCTGCTCGGAACTCACCACAGCCCAATGCCCGATTACTGGCTCAGTCTAGGGTTAGGCTTAGGGCTAGGGTTAGGGTTATGCCTAGGGTTAGGGTTCACAAAACCACAAAG
Organism: Coloeus monedula; assembly: GCF_965178545.1. Classification (NCBI taxonomy): domain Eukaryota; kingdom Metazoa; phylum Chordata; class Aves; order Passeriformes; family Corvidae; genus Coloeus; species Coloeus monedula. The sequence goes on along the minus strand of NW_028120759.1, from coordinate 313,263 downwards.
CCAGGAGCTCCAGGGATACTCACCATGCAAAAGGCAGGCCGAGTTGAGCGTACCACATCCAAATCCTTGCTCCCTCTTCGTCATTCTGCTCGGAACTCACCACGGCCCAATGCCCGATTACTGCCTCAGTCTAGGGTTAGGCTTAGGGCTAGGGTTAGGGTTATGCCTAGGGTTAGGGTTCAGAAAACCACAAAGCCAGGAGCTCCAGGGATACTCCCCATGCAAAAGGCAGGCCAAGTTGAGCGTAGCACATCCAAATCCTTGCTCCCTCTTCTTCATTCTGCTCGGAACTCACCACGGCCCAATGCCCGATTACTGCCTCAGTCTAGGGTTAGGCTTAGGGCTAGGGTTAGGGTTATGCCTAGGGTTAGGGTTCAGAAAACCACAAAGCCAGGAGCTCCAGGGACACTGATCATGCGAAAGGCAGGCCAAGTTAAGCACGGCACATCCAAAACCTTGCTCCCTCTTCTTCTTTCTGCAAGGGTTAGGGTTAGGGGCTCGGGTTAGGGTTAGGGGTTAGGGTTAGGGGTAGGGTTAGGGTTAGGGTTTTGACTAGGGTTAGGATTCAGAAAACCACAAAGCCAGGGGACCCAGGCACACTAAGCATGCAAAAGGCAGGCCAAGTTGAGTGTAGCACATCCAAATCCCCTCTCCCTCTTCGTCATTCTGCTCAGAACTCACCACGGCCCAATGCCCGATTACTGGCTCAGTCTAGGGTTAGGCTTAGGGCTAGGGTTAGGGTTATGCCTAGGGTTAGGGTTCAGAAAACCACAAAGCCAGGAGCTCCAGGGACACTGATCATGCGAAAGGCAGGCCAAGTTAAGCACGGCACATCCAAAACCTTGCTCCCTCTTTGTCATTCTGCTCGGAACTCACCACAGCCCAATGCCCGATTACTGGCTCAGTCTAGGGTTAGGCTTAGGGCTAGGGTTAGGGTTATGCCTAGGGTTAGGGTTCAGAAAACCACAAAGCCAGGAGCTCCAGGGATACTCCCCATGCAAAAGGCAGGCCAAGTTGAGCGTAGCACATCCAAATCCTTGCTCCCTCTTTGTCATTCTGCTCGGAACTCACCACAGCCCAATGCCCGATTACTGCCTCAGTCTAGGGTTAGGCTTAGGGCTAGGGTTAGGGTTATGCCTAGGGTTAGGGTTCACAAAACCACAAAGCCAGGAGCTCCAGGGATACTCACCATGCAAAAGGCAGGCCAAGTTGAGCGTAGCACATCCAAATCCTTGCTCCCTCTTCGTCATTCTGCTCAGAACTCACCACAGCCCAATGCCCGATTACTGGCTCAGTCTAGGGTTAGGCTTAGGGCTAGGGTTAGGGTTATGCCTAGGGTTAGGGTTCACAAAACCACAAAGCCAGGAGCTCCAGGGATACTCACCATGCAAAAGGCAGGCCAAGTTGAACGTAGCACATCCAAATCCTTGCTCCCTCTTCTTCATTCTGCTCGGAACTCACCACGGCCCAATGCCTGATTTCTGCCTCAGTCTAGGGTTAGGCTTAGGGCTAGGGTTAGGGTTATGCCTAGGGTTAGGGTTCAGAAAACCACAAAGCCAGGAGCTCCAGGGATACTCCCCATGCAAAAGGCAGGCCGAGTTGAGCGTCGCACATCCAAATCCTTGCTCCCTCTTTGTCATTATGCTCGGAACTCACCACAGCCCAATGCCCGATTACTGCCTCAGTCTAGGGTTAGGCTTAGGGCTAGGGTTAGGGTTATGCCTAGGGTTAGGGTTCAGAAAACCACAAAGCCAGGAGCTCCAGGGATACTCACCATGCAAAAGGCAGGCCAAGTTGAGCGTAGCACATCCAAATCCTTGCTCCCTCTTCGTCATTCTGCTCGGAACTCCCCACAGCCCAATACCAGATTACTGGCTCAGTCTAGGGTTAGGCTTAGGGCTAGGGTTAGGGTTATGCCTAGGGTTACGGTTCAGAAAACCACAAAGCCAGGAGCTCCAGGGACACTGATCATGCGAAAGGCAGGCCAAGTTAAGCACGGCACATCCAAAACCTTGCTCCCTCTTCTTCTTTCTGCAAGGGTTAGGGTTAGGGGCTCGGGTTAGGGTTAGGGGTTAGGGTTAGGGTTAGGGGTAGGGTTAGGGTTAGGGTTTTGACTAGGGTTAGGATTCAGAAAACCACAAAGCCAGGGGACCCAGGCACACTAAGCATGCAAAAGGCAGGCCAAGTTGAGCGTAGCACATCCAAATCCCCTCTCCCTCTTCGTCATTCTGCTCAGAACTCACCACGGCCCAATGCCCGATTACTGCCTCAGTCTAGGGTTAGGCTTAGGGCTAGGGTTAGGGTTATGCCTAGGGTTAGGGTTCAGAAAACCACAAAGCCAGGAGCTCCAGGGACACTGATCATGCGAAAGGCAGGCCAAGTTAAGCGCGGCACATCCAAAACCTTGCTCCCTCTTTGTCATTCTGCTCGGAACTCACCACAGCCCAATGCCCGATTACTGGCTCAGTCTAGGGTTAGGCTTAGGGCTAGGGTTAGGGTTATGCCTAGGGTTAGGGTTCAGAAAACCACAAAGCCAGGAGCTCCAGGGATACTCACCATGCAAAAGGCAGGCCAAGTTGAGCGTAGCACATCCAAATCCCCTCTCCCTCTTTGTCATTCTCCTCGGAACTCCCCACAGCCCAATGCCCGATTACTGGCTCAGTCTAGGGTTAGGCTTAGGGCTAGGGTTAGGGTTATGCCTAGGGTTAGGGTTCAGAAAACCACAAAGCCAGGAGCTCCAGGGATACTCCCCATGCAAAAGGCAGGCCGAGTTGAGCGTACCACATCCAAATCCTTGCTCCCTCTTTGTCATTCTGCTCGGAACTCACCACAGCCCAATGCCCGATTACTGCCTCAGTCTAGGGTTAGGCTTAGGGCTAGGGTTAGGGTTATGCCTAGGGTTAGGGTTCACAAAACCACAAAGCCAGGAGCTCCAGGGATACTCACCATGCAAAAGGCAGGCCAAGTTGAGCGTAGCACATCCAAATCCTTGCTCCCTCTTTGTCATTCTGCTCGGAACTTCCCACAGCCCAATGCCAGATTACTGGCTCAGTCTAGGGTTAGGCTTAGGGCTAGGGTTAGGGTTATGCCTAGGGTTAGGGTTCAGAAAACCACAAAGCCAGGAGCTCCAGGGACACTGATCATGCGAAAGGCAGGCCAAGTTAAGCACGGCACATCCAAAACCTTGCTCCCTCTTCTTCTTTCTGCAAGGGTTAGGGTTAGGGGCTCGGGTTAGGGTTAGGGGTTAGGGTTAGGGGTAGGGTTAGGGTTTGGGTTTTGACTAGGGTTAGGATTGAGAAAACCACAAAGCCAGGGGACCCAGGCACACTAAGCATGCAAAAGGCAGGCCAAGTTGAGCGTAGCACATCCAAATCCCCTCTCCCTCTTCGTCATTCTGCTCAGAACTCACCACAGCCCAATGCCCGACTTCTGCCTCAGTCTAGGGTTAGGCTTAGGGCTAGGGTTAGGGTTATGCCTAGGGTTAGGGTTCACAAAACCACAAAGCCAGGAGCTCCAGGGATACTCACCATGCAAAAGGCAGGCCAAGTTGAGCGTAGCACATCCAAATCCTTGCTCCCTCTTTGTCATTCTGCTCGGAACTCACCACGGCCCAATGCCCGATTACTGGCTCAGTCTAGGGTTAGGCTTAGGGCTAGGGTTAGGGTTATGCCTAGGGTTAGGGTTCACAAAACCACAAAGCCAGGAGCTCCAGGGACACTGATCATGCGAAAGGCAGGCCAAGTTAAGCACGGCACATCCAAAACCTTGCTCCCTCTTCTTCTTTCTGCAAGGGTTAGGGTTAGGGGCTCAGGTTAGGGTTAGGGGTTAGGGTTAGGGTTTTGACTAGGGTTAGGATTGAGAAAACCACAAAGCCAGGGGACCCAGGCACACTAAGCATGCAAAAGGCAGGCCAAGTTGAGCGTAGCACATCCAAATCCCCTCTCCCTCTTCGTCATTCTGCTCGGAACTCACCACAGCCCAATGCCCGATTTCTGCCTCAGTCTAGGGTTAGGCTTAGGGCTAGGGTTAGGGTTATGCCTAGGGTTAGGGTTATGCCTAGGGTTAGGGTTCAGAAAACCACAAAGCCAGGAGCTCCAGGGATACTCCCCATGCAAAAGGCAGGCCAAGTTGAGCGTAGCACATCCAAATCCCCTCTCCCTCTTCGTCATTCTGCTCGGAACTCACCACAGCCCAATGCCCGATTTCTGCCTCAGTCTAGGGTTAGGCTTAGGGCTAGGGTTAGGGTTATGCCTAGGGTTAGGGTTCAGAAAACCACAAAGCCAGGAGCTCCAGGGATACTCACCATGCAAAAGGCAGGCCAAGTTAAGCACGGCACATCCAAAACCTTGCTCCCTCTTCGTCATTCTGCAAGGGTTAGGGTTAGGGGCTCGGGTTAGGGTTAGGGGTTAGGGTTAGGGGTAGGGTTAGGGTTAGGGTTTTGACTAGGGTTAGGATTCAGAAAACCACAAAGCCAGGGGACCCAGGCACACTAAGCATGCAAAAGGCAGGCCAAGTTGAGTGTAGCACATCCAAATCCCCTCTCCCTCTTCGTCATTCTGCTCGGAACTCACCACAGCCCAATGCCCGATTTCTGCCTCAGTCTAGGGTTAGGCTTAGGGCTAGGGTTAGGGTTATGCCTAGGGTTAGGGTTCACAAAACCACAAAGCCAGGAGCTCCAGGGATACTCCCCATGCAAAAGGCAGGCCAAGTTGAGCGTAGCACATCCAAATCCTTGCTCCCTCTTTGTCATTCTGCTCGGAACTCACCACAGCCCAATGCCCGATTACTGCCTCAGTCTAGGGTTAGTCTTAGGGCTAGGGTTAGGGTTATGCCTAGGGTTAGGGTTCACAAAACCACAAAGCCAGGAGCTCCAGGGATACTCACCATGCAAAAGGCAGGCCAAGTTGAGCGTAGCACATCCAAATCCCCGCTCCCTCTTCATCATTCTGCTCGGAACTCACCACAGCCCAATGCCCGATTACTGGCTCAGTCTAGGGTTAGGCTTAGGGCTAGGGTTAGGGTTATGCCTAGGGTTAGGGTTCACAAAACCACAAAGCCAGGAGCTCCAGGGATACTCACCATGCAAAAGTCAGGCCAAGTTGAGCGTAGCACATCCAAATCCTTGCTCCCTCTTTGTCATTCTGCTCGGAACTCACCACAGCCCAATGCCCGATTACTGCCTCAGTCTAGGGTTAGGCTTAGGGCTAGGGTTAGGGTTATGCCTAGGGTTAGGGTTCACAAAACCACAAAGCCAGGAGCTCCAGGGATACTCCCCATGCAAAAGGCAGGCCAAGTTGAGTGTAGCACATCCAAATCCTTGCTCCCTCTTCGTCATTCTGCTCGGAACTCCCCACAGCCCAATGCCCGATTTCTGCCTCAGTCTAGGGTTAGGCTTAGGGCTAGGGTTAGGGTTATGCCTAGGGTTAGGGTTCACAAAACCACAAAGCCAGGAGCTCCAGGGATACTCACCATGCAAAAGGCAGGCCAAGTTGAGCGTAGCACATCCAAATCCCCGCTCCCTCTTCATCATTCTGCTCGGAACTCACCACAGCCCAATGCCCGATTACTGGCTCAGTCTAGGGTTAGGCTTAGGGCTAGGGTTAGGGTTATGCCTAGGGTTAGGGTTCACAAAACCACAAAGCCAGGAGCTCCAGGGATACTCACCATGCAAAAGGCAGGCCAAGTTGAGCGTAGCACATCCAAATCCTTGCTCCCTCTTCGTCATTCTGCTCGGAACTCACCACAGCCCAATGCCCGATTACTGCCTCAGTCTAGGGTTAGGCTTAGGGCTAGGGTTAGGGTTATGCCTAGGGTTAGGGTTCAGAAAACCACAAAGCCAGGAGCTCCAGGGATACTCCCCATGCAAAAGGCAGGCCAAGTTGAGCATAGCACATCCAAATCCTTGCTCCCTCTTTGTCATTATGCTCGGAACTCACCACAGCCCAATGCCCGATTACTGCCTCAGTCTAGGGTTAGGCTTAGGGCTAGGGTTAGGGTTATGCCTAGGGTTAGGGTTCAGAAAACCACAAAGCCAGGAGCTCCAGGGATACTCCCCATGCAAAAGGCAGGCCGAGTTGAGCGTAGCACATCCAAATCCTTGCTCCCTCTTTGTCATTATGCTCGGAACTCACCACAGCCCAATGCCCGATTACTGCCTCAGTCTAGGGTTAGGCTTAGGGCTAGGGTTAGGGTTATGCCTAGGGTTAGGGTTCACAAAACCACAAAGCCAGGAGCTCCAGGGATACTCACCATGCAAAAGGCAGGCCAAGTTGAGCGTAGCACATCCAAATCCTTGCTCCCTCTTTGTCATTCTGCTCGGAACTCCCCACAGCCCAATGCCAGATTACTGCCTCAGTCTAGGGTTAGGCTTAGGGCTAGGGTTAGGGTTATGCCTAGGGTTAGGGTTCAGAAAACCACAAAGCCAGGAGCTCCAGGGACACTGATCATGCGAAAGGCAGGCCAAGTTAAGCACGGCACATCCAAAACCTTGCTCCCTCTTCTTCTTTCTGCAAGGGTTAGGGTTAGGGGCTCGGGTTAGGGTTAGGGGTTAGGGTTAGGGGTAGGGTTAGGGTTAGGGTTTTGACTAGGGTTAGGATTCAGAAAACCACAAAGCCAGGGGACCCAGGCACACTAAGCATGCAAAAGGCAGGCCAAGTTGAGCGTAGCACATCCAAATCCCCTCTCCCTCTTCGTCATTCTGCTCAGAACTCACCACGGCCCAATGCCCGATTACTGCCTCAGTCTAGGGTTAGGCTTAGGGCTAGGGTTAGGGTTATGCCTAGGGTTAGGCTTCAGAAAACCACAAAGCCAGGAGCTCCAGGGATACTCACCATGCAAAAGGCAGGCCAAGTTGAGCGTAGCACATCCAAATCCCCTCTCCCTCTTTGTCATTCTCCTCGGAACTCCCCACAGCCCAATGCCCGATTACTGGCTCAGTCTAGGGTTAGGCTTAGGGCTAGGGTTAGGGTTATGCCTAGGGTTAGGGTTCAGAAAACCACAAAGCCAGGAGCTCCAGGGATACTCACCATGCAAAAGGCAGGCCAAGTTGAGCGTAGCACATCCAAATCCTTGCTCCCTCTTTGTCATTCTGCTCGGAACTCACCACAGCCCCATGCCCGATTACTGCCTCAGTCTAGGGTTAGGCTTAGGGCTAGGGTTAGGGTTATGCCTAGGGTTAGGGTTCAGAAAACCACAAAGCCAGGACCTCCCGGGATACTCCCCATGCAAAAGGCAGGCCGAGTTGAGCGTAGCACATCCAAATCCTTGCTCCCTCTTTGTCATTATGCTCGGAACTCACCACAGCCCAATGCCCGATTACTGCCTCAGTCTAGGGTTAGGCTTAGGGCTAGGGTTAGGGTTATGCCTAGGGTTAGGGTTCACAAAACCACAAAGCCAGGAGCTCCAGGGATACTCACCATGCAAAAGGCAGGCCAAGTTGAGCGTAGCACATCCAAATCCTTGCTCCCTCTTTGTCATTCTGCTCGGAACTTCCCACAGCCCAATGCCCGATTACTGGCTCAGTCTAGGGTTAGGCTTAGGGCTAGGGTTAGGGTTATGCCTAGGGTTACGGTTCAGAAAACCACAAAGCCAGGAGCTCCAGGGACACTGATCATGCGAAAGGCAGGCCAAGTTAAGCACGGCACATCCAAAACCTTGCTCCCTCTTCTTCTTTCTGCAAGGGTTAGGGTTAGGGGCTCGGGTTAGGGTTAGGGGTTAGGGTTAGGGGTAGGGTTAGGGTTAGGGTTTTGACTAGGGTTAGGATTGAGAAAACTACAAAGCCAGGGGACCCAGGCACACTAAGCATGCAAAAGGCAGGCCAAGTTGAGCGTAGCACATCCAAATCCCCTCTCCCTCTTCGTCATTCTGCTCAGAACTCACCACAGCCCAATGCCCGATTTCTGCCTCAGTCTAGGGTTAGGCTTAGGGCTAGGGTTAGGGTTATGCCTAGGGTTAGGGTTATGCCTAGGGTTAGGGTTCAGAAAAGCACAAAGCCAGGAGCTCCAGGGATACTCCCCATGCAAAAGGCAGGCCAAGTTGAGCGTAGCACATCCAAATCCCCTCTCCCTCTTCGTCATTCTGCTCGGAACTCACCACAGCCCAATGCCCGATTTCTGCCTCAGTCTAGGGTTAGGCTTAGGGCTAGGGTTAGGGTTATGCCTAGGGTTAGGGTTATGCCTAGGGTTAGGGTTCAGAAAACCACAAAGCCAGGAGCTCCAGGGATACTCCCCATGCAAAAGGCAGGCCAAGTTGAGCGTAGCACATCCAAATCCCCTCTCCCTCTTCGTCAGTCTGCTCGGAACTCACCACAGCCCAATGCCCGATTTCTGCCTCAGTCTAGGGTTAGGCTTAGGGCTAGGGTTAGGGTTATGCCTAGGGTTAGGGTTCAGAAAACCACAAAGCCAGGAGCTCCAGGGATACTCACCATGCAAAGGCAGGCCAAGTTAAGCACGGCACATCCAAAACCTTGCTCCCTCTTCTTCTTTCTGCAAGGGTTAGGGTTAGGGGCTCGGGTTAGGGTTAGGGGTTAGGGTTAGGGGTAGGGTTAGGGTTAGGGTTATGCCTAGGGTTAGGATTGAGAAAACCACAAAGCCAGGGGACCCAGGCACACTAAGCATGCAAAAGGCAGGCCAAGTTGAGTGTAGCACATCCAAATCCCCTCTCCCTCTTCGTCATTCTGCTCGGAACTCACCACAGCCCAATGCCCGATTTCTGCCTCAGTCTAGGGTTAGGCTTAGGGCTAGGGTTAGGGTTATGCCTAGGGTTATGGTTCACAAAACCACAAAGCCAGGAGCTCCAGGGATACTCCCCATGCAAAAGGCAGGCCAAGTTGAGCGTAGCACATCCAAATCCTTGCTCCCTCTTTGTCATTCTGCTCGGAACTCACCACAGCCCAATGCCCGATTACTGCCTCAGTCTAGGGTTAGGCTTAGGGCTAGGGTTAGGGTTATGCCTAGGGTTAGGGTTCACAAAACCACAAAGCCAGGAGCTCCAGGGATACTCACCATGCAAAAGGCAGGCCAAGTTGAGTGTAGCACATCCAAATCCTTGCTCCCTCTTCGTCATTCTGCTCGGAACTCCCCACAGCCCAATGCCCGATTTCTGCCTCAGTCTAGGGTTAGGCTTAGGGCTAGGGTTAGGGTTATGCCTAGGGTTAGGGTTCACAAAACCACAAAGCCAGGAGCTCCAGGGATACTCACCATGCAAAAGGCAGGCCAAGTTGAGCGTAGCACATCCAAATCCCCGCTCCCTCTTCATCATTCTGCTCGGAACTCACCACAGCCCAATGCCCAATTACTGGCTCAGTCTAGGGTTAGGCTTAGGGCTAGGGTTAGGGTTATGCCTAGGGTTAGGGTTCAGAAAACCACAAAGCCAGGACCTCCCGGGATACTCCCCATGCAAAAGGCAGGCCGAGTTGAGCGTAGCACATCCAAATCCTTGCTCCCTCTTTGTCATTCTGCTCGGAACTCACCACAGCCCCATGCCCGATTACTGCCTCAGTCTAGGGTTAGGCTTAGGGCTAGGGTTAGGGTTATGCCTAGGGTTAGGGTTCAGAAAACCACAAAGCCAGGACCTCCCGGGATACTCCCCATGCAAAAGGCAGGCCGAGTTGAGCGTAGCACATCCAAATCCTTGCTCCCTCTTTGTCATTATGCTCGGAACTCACCACAGCCCAATGCCCGATTACTGCCTCAGTCTAGGGTTAGGCTTAGGGCTAGGGTTAGGGTTATGCCTAGGGTTAGGGTTCACAAAACCACAAAGCCAGGAGCTCCAGGGATACTGACCATGCAAAAGGCAGGCCAAGTTGAGCGTAGCACATCCAAATCCTTGCTCCCTCTTTGTCATTCTGCTCGGAACTCCCCACAGCCCAATGCCCGATTACTGGCTCAGTCTAGGGTTAGGCTTAGGGCTAGGGTTAGGGTTATGCCTAGGGTTACGGTTCAGAAAACCACAAAGCCAGGAGCTCCAGGGACACTGATCATGCGAAAGGCAGGCCAAGTTAAGCACGGCACATCCAAAACCTTGCTCCCTCTTCTTCTTTCTGCAAGGGTTAGGGTTAGGGGCTCGGGTTAGGGTTAGGGGTTAGGGTTAGGGGTAGGGTTAGGGTTAGGGTTTTGACTAGGGTTAGGATTGAGAAAACTACAAAGCCAGGGGACCCAGGCACACTAAGCATGCAAAAGGCAGGCCAAGTTGAGCGTAGCACATCCAAATCCCCTCTCCCTCTTCGTCATTCTGCTCAGAACTCACCACAGCCCAATGCCCGATTTCTGCCTCAGTCTAGGGTTAGGCTTAGGGCTAGGGTTAGGGTTATGCCTAGGGTTAGGGTTATGCCTAGGGTTAGGGTTCAGAAAACCACAAAGCCAGGAGCTCCAGGGATACTCCCCATGCAAAAGGCAGGCCAAGTTGAGCGTAGCACATCCAAATCCCCTCTCCCTCTTCGTCATTCTGCTCGGAACTCACCACAGCCCAATGCCCGATTTCTGCTTCAGTCTAGGGTTAGGCTTAGGGCTAGGGTTAGGGTTATGCCTAGGGTTAGGGTTATGCCTAGGGTTAGGGTTCAGAAAACCACAAAGCCAGGAGCTCCAGGGATACTCCCCATGCAAAAGGCAGGCCAAGTTGAGCGTAGCACATCCAAATCCCCTCTCCCTCTTCGTCAGTCTGCTCGGAACTCACCACAGCCCAATGCCCGATTTCTGCCTCAGTCTAGGGTTAGGCTTAGGGCTAGGGTTAGGGTTATGCCTAGGGTTAGGGTTCAGAAAACCACAAAGCCAGGAGCTCCAGGGACACTGATCATGCGAAAGGCAGGCCAAGTTAAGCACGGCACATCCAAAACCTTGCTCCCTCTTCTTCTTTCTGCAAGGGTTAGGGTTAGGGGCTCGGGTTAGGGTTAGGGGTTAGGGTTAGGGGTAGGGTTAGGGTTAGGGTTTTGACTAGGGTTAGGATTGAGAAAACCACAAAGCCAGGGGACCCAGGCACACTAAGCATGCAAAAGGCAGGCCAAGTTGAGTGTAGCACATCCAAATCCCCTCTCCCTCTTCGTCATTCTGCTCGGAACTCACCACAGCCCAATGCCCGATTTCTGCCTCAGTCTAGGGTTAGGCTTAGGGCTAGGGTTAGGGTTATGCCTAGGGTTATGGTTCACAAAACCACAAAGCCAGGAGCTCCAGGGATACTCCCCATGCAAAAGGCAGGCCAAGTTGAGCGTAGCACATCCAAATCCTTGCTCCCTCTTTGTCATTCTGCTCGGAACTCACCACAGCCCAATGCCCGATTACTGCCTCAGTCTAGGGTTAGGCTTAGGGCTAGGGTTAGGGTTATGCCTAGGGTTAGGGTTCACAAAACCACAAAGCCAGGAGCTCCAGGGATACTCACCATGCAAAAGGCAGGCCAAGTTGAGTGTAGCACATCCAAATCCTTGCTCCCTCTTCGTCATTCTGCTCGGAACTCCCCACAGCCCAATGCCCGATTTCTGCCTCAGTCTAGGGTTAGGCTTAGGGCTAGGGTTAGGGTTATGCCTAGGGTTAGGGTTCACAAAACCACAAAGCCAGGAGCTCCAGGGATACTCACCATGCAAAAGGCAGGCCAAGTTGAGCGTAGCACATCCAAATCCCCGCTCCCTCTTCATCATTCTGCTCGGAACTCACCACAGCCCAATGCCCAATTACTGGCTCAGTCTAGGGTTAGGCTTAGGGCTAGGGTTAGGGTTATGCCTAGGGTTAGGGTTCAGAAAACCACAAAGCCAGGACCTCCCGGGATACTCCCCATGCAAAAGGCAGGCCGAGTTGAGCGTAGCACATCCAAATCCTTGCTCCCTCTTTGTCATTCTGCTCGGAACTCACCACAGCCCCATGCCCGATTACTGCCTCAGTCTAGGGTTAGGCTTAGGGCTAGGGTTAGGGTTATGCCTAGGGTTAGGGTTCAGAAAACCACAAAGCCAGGACCTCCCGGGATACTCCCCATGCAAAAGGCAGGCCGAGTTGAGCGTAGCACATCCAAATCCTTGCTCCCTCTTTGTCATTATGCTCGGAACTCACCACAGCCCAATGCCCGATTACTGCCTCAGTCTAGGGTTAGGCTTAGGGCTAGGGTTAGGGTTATGCCTAGGGTTAGGGTTCACAAAACCACAAAGCCAGGAGCTCCAGGGATACTGACCATGCAAAAGGCAGGCCAAGTTGAGCGTAGCACATCCAAATCCTTGCTCCCTCTTTGTCATTCTGCTCGGAACTCCCCACAGCCCAATGCCCGATTACTGGCTCAGTCTAGGGTTAGGCTTAGGGCTAGGGTTAGGGTTATGCCTAGGGTTACGGTTCAGAAAACCACAAAGCCAGGAGCTCCAGGGACACTGATCATGCGAAAGGCAGGCCAAGTTAAGCACGGCACATCCAAAACCTTGCTCCCTCTTCTTCTTTCTGCAAGGGTTAGGGTTAGGGGCTCGGGTTAGGGTTAGGGGTTAGGGTTAGGGGTAGGGTTAGGGTTAGGGTTTTGACTAGGGTTAGGATTGAGAAAACTACAAAGCCAGGGGACCCAGGCACACTAAGCATGCAAAAGGCAGGCCAAGTTGAGCGTAGCACATCCAAATCCCCTCTCCCTCTTCGTCATTCTGCTCAGAACTCACCACAGCCCAATGCCCGATTTCTGCCTCAGTCTAGGGTTAGGCTTAGGGCTAGGGTTAGGGTTATGCCTAGGGTTAGGGTTATGCCTAGGGTTAGGGTTCAGAAAACCACAAAGCCAGGAGCTCCAGGGATACTCCCCATGCAAAAGGCAGGCCAAGTTGAGCGTAGCACATCCAAATCCCCTCTCCCTCTTCGTCATTCTGCTCGGAACTCACCACAGCCCAATGCCCGATTTCTGCCTCAGTCTAGGGTTAGGCTTAGGGCTAGGGTTAGGGTTATGCCTAGGGTTAGGGTTATGCCTAGGGTTAGGGTTCAGAAAACCACAAAGCCAGGAGCTCCAGGGATACTCCCCATGCAAAAGGCAGGCCAAGTTGAGCGTAGCACATCCAAATCCCCTCTCCCTCTTCGTCAGTCTGCTCGGAACTCACCACAGCCCAATGCCCGATTTCTGCCTCAGTCTAGGGTTAGGCTTAGGGCTAGGGTTAGGGTTATGCCTAGGGTTAGGGTTCAGAAAACCACAAAGCCAGGAGCTCCAGGGACACTGATCATGCGAAAGGCAGGCCAAGTTAAGCACGGCACATCCAAAACCTTGCTCCCTCTTCTTCTTTCTGCAAGGGTTAGGGTTAGGGGCTCGGGTTAGGGTTAGGGGTTAGGGTTAGGGGTAGGGTTAGGGTTAGGGTTTTGACTAGGGTTAGGATTGAGAAAACTACAAAGCCAGGGGACCCAGGCACACTAAGCATGCAAAAGGCAGGCCAAGTTGAGCGTAGCACATCCAAATCCCCTCTCCCTCTTCGTCATTCTGCTCAGAACTCACCACAGCCCAATGCCCGATTTCTGCCTCAGTCTAGGGTTAGGCTTAGGGCTAGGGTTAGGGTTATGCCTAGGGTTAGGCTTCAGAAAACCACAAAGCCAGGAGCTCCAGGGATACTCACCATGCAAAAGGCAGGCCAAGTTGAGCGTAGCACATCCAAATCCCCTCTCCCTCTTCGTCATTCTGCTCGGAACTAACCACAGCCCAATGCCCGATTACTGGCTCAGTCTAGGGTTAGGCTTAGGGCTAGGGTTAGGGTTATGCCTAGGGTTAGGGTTCAGAAAACCACAAAGCCAGGAGCTCCAGGGATACTCACCATGCAAAAGGCAGGCCAAGTTGAGCGTAGCACATCCAAATCCTTGCTCCCTCTTCTTCATTCTGCTCGGAACTCACCACGGCCCAATGCCCGATTACTGCCTCAGTCTAGTGTTAGGGTTATGCCTAGGGTTAGGGTTATGCCTAGGGTTAGGGTTCAGAAAACCACAAAGCCAGGAGCTCCAGGGATACTCCCCATGCAAAAGGCAGGCCAAGTTGAGCGTAGCACATCCAAATCCTTCCTCCCTCTTCTTCATTCTGCTCGGAACTCACCACGGCCCAATGCCCGATTACTGCCTCAGTCTAGGGTTAGGCTTAGGGCTAGGGTTAGGGTTATGCCTAGGGTTAGGGTTCAGAAAACCACAAAGCCAGGAGCTCCAGGGACACTGATCATGCGAAAGGCAGGCCAAGTTAAGCACGGCACATCCAAAACCTTGCTCCCTCTTTGTCATTCTGCTCGGAACTCACCACAGCCCAATGCCCGATTACTGCCTCAGTCTAGGGTTAGGCTTAGGGCTAGGGTTAGGGTTATGCCTAGGGTTAGGGTTATGCCTAGGGTTAGGGTTCAGAAAACCACAAAGCCAGGAGCTCCAGGGATACTCCCCATGCAAAAGGCAGGCCAAGTTGAGCGTAGCACATCCAAATCCCCTCTCCCTCTTCGTCATTCTGCTCGGAACTCACCACAGCCCAATGCCCGATTTCTGCTTCAGTCTAGGGTTAGGCTTAGGGCTAGGGTTAGGGTTATGCCTAGGGTTAGGGTTATGCCTAGGGTTAGGGTTCAGAAAACCACAAAGCCAGGAGCTCCAGGGATACTCCCCATGCAAAAGGCAGGCCAAGTTGAGCGTAGCACATCCAAATCCCCTCTCCCTCTTCGTCAGTCTGCTCGGAACTCACCACAGCCCAATGCCCGATTTCTGCCTCAGTCTAGGGTTAGGCTTAGGGCTAGGGTTAGGGTTATGCCTAGGGTTAGGGTTCAGAAAACCACAAAGCCAGGAGCTCCAGGGACACTGATCATGCGAAAGGCAGGCCAAGTTAAGCACGGCACATCCAAAACCTTGCTCCCTCTTCTTCTTTCTGCAAGGGTTAGGGTTAGGGGCTCGGGTTAGGGTTAGGGGTTAGGGTTAGGGGTAGGGTTAGGGTTAGGGTTTTGACTAGGGTTAGGATTGAGAAAACTACAAAGCCAGGGGACCCAGGCACACTAAGCATGCAAAAGGCAGGCCAAGTTGAGCGTAGCACATCCAAATCCCCTCTCCCTCTTCGTCATTCTGCTCAGAACTCACCACAGCCCAATGCCCGATTTCTGCCTCAGTCTAGGGTTAGGCTTAGGGCTAGGGTTAGGGTTATGCCTAGGGTTAGGCTTCAGAAAACCACAAAGCCAGGAGCTCCAGGGATACTCACCATGCAAAAGGCAGGCCAAGTTGAGCGTAGCACATCCAAATCCCCTCTCCCTCTTCGTCATTCTGCTCGGAACTAACCACAGCCCAATGCCCGATTACTGGCTCAGTCTAGGGTTAGGCTTAGGGCTAGGGTTAGGGTTATGCCTAGGGTTAGGGTTCAGAAAACCACAAAGCCAGGAGCTCCAGGGATACTCACCATGCAAAAGGCAGGCCAAGTTGAGCGTAGCACATCCAAATCCTTGCTCCCTCTTCTTCATTCTGCTCGGAACTCACCACGGCCCAATGCCCGATTACTGCCTCAGTCTAGTGTTAGGGTTATGCCTAGGGTTAGGGTTATGCCTAGGGTTAGGGTTCAGAAAACCACAAAGCCAGGAGCTCCAGGGATACTCCCCATGCAAAAGGCAGGCCAAGTTGAGCGTAGCACATCCAAATCCTTCCTCCCTCTTCTTCATTCTGCTCGGAACTCACCACGGCCCAATGCCCGATTACTGCCTCAGTCTAGGGTTAGGCTTAGGGCTAGGGTTAGGGTTATGCCTAGGGTTAGGGTTCAGAAAACCACAAAGCCAGGAGCTCCAGGGACACTGATCATGCGAAAGGCAGGCCAAGTTAAGCACGGCACATCCAAAACCTTGCTCCCTCTTTGTCATTCTGCTCGGAACTCACCACAGCCCAATGCCCGATTACTGCCTCAGTCTAGGGTTAGGCTTAGGGCTAGGGTTAGGGTTATGCCTAGGGTTAGGGTTCAGAAAACCACAAAGCCAGGAGCTCCAGGGATACTCCCCATGCAAAAGGCAGGCCAAGTTGAGCGTAGCACATCCAAATCCTTGCTCCCTCTTTGTCATTATGCTCGGAACTCACCACAGCCCAATGCCCGATTACTGCCTCAGTCTAGGGTTAGGCTTAGGGCTAGGGTTAGGGTTATGCCTAGGGTTAGGGTTCAGAAAACCACAAAGCCAGGAGCTCCAGGGATACTCCCCATGCAAAAGGCAGGCCGAGTTGAGCGTAGCACATCCAAATCCTTGCTCCCTCTTTGTCATTATGCTCGGAACTCACCACAGCCCAATGCCCGATTACTGCCTCAGTCTAGGGTTAGGCTTAGGGCTAGGGTTAGGGTTATGCCTAGGGTTAGGGTTCAGAAAACCACAAAGCCAGGAGCTCCAGGGATACTCCCCATGCAAAAGGCAGGCCGAGTTGAGCGTAGCACATCCAAATCCTTGCTCCCTCTTTGTCATTATGCTCGGAACTCACCACAGCCCAATGCCCGATTACTGCCTCAGTCTAGGGTTAGGCTTAGGGCTAGGGTTAGGGTTATGCCTAGGGTTAGGGTTCACAAAACCACAAAGCCAGGAGCTCCAGGGATACTCCCCATGCAAAAGGCAGGCCAAGTTGAGCGTAGCACATCCAAATCCTTGCTCCCTCTTTGTCATTCTGCTCGGAACTCCCCACAGCCCAATGCCAGATTACTGCCTCAGTCTAGGGTTAGGCTTAGGGCTAGGGTTAGGGTTATGCCTAGGGTTAGGGTTCAGAAAACCACAAAGCCAGGAGCTCCAGGGACACTGATCATGCGAAAGGCAGGCCAAGTTAAGCACGGCACATCCAAAACCTTGCTCCCTCTTCTTCTTTCTGCAAGGGTTAGGGTTAGGGGCTCGGGTTAGGGTTAGGGGTTAGGGTTAGGGGTAGGGTTAGGGTTAGGGTTTTGACTAGGGTTAGGATTCAGAAAACCACAAAGCCAGGGGACCCAGGCACACTAAGCATGCAAAAGGCAGGCCAAGTTGAGCGTAGCACATCCAAATCCCCTCTCCCTCTTCGTCATTCTGCTCAGAACTCACCACGGCCCAATGCCCGATTACTGCCTCAGTCTAGGGTTAGGCTTAGGGCTAGGGTTAGGGTTATGCCTAGGGTTAGGCTTCAGAAAACCACAAAGCCAGGAGCTCCAGGGATACTCACCATGCAAAAGGCAGGCCAAGTTGAGCGTAGCACATCCAAATCCCCTCTCCCTCTTTGTCATTCTCCTCGGAACTCCCCACAGCCCAATGCCCGATTACTGGCTCAGTCTAGGGTTAGGCTTAGGGCTAGGGTTAGGGTTATGCCTAGGGTTAGGGTTCAGAAAACCACAAAGCCAGGAGCTCCAGGGATACTCACCATGCAAAAGGCAGGCCAAGTTGAGCGTAGCACATCCAAATCCTTGCTCCCTCTTTGTCATTCTGCTCGGAACTCACCACAGCCCCATGCCCGATTACTGCCTCAGTCTAGGGTTAGGCTTAGGGCTAGGGTTAGGGTTATGCCTAGGGTTAGGGTTCAGAAAACCACAAAGCCAGGACCTCCCGGGATACTCCCCATGCAAAAGGCAGGCCGAGTTGAGCGTAGCACATCCAAATCCTTGCTCCCTCTTTGTCATTATGCTCGGAACTCACCACAGCCCAATGCCCGATTACTGCCTCAGTCTAGGGTTAGGCTTAGGGCTAGGGTTAGGGTTATGCCTAGGGTTAGGGTTCACAAAACCACAAAGCCAGGAGCTCCAGGGATACTCACCATGCAAAAGGCAGGCCAAGTTGAGCGTAGCACATCCAAATCCTTGCTCCCTCTTTGTCATTCTGCTCGGAACTTCCCACAGCCCAATGCCCGATTACTGGCTCAGTCTAGGGTTAGGCTTAGGGCTAGGGTTAGGGTTATGCCTAGGGTTACGGTTCAGAAAACCACAAAGCCAGGAGCTCCAGGGACACTGATCATGCGAAAGGCAGGCCAAGTTAAGCACGGCACATCCAAAACCTTGCTCCCTCTTCTTCTTTCTGCAAGGGTTAGGGTTAGGGGCTCGGGTTAGGGTTAGGGGTTAGGGTTAGGGGTAGGGTTAGGGTTAGGGTTTTGACTAGGGTTAGGATTGAGAAAACTACAAAGCCAGGGGACCCAGGCACACTAAGCATGCAAAAGGCAGGCCAAGTTGAGCGTAGCACATCCAAATCCCCTCTCCCTCTTCGTCATTCTGCTCAGAACTCACCACAGCCCAATGCCCGATTTCTGCCTCAGTCTAGGGTTAGGCTTAGGGCTAGGGTTAGGGTTATGCCTAGGGTTAGGGTTCTGCCTAGGGTTAGGGTTCACAAAACCACAAAGCCAGGAGCTCCAGGGATACTCACCATGCAAAAGGCAGGCCAAGTTGAGCGTAGCACATCCAAATCCCCTCTCCCTCTTCGTCATTCTGCTCGGAACTCACCACAGCCCAATGCCCGATTTCTGCCTCAGTCTAGGGTTAGGCTTAGGGCTAGGGTTAGGGTTATGCCTAGGGTTAGGGTTATGCCTAGGGTTAGGGTTCAGAAAACCACAAAGCCAGGAGCTCCAGGGATACTCCCCATGCAAAAGGCAGGCCAAGTTGAGCGTAGCACATCCAAATCCCCTCTCCCTCTTCGTCAGTCTGCTCGGAACTCACCACAGCCCAATGCCCGATTTCTGCCTCAGTCTAGGGTTAGGCTTAGGGCTAGGGTTAGGGTTATGCCTAGGGTTACGGTTCAGAAAACCACAAAGCCAGGAGCTCCAGGGACACTGATCATGCGAAAGGCAGGCCAAGTTAAGCACGGCACATCCAAAACCTTGCTCCCTCTTCTTCTTTCTGCAAGGGTTAGGGTTAGGGGCTCGGGTTAGGGTTAGGGGTTAGGGTTAGGGGTAGGGTTAGGGTTAGGGTTTTGACTAGGGTTAGGATTGAGAAAACTACAAAGCCAGGGGACCCAGGCACACTAAGCATGCAAAAGGCAGGCCAAGTTGAGCGTAGCACATCCAAATCCCCTCTCCCTCTTCGTCATTCTGCTCAGAACTCACCACAGCCCAATGCCCGATTTCTGCCTCAGTCTAGGGTTAGGCTTAGGGCTAGGGTTAGGGTTATGCCTAGGGTTAGGGTTCTGCCTAGGGTTAGGGTTCACAAAACCACAAAGCCAGGAGCTCCAGGGATACTCACCATGCAAAAGGCAGGCCAAGTTGAGCGTAGCACATCCAAATCCCCTCTCCCTCTTCGTCATTCTGCTCGGAACTCACCACAGCCCAATGCCCGATTTCTGCCTCAGTCTAGGGTTAGGCTTAGGGCTAGGGTTAGGGTTATGCCTAGGGTTAGGGTTATGCCTAGGGTTAGGGTTCAGAAAACCACAAAGCCAGGAGCTCCAGGGATACTCCCCATGCAAAAGGCAGGCCAAGTTGAGCGTAGCACATCCAAATCCCCTCTCCCTCTTCGTCAGTCTGCTCGGAACTCACCACAGCCCAATGCCCGATTTCTGCCTCAGTCTAGGGTTAGGCTTAGGGCTAGGGTTAGGGTTATGCCTAGGGTTAGGGTTCAGAAAACCACAAAGCCAGGAGCTCCAGGGATACTCACCATGCAAAGGCAGGCCAAGTTAAGCACGGCACATCCAAAACCTTGCTCCCTCTTCTTCTTTCTGCAAGGGTTAGGGTTAGGGGCTCGGGTTAGGGTTAGGGGTTAGGGTTAGGGGTAGGGTTAGGGTTAGGGTTTTGACTAGGGTTAGGATTGAGAAAACCACAAAGCCAGGGGACCCAGGCACACTAAGCATGCAAAAGGCAGGCCAAGTTGAGTGTAGCACATCCAAATCCCCTCTCCCTCTTCGTCATTCTGCTCGGAACTCACCACAGCCCAATGCCCGATTTCTGCCTCAGTCTAGGGTTAGGCTTAGGGCTAGGGTTAGGGTTATGCCTAGGGTTATGGTTCACAAAACCACAAAGCCAGGAGCTCCAGGGATACTCCCCATGCAAAAGGCAGGCCAAGTTGAGCGTAGCACATCCAAATCCTTGCTCCCTCTTTGTCATTCTGCTCGGAACTCACCACAGCCCAATGCCCGATTACTGCCTCAGTCTAGGGTTAGGCTTAGGGCTAGGGTTAGGGTTATGCCTAGGGTTAGGGTTCACAAAACCACAAAGCCAGGAGCTCCAGGGATACTCACCATGCAAAAGGCAGGCCAAGTTGAGTGTAGCACATCCAAATCCTTGCTCCCTCTTCGTCATTCTGCTCGGAACTCCCCACAGCCCAATGCCCGATTTCTGCCTCAGTCTAGGGTTAGGCTTAGGGCTAGGGTTAGGGTTATGCCTAGGGTTAGGGTTCACAAAACCACAAAGCCAGGAGCTCCAGGGATACTCACCATGCAAAAGGCAGGCCAAGTTGAGCGTAGCACATCCAAATCCCCGCTCCCTCTTCATCATTCTGCTCGGAACTCACCACAGCCCAATGCCCAATTACTGGCTCAGTCTAGGGTTAGGCTTAGGGCTAGGGTTAGGGTTATGCCTAGGGTTAGGGTTCAGAAAACCACAAAGCCAGGACCTCCCGGGATACTCCCCATGCAAAAGGCAGGCCGAGTTGAGCGTAGCACATCCAAATCCTTGCTCCCTCTTTGTCATTCTGCTCGGAACTCACCACAGCCCCATGCCCGATTACTGCCTCAGTCTAGGGTTAGGCTTAGGGCTAGGGTTAGGGTTATGCCTAGGGTTAGGGTTCAGAAAACCACAAAGCCAGGAGCTCCAGGGACACTGATCATGCGAAAGGCAGGCCAAGTTAAGCACGGCACATCCAAAACCTTGCTCCCTCTTCTTCTTTCTGCAAGGGTTAGGGTTAGGGGCTCGGGTTAGGGTTAGGGGTTAGGGTTAGGGGTAGGGTTAGGGTTAGGGTTTTGACTAGGGTTAGGATTGAGAAAACTACAAAGCCAGGGGACCCAGGCACACTAAGCATGCAAAAGGCAGGCCAAGTTGAGCGTAGCACATCCAAATCCCCTCTCCCTCTTCGTCATTCTGCTCAGAACTCACCACAGCCCAATGCCCGATTTCTGCCTCAGTCTAGGGTTAGGCTTAGGGCTAGGGTTAGGGTTATGCCTAGGGTTAGGGTTATGCCTAGGGTTAGGGTTCAGAAAACCACAAAGCCAGGAGCTCCAGGGATACTCCCCATGCAAAAGGCAGGCCAAGTTGAGCGTAGCACATCCAAATCCCCTCTCCCTCTTCGTCATTCTGCTCGGAACTCACCACAGCCCAATGCCCGATTTCTGCTTCAGTCTAGGGTTAGGCTTAGGGCTAGGGTTAGGGTTATGCCTAGGGTTAGGGTTATGCCTAGGGTTAGGGTTCAGAAAACCACAAAGCCAGGAGCTCCAGGGATACTCCCCATGCAAAAGGCAGGCCAAGTTGAGCGTAGCACATCCAAATCCCCTCTCCCTCTTCGTCAGTCTGCTCGGAACTCACCACAGCCCAATGCCCGATTTCTGCCTCAGTCTAGGGTTAGGCTTAGGGCTAGGGTTAGGGTTATGCCTAGGGTTAGGGTTCAGAAAACCACAAAGCCAGGAGCTCCAGGGACACTGATCATGCGAAAGGCAGGCCAAGTTAAGCACGGCACATCCAAAACCTTGCTCCCTCTTCTTCTTTCTGCAAGGGTTAGGGTTAGGGGCTCGGGTTAGGGTTAGGGGTTAGGGTTAGGGGTAGGGTTAGGGTTAGGGTTTTGACTAGGGTTAGGATTGAGAAAACTACAAAGCCAGGGGACCCAGGCACACTAAGCATGCAAAAGGCAGGCCAAGTTGAGCGTAGCACATCCAAATCCCCTCTCCCTCTTCGTCATTCTGCTCAGAACTCACCACAGCCCAATGCCCGATTTCTGCCTCAGTCTAGGGTTAGGCTTAGGGCTAGGGTTAGGGTTATGCCTAGGGTTAGGCTTCAGAAAACCACAAAGCCAGGAGCTCCAGGGATACTCACCATGCAAAAGGCAGGCCAAGTTGAGCGTAGCACATCCAAATCCCCTCTCCCTCTTCGTCATTCTGCTCGGAACTAACCACAGCCCAATGCCCGATTACTGGCTCAGTCTAGGGTTAGGCTTAGGGCTAGGGTTAGGGTTATGCCTAGGGTTAGGGTTCAGAAAACCACAAAGCCAGGAGCTCCAGGGATACTCACCATGCAAAAGGCAGGCCAAGTTGAGCGTAGCACATCCAAATCCTTGCTCCCTCTTCTTCATTCTGCTCGGAACTCACCACGGCCCAATGCCCGATTACTGCCTCAGTCTAGTGTTAGGGTTATGCCTAGGGTTAGGGTTATGCCTAGGGTTAGGGTTCAGAAAACCACAAAGCCAGGAGCTCCAGGGATACTCCCCATGCAAAAGGCAGGCCAAGTTGAGCGTAGCACATCCAAATCCTTCCTCCCTCTTCTTCATTCTGCTCGGAACTCACCACGGCCCAATGCCCGATTACTGCCTCAGTCTAGGGTTAGGCTTAGGGCTAGGGTTAGGGTTATGCCTAGGGTTAGGGTTCAGAAAACCACAAAGCCAGGAGCTCCAGGGACACTGATCATGCGAAAGGCAGGCCAAGTTAAGCACGGCACATCCAAAACCTTGCTCCCTCTTTGTCATTCTGCTCGGAACTCACCACAGCCCAATGCCCGATTACTGCCTCAGTCTAGGGTTAGGCTTAGGGCTAGGGTTAGGGTTATGCCTAGGGTTAGGGTTCAGAAAACCACAAAGCCAGGAGCTCCAGGGATACTCCCCATGCAAAAGGCAGGCCAAGTTGAGCGTAGCACATCCAAATCCTTGCTCCCTCTTTGTCATTATGCTCGGAACTCACCACAGCCCAATGCCCGATTACTGCCTCAGTCTAGGGTTAGGCTTAGGGCTAGGGTTAGGGTTATGCCTAGGGTTAGGGTTCAGAAAACCACAAAGCCAGGAGCTCCAGGGATACTCCCCATGCAAAAGGCAGGCCGAGTTGAGCGTAGCACATCCAAATCCTTGCTCCCTCTTTGTCATTATGCTCGGAACTCACCACAGCCCAATGCCCGATTACTGCCTCAGTCTAGGGTTAGGCTTAGGGCTAGGGTTAGGGTTATGCCTAGGGTTAGGGTTCACAAAACCACAAAGCCAGGAGCTCCAGGGATACTCACCATGCAAAAGGCAGGCCAAGTTGAGCGTAGCACATCCAAATCCTTGCTCCCTCTTTGTCATTCTGCTCGGAACTCCCCACAGCCCAATGCCAGATTACTGCCTCAGTCTAGGGTTAGGCTTAGGGCTAGGGTTAGGGTTGTGCCTAGGGTTAGGGTTCAGAAAACCACAAAGCCAGGAGCTCCAGGGGCACTGATCATGCGAAAGGCAGGCCAAGTTAAGCACGGCACATCCAAAACCTTGCTCCCTCTTCTTCTTTCTGCAAGGGTTAGGGTTAGGGGCTCGGGTTAGGGTTAGGGGTTAGGGTTAGGGGTAGGGTTAGGGTTAGGGTTTTGACTAGGGTTAGGATTCAGAAAACCACAAAGCCAGGGGACCCAGGCACACTAAGCATGCAAAACGCAGGCCAAGTTGAGCGTAGCACATCCAAATCCCCTCTCCCTCTTCGTCATTCTGCTCAGAACTCACCACGGCCCAATGCCCGATTACTGGCTCAGTCTAGGGTTAGGCTTAGGGCTAGGGTTAGGGTTATGCCTAGGGTTAGGCTTCAGAAAACCACAAAGCCAGGAGCTCCAGGGATACTCACCATGCAAAAGGCAGGCCAAGTTGAGCGTAGCACATCCAAATCCCCTCTCCCTCTTTGTCATTCTCCTCGGAACTCCCCACAGCCCAATGCCCGATTACTGGCTCAGTCTAGGGTTAGGCTTAGGGCTAGGGTTAGGGTTATGCCTAGGGTTAGGGTTCAGAAAACCACAAAGCCAGGAGCTCCAGGGATACTCCCCATGCAAAAGGCAGGCCAAGTTGAGCGTAGCACATCCAAATCCTTGCTCCCTCTTTGTCATTCTGCTCGGAACTCACCACAGCCCCATGCCCGATTACTGCCTCAGTCTAGGGTTAGGCTTAGGGCTAGGGTTAGGGTTATGCCTAGGGTTAGGGTTCACAAAACCACAAAGCCAGGACCTCCCGGGATGCTCCCCATGCAAAAGGCAGGCCGAGTTGAGCGTAGCACATCCAAATCCTTGCTCCCTCTTTGTCATTATGCTCGGAACTCACCACAGCCCAATGCCCGATTACTGCCTCAGTCTAGGGTTAGGCTTAGGGCTAGGGTTAGGGTTATGCCTAGGGTTAGGGTTCACAAAACCACAAAGCCAGGAGCTCCAGGGATACTCCCCATGCAAAAGGCAGGCCAAGTTGAGCGTAGCACATCCAAATCCTTGCTCCCTCTTTGTCATTCTGCTCGGAACTTCCCACAGCCCAATGCCCGATTACTGGCTCAGTCTAGGGTTAGGCTTAGGGCTAGGGTTAGGGTTATGCCTAGGGTTACGGTTCAGAAAACCACAAAGCCAGGAGCTCCAGGGACACTGATCATGCGAAAGGCAGGCCAAGTTGAGCACGGCACATCCAAAACCTTGCTCCCTCTTCTTCTTTCTGCAAGGGTTAGGGTTAGGGGCTCGGGTTAGGGTTAGGGGTTAGGGTTAGGGGTAGGGTTAGGGTTAGGGTTTTGACTAGGGTTAGGATTGAGAAAACTACAAAGCCAGGGGACCCAGGCACACTAAGCATGCAAAAGGCAGGCCAAGTTGAGCGTAGCACATCCAAATCCCCTCTCCCTCTTCGTCATTCTGCTCAGAACTCACCACAGCCCAATGCCCGATTTCTGCCTCAGTCTAGGGTTAGGCTTAGGGCTAGGGTTAGGGTTATGCCTAGGGTTAGGGTTATGCCTAGGGTTAGGGTTCAGAAAAGCACAAAGCCAGGAGCTCCAGGGATACTCCCCATGCAAAAGGCAGGCCAAGTTGAGCGTAGCACATCCAAATCCCCTCTCCCTCTTCGTCATTCTGCTCGGAACTCACCACAGCCCAATGCCCGATTTCTGCCTCAGTCTAGGGTTAGGCTTAGGGCTAGGGTTAGGGTTATGCCTAGGGTTAGGGTTATGCCTAGGGTTAGGGTTCACAAAACCACAAAGCCAGGAGCTCCAGGGATACTCCCCATGCAAAAGGCAGGCCAAGTTGAGCGTAGCACATCCAAATCCCCTCTCCCTCTTCGTCAGTCTGCTCGGAACTCACCACAGCCCAATGCCCGATTTCTGCCTCAGTCTAGGGTTAGGCTTAGGGCTAGGGTTAGGGTTATGCCTAGGGTTAGGGTTCAGAAAACCACAAAGCCAGGAGCTCCAGGGATACTCACCATGCAAAAGGCAGGCCAAGTTAAGCACGGCACATCCAAAACCTGGCTCCCTCTTCTTCTTTCTGCAAGGGTTAGGGTTAGGGGCTCGGGTTAGGGTTAGGGGTTAGGGTTAGGGGTAGGGTTAGGGTTAGGGTTTTGACTAGGGTTAGGATTGAGAAAACCACAAAGCCAGGGGACCCAGGCACACTAAGCATGCAAAAGGCAGGCCAAGTTGAGTGTAGCACATCCAAATCCCCTCTCCCTCTTCGTCATTCTGCTCGGAACTCACCACAGCCCAATGCCCGATTTCTGCCTCAGTCTAGGGTTAGGCTTAGGGCTAGGGTTAGGGTTATGCCTAGGGTTAGGGTTCAGAAAACCACAAAGACAGGAGCTCCAGGGATACTCCCCATGCAAAAGGCAGGCCAAGTTGAGCGTAGCACATCCAAATCCTTGCTCCCTCTTTGTCATTCTGCTCGGAACTCACCACAGCCCAATGCACGATTACTGCCTCAGTCTAGGGTTAGGCTTAGGGCTAGGGTTAGGGTTATGCCTAGGGTTAGGGTTCACAAAACCACAAAGCCAGGAGCTCCAGGGATACTCACCATGCAAAAGGCAGGCCAAGTTGAGTGTAGCACATCCAAATCCTTGCTCCCTCTTCGTCATTCTGCTCGGAACTCCCCACAGCCCAATGCCCGATTTCTGCCTCAGTCTAGGGTTAGGCTTAGGGCTAGGGTTAGGGTTATGCCTAGGGTTATGGTTCACAAAACCACAAAGCCAGGAGCTCCAGGGATACTCACCATGCAAAAGGCAGGCCAAGTTGAGCGTAGCACATCCAAATCCCCGCTCCCTCTTCATCATTCTGCTCGGAACTCACCACAGCCCAATGCCCGATTACTGGCTCAGTCTAGGGTTAGGCTTAGGGCTAGGGTTAGGGTTATGCCTAGGGTTAGGGTTCACAAAACCACAAAGCCAGGACCTCCCGGGATACTCCCCATGCAAAAGGCAGGCCGAGTTGAGCGTAGCACATCCAAATCCTTGCTCCCTCTTTGTCATTCTGCTCGGAACTCACCACAGCCCCATGCCCGATTACTGCCTCAGTCTAGGGTTAGGCTTAGGGCTAGGGTTAGGGTTATGCCTAGGGTTAGGGTTCAGAAAACCACAAAGCCAGGACCTCCCGGGATACTCCCCATGCAAAAGGCAGGCCGAGTTGAGCGTAGCACATCCAAATCCTTGCTCCCTCTTTGTCATTATGCTCGGAACTCCCCACAGCCCAATGCCCGATTACTGCCTCAGTCTAGGGTTAGGCTTAGGGCTAGGGTTAGGGTTATGCCTAGGGTTAGGGTTCACAAAACCACAAAGCCAGGAGCTCCAGGGATACTCACCATGCAAAAGGCAGGCCAAGTTGAGCGTAGCACATCCAAATCTTTGCTCCCTCTTTGTCATTCTGCTCGGAACTTCCCACAGCCCAATGCCCGATTACTGGCTCAGTCTAGGGTTAGGCTTAGGGCTAGGGTTAGGGTTATGCCTAGGGTTACGGTTCAGAAAACCACAAAGCCAGGTGCTCCAGGGACACTGATCATGCGAAAGGCAGGCCAAGTTAAGCACGGCACATCCAAAACCTTGCTCCCTCTTCTTCTTTCTGCAAGGGTTAGGGTTAGGGGCTCGGGTTAGGGTTAGGGGTTAGGGTTAGGGGTAGGGTTAGGGTTAGGGTTTTGACTAGGGTTAGGATTGAGAAAACTACAAAGCCAGGGGACCCAGGCACACTAAGCATGCAAAAGGCAGGCCAAGTTGAGCGTAGCACATCCAAATCCCCTCTCCCTCTTCGTCATTCTGCTTAGAACTCACCACAGCCCAATGCCCGATTTCTGCCTCAGTCTAGGGTTAGGCTTAGGGCTAGGGTTAGGGTTATGCCTAGGGTTAGGGTTCTGCCTAGGGTTAGGGTTCACAAAACCACAAAGCCAGGAGCTCCAGGGATACTCACCATGCAAAAGGCAGGCCAAGTTGAGCGTAGCACATCCAAATCCCCTCTCCCTCTTCGTCATTCTGCTCAGAACTCACCACAGCCCAATGCCCGATTTCTGCCTCAGTCTAGGGTTAGGCTTAGGGCTAGGGTTAGGGTTATGCCTAGGGTTAGGGTTCAGAAAACCACAAAGCCAGGAGCTCCTGGGATACTCACCATGCAAAAGGCAGGCCAAGTTGAGCGTAGCACATCCAAATCCCCTCTCCCTCTTCGTCATTCTGCTCGGAACTCACCACAGCCCAATGCCCGATTTCTGCCTCAGTCTAGGGTTATGCTTAGGGCTAGGGTTAGGGTTATGCCTAGGGTTAGGGTTCACAAAACCACAAAGCCAGGAGCTCCAGGGATACTCCCCATGCAAAAGGCAGGCCGAGTTGAGCGTAGCACATCCAAATCCTTGCTCCCTCTTTGTCATTCTGCTCCGAACTCACCACAGCCCAATGCCTGATTTCTGCCTCAGTCTAGGGTTAGGCTTAGGGCTAGGGTTAGGGTTATGCCTAGGGTTAGGCTTCAGAAAACCACAAAGCCAGGAGCTCCAGGGATACTCACCATGCAAAAGGCAGGCCAAGTTGAGCGTAGCACATCCAAATCCTTGCTCCCTCTTCGTCATTCTGCTCGGAACTCACCACAGCCCAATGCCCGATTACTGCCTCAGTCTAGGGTTAGGCTTAGGGCTAGGGTTAGGGCTATGCCTAGGGTTAGGCTTCAGAAAACCACAAAGCCAGGAGCTCCAGGGATACTCACCATGCAAAAGGCAGGCCAAGTTGAGCCTAGCACATCCAAATCCTTGCTCCCTCTTCGTCATTCTGCTCAGAACTCACCACAGCCCAATGCCCGATTACTGCCTCAGTCTAGGGTTAGGGTTATGCCTAGGGTTAGGGTTATGCCTAGGGTTAGGCTTCAGAAAACCACAAAGCCAGGAGCTCCAGGGAAACTCACCATGCAAAAGGCAGGCCGCGTTGAGCGTAGCACATCCAAAACCTTGCTCCCTCTTCGTCATTCTGCTCCGAACTCACCACAGCCCAATGCCCGATTTCTGCCTCAGTCTAGGGTTAGGCTTAGGGCTAGGGTTAGGGTTATGCCTACGGTTAGGCTTCAGAAAACCACAAAGCCAGGAGCTCCAGGGATACCATGCAAAAGGCAGGCCAAGTTGAGCGTAGCACATCCAAATCCTTGCTCCCTCTTTGTCATTCTGCTCGGAACTCACCACAGCCCAATGCCCAATTACTGGCTCAGTCTAGGGTTAGGCTTAGGGCTAGGGTTAGGGTTATGCCTAGGGTTAGGGTTCACAAAACCACAAAGCCAGGAGCTCCAGGGATACCATGCAAAAGGCAGGCCAAGTTGAGCCTAGCACATCCAAATCCTTGCTCCCTCTTTGTCATTCTGCTAGGAACTCACCACAGCCCAATGCCCGATTTCTGCCTCAGTCTAGGGTTAGGCTTATGCCTAGGGTTAGGGTTATGCCTAGGGTTAGGCTTCAGAAAACCACAAAGCCAGGAGCTCCAGGGATACCATGCAAAAGGCAGGCCAAGTGGAGCGTAGCACATCCAAATCCTTGCTCCCTCTTCTTCATTCTGCTCGGAACTCCCCACAGCCCAATGCCCGATTACTGCCTCAGTCTAGGGTTAGGGTTATGCCTAGGGTTAGGGTTATGCCTAGGGTTAGGGTTCACAAAACCACAAGGCCAGGAGCTCCAGGGATACTCACCATGCAAAAGGCAGGCCAAGTTGAGCGTAGCACATCCAAATCCTTGCTCCCTCTTCGTCATTCTGCTCCGAACTCACCACAGCCCAATGCCCGATTTCTGCCTCAGTCTAGGCTTAGGCTTAGGGCTAGGGTTAGGACTATGCCTAGGGTTAGGGTTCAGAAAACCACAAAGCCAGGAGCTCCAGGGATACTCACCATGCAAAAGGCAGGCCGAGTTGAGCGTAGCACATCCAAATCCTTGCTCCCTCTTTGTCATTCTGCTCCGAACTCACCACAGCCCAATGCCTTATTTCTGCCTCAGTCTAGGGTTAGGCTTAGGGCTAGGGTTAGGGTTATGCCTAGGGTTAGGGTTCTGCCTAGGGTTAGGGTTCACAAAACCACAAAGCCAGGAGCTCCAGGGATACTCACCATGCAAAAGGCAGGCCAAGTTGAGCGTAGCCAGTCCAAATCCTTGCTCCCTCTTCGTCATTCTGCTCGGAACTCCCCACAGCCCAATGCCCGATTTCTGCCTCAGTCTAGGGTTAGGCTTAGGGCTAGGGTTAGGGTTATGCCTAGGGTTAGGGTTCACAAAACCACAAAGCCAGGAGCTCCAGGGATACTCACCATGCAAAAGGCAGGCCAAGTTGAGCCTAGCACATCCAAATCCTTGCTCCCTCTTTGTCATTCTGCTCCGAACTCACCACAGCCCAATGCCCGATTACTGCCTCAGTCTAGGGTTAGGCTTAGGGCTAGGGTTAGGGTTATGCCTAGGGTTAGGGTTCACAAAACCACAAAGCCAGGAGCTCCAGGGATACCATGCAAAAGGCAGGCCAAGTTGAGCGTAGCACATCCAAATCCTTGCTCCCTCTTCTTCATTCTGCTCGGAACTCCCCATAGCCCAATGCCCGATTTCTGCCTCAGTCTAGGGTTAGGCTTAGGGCTAGGGTTAGGGTTATGCCTAGGGTTAGGCTTCAGAAAACCACAAAGCCAGGAGCTCCAGGGATACTCACCATGCAAAAGGCAGGCCGAGTTGAGCGTAGCACATCCAAATCCTTGCTCCCTCTTTGTCATTCTGCTCCGAACTCACCACAGCCCAATGCCCGATTTCTGCCTCAGTCTAGGGTTAGGCTTAGGGCTAGGGTTAGGGTTATGCCTAGGGTTACGCTTCAGAAAACCACAAAGCCAGGAGCTCCAGGGATACTCACCATGCAAAAGGCAGGCCAAGTTGAGTGTAGCACATCCAAATCCTTGCTCCCTCTTCTTCATTCTGCTCGGAACTCCCCACAGCCCAATGCCCGATTTCTGCCTCAGTCTAGGGTTAGGCTTAGGGCTAGGGTTAGGGTTATGCCTAGGGTTAGGGTTCAGAAAACCACAAAGCCAGGAGCTCCAGGGATACTCACCATGCAAAAGGCAGGCCAAGTTGAGCGCAGCACATCCAAATCCTTGCTCCCTCTTCGTCATTCTGCTCGGAACTCCCCACAGCCCAATGCCCGATTACTGCCTCAGTCTAGGGTTAGGCTTAGGGCTAGGGTTAGGGTTATGCCTAGGGTTAGGCTTCAGAAAACCACAACGCCAGGAGCTCCAGGGATACTCACCATGCAAAAGGCAGACCGAGTTGAGCGTAGCACATCCAAATCCTTGCTCCCTCTTCGTCATTCTGCTCGGAACTCACCACAGCCCAATGCCTGATTTCTGCCTCAGTCTAGGGTTAGGCTTAGGGCTAGGGTTAGGGTTATGCCTAGGGTTAGGGTTCTGCCTAGGGTTAGGGTTCACAAAACCACAAAGCCAGGAGCTCCAGGGATACTCACCATGCAAAAGGCAGGCCACGTTGAGCGTAGCACATCCAAATCCTTGCTCCCTCTTTGTCATTCTGCTCCGAACTCACCACAGCCCAATGCCTGATTTCTGCCTCAGTCTAGGGTTAGGCTTAGGGCTAGGGTTAGGGTTATGCCTAGGGTTAGGCTTCAGAAAACCACAAAGCCAGGAGCTCCAGGGATACTCACCATGCAAAAGGCAGGCCAAGTTGAGCGTAGCACATCCAAATCCTTGCTCCCTCTTCGTCATTCTGCTCGGAACTCCCCACAGCCCAATGCCCGATTACTGCCTCAGTCTAGGGTTAGGCTTAGGGCTAGGGTTAGGGCTATGCCTAGGGTTAGGCTTCAGAAAACCACAAAGCCAGGAGCTCCAGGGATACTCACCATGCAAAAGGCAGGCCACGTTGAGCGTAGCACATCCAAATCCTTGCTCCCTCTTCGTCATTCTGCTCAGAACTCACCACAGCCCAATGCCTGATTTCTGCCTCAGTCTAGGGTTAGGCTTAGGGCTAGGGTTAGGGTTATGCCTAGGGTTAGGGTTCTGCCTAGGGTTAGGGTTCACAAAACCACAAAGCCAGGAGCTCCAGGGATACTCACCATGCAAAAGGCAGGCCAAGTTGAGCGTAGCACATCCAAATCCCCTCTCCCTCTTCGTCATTCTGCTCGGAACTCACCACAGCCCAATGCCCGATTTCTGCCTCAGTCTAGGGTTAGGCTTAGGGCTAGGGTTAGGGTTATGCCGAGGGTTAGGGTTCAGAAAACCACAAAGCCAGGAGCTCCTGGGATACTCACCATGCAAAAGGCAGGCCAAGTTGAGCGTAGCACATCCAAATCCCCTCTCCCTCTTCGTCATTCTGCTCGGAACTCACCACAGCCCAATGCCCGATTTCTGCCTCAGTCTAGGGTTATGCTTAGGGCTAGGGTTAGGGTTATGCCTAGGGTTAGGGTTCACAAAACCACAAAGCCAGGAGCTCCAGGGATACTCACCATGCAAAAGGCAGGCCGAGTTGAGCGTAGCACATCCAAATCCTTGCTCCCTCTTTGTCATTCTGCTCCGAACTCCCCACAGCCCAATGCCTGATTTCTGCCTCAGTCTAGGGTTAGGCTTAGGGCTAGGGTTTGGGTTATGCCTAGGGTTAGGCTTCAGAAAACCACAAAGCCAGGAGCTCCAGGGATACTCACCATGCAAAAGGCAGGCCAAGTTGAGCGTAGCACATCCAAATCCTTGCTCCCTCTTTGTCATTCTGCTCGGAACTCCCCACAGCCCAATGCCCGATTTCTGCCTCAGTCTACGGTTAAGCTTAGGGCTAGGGTTAGGGTTCTGCCTAGGGTTAGGGTTCAGAAAACCACAAAGCCAGGAGCTCCAGGGATACTCACCATGCAAAAGGCAGGCCAAGTTGAGCGTAGCACATCCAAATCCCCTCTCCCTCTTCGTCATTCTGCTCGGAACTCACCACAGCCCAATGCCCGATTTCTGCCTCAGTCTAGGGTTATGCTTAGGGCTAGGGTTAGGGTTATGCCTAGGGTTAGGGTTCACAAAACCACAAAGCCAGGAGCTCCAGGGATACTCACCATGCAAAAGGCAGGCCACGTTGAGCGTAGCACATCCAAATCCTTGCTCCCTCTTTGTCATTCTGCTCCGAACTCACCACAGCCCAATGCCTGATTTCTGCCTCAGTCTAGGGTTAGGCTTAGGGCTAGGGTTAGGGTTATGCCTAGGGTTAGGCTTCAGAAAACCACAAAGCCAGGAGCTCCAGGGATACTCACCATGCAAAAGGCAGGCCAAGTTGAGCGTAGCACATCCAAATCCTTGCTCCCTCTTCGTCATTCTGCTCGGAACTCCCCACAGCCCAATGCCCGATTACTGCCTCAGTCTAGGGTTAGGCTTAGGGCTAGGGTTAGGGCTATGCCTAGGGTTAGGGTTCAGAAAACCACAAAGCCAGGAGCTCCAGGGATACTCACCATGCAAAAGGCAGGCCAAGTTGAGCGTAGCACATCCAAATCCTTGCTCCCTCTTCGTCATTCTGCTCAGAACTCACCACAGCCCAATGCCTGATTTCTGCCTCAGTCTAGGGTTAGGCTTAGGGCTAGGGTTAGGGTTATGCCTAGGGTTAGGGTTCTGCCTAGGGTTAGGGTTCACAAAACCACAAAGCCAGGAGCTCCAGGGATACTCACCATGCAAAAGGCAGGCCAAGTTGAGCGTAGCACATCCAAATCCCCTCTCCCTCTTCGTCATTCTGCTCGGAACTCACCACAGCCCAATGCCCGATTTCTGCCTCAGTCTAGGGTTAGGCTTAGGGCTAGGGTTAGGGTTATGCCGAGGGTTAGGGTTCAGAAAACCACAAAGCCAGGAGCTCCAGGGATACTCACCATGCAAAAGGCAGGCCAAGTTGAGCGTAGCACATCCAAATCCTTGCTCCCTCTTCTTCATTCTGCTCGGAACTCACCACGGCCCAATGCCCGATTACTGCCTCAGTCTAGTGTTAGGGTTATGCCTAGGGTTAGGGTTATGCCTAGGGTTAGGGTTCAGAAAACCACAAAGCCAGGAGCTCCAGGGATACTCCCCATGCAAAAGGCAGGCCAAGTTGAGCGTAGCACATCCAAATCCTTCCTCCCTCTTCTTCATTCTGCTCGGAACTCACCACGGCCCAATGCCCGATTACTGCCTCAGTCTAGGGTTAGGCTTAGGGCTAGGGTTAGGGTTATGCCTAGGGTTAGGGTTCAGAAAACCACAAAGCCAGGAGCTCCAGGGACACTGATCATGCGAAAGGCAGGCCAAGTTAAGCACGGCACATCCAAAACCTTGCTCCCTCTTTGTCATTCTGCTCGGAACTCACCACAGCCCAATGCCCGATTACTGCCTCAGTCTAGGGTTAGGCTTAGGGCTAGGGTTAGGGTTATGCCTAGGGTTAGGGTTCAGAAAACCACAAAGCCAGGAGCTCCAGGGATACTCCCCATGCAAAAGGCAGGCCAAGTTGAGCGTAGCACATCCAAATCCTTGCTCCCTCTTTGTCATTATGCTCGGAACTCACCACAGCCCAATGCCCGATTACTGCCTCAGTCTAGGGTTAGGCTTAGGGCTAGGGTTAGGGTTATGCCTAGGGTTAGGGTTCAGAAAACCACAAAGCCAGGAGCTCCAGGGATACTCCCCATGCAAAAGGCAGGCCGAGTTGAGCGTAGCACATCCAAATCCTTGCTCCCTCTTTGTCATTATGCTCGGAACTCACCACAGCCCAATGCCCGATTACTGCCTCAGTCTAGGGTTAGGCTTAGGGCTAGGGTTAGGGTTATGCCTAGGGTTAGGGTTCACAAAACCACAAAGCCAGGAGCTCCAGGGATACTCACCATGCAAAAGGCAGGCCAAGTTGAGCGTAGCACATCCAAATCCTTGCTCCCTCTTTGTCATTCTGCTCGGAACTCCCCACAGCCCAATGCCAGATTACTGCCTCAGTCTAGGGTTAGGCTTAGGGCTAGGGTTAGGGTTGTGCCTAGGGTTAGGGTTCAGAAAACCACAAAGCCAGGAGCTCCAGGGGCACTGATCATGCGAAAGGCAGGCCAAGTTAAGCACGGCACATCCAAAACCTTGCTCCCTCTTCTTCTTTCTGCAAGGGTTAGGGTTAGGGGCTCGGGTTAGGGTTAGGGGTTAGGGTTAGGGGTAGGGTTAGGGTTAGGGTTTTGACTAGGGTTAGGATTCAGAAAACCACAAAGCCAGGGGACCCAGGCACACTAAGCATGCAAAACGCAGGCCAAGTTGAGCGTAGCACATCCAAATCCCCTCTCCCTCTTCGTCATTCTGCTCAGAACTCACCACGGCCCAATGCCCGATTACTGGCTCAGTCTAGGGTTAGGCTTAGGGCTAGGGTTAGGGTTATGCCTAGGGTTAGGCTTCAGAAAACCACAAAGCCAGGAGCTCCAGGGATACTCACCATGCAAAAGGCAGGCCAAGTTGAGCGTAGCACATCCAAATCCCCTCTCCCTCTTTGTCATTCTCCTCGGAACTCCCCACAGCCCAATGCCCGATTACTGGCTCAGTCTAGGGTTAGGCTTAGGGCTAGGGTTAGGGTTATGCCTAGGGTTAGGGTTCAGAAAACCACAAAGCCAGGAGCTCCAGGGATACTCACCATGCAAAAGGCAGGCCAAGTTGAGCGTAGCACATCCAAATCCTTGCTCCCTCTTTGTCATTCTGCTCGGAACTCACCACAGCCCCATGCCCGATTACTGCCTCAGTCTAGGGTTAGGCTTAGGGCTAGGGTTAGGGTTATGCCTAGGGTTAGGGTTCACAAAACCACAAAGCCAGGACCTCCCGGGATGCTCCCCATGCAAAAGGCAGGCCGAGTTGAGCGTAGCACATCCAAATCCTTGCTCCCTCTTTGTCATTATGCTCGGAACTCACCACAGCCCAATGCCCGATTACTGCCTCAGTCTAGGGTTAGGCTTAGGGCTAGGGTTAGGGTTATGCCTAGGGTTAGGGTTCACAAAACCACAAAGCCAGGAGCTCCAGGGATACTCACCATGCAAAAGGCAGGCCAAGTTGAGCGTAGCACATCCAAATCCTTGCTCCCTCTTTGTCATTCTGCTCGGAACTTCCCACAGCCCAATGCCCGATTACTGGCTCAGTCTAGGGTTAGGCTTAGGGCTAGGGTTAGGGTTATGCCTAGGGTTACGGTTCAGAAAACCACAAAGCCAGGAGCTCCAGGGACACTGATCATGCGAAAGGCAGGCCAAGTTGAGCACGGCACATCCAAAACCTTGCTCCCTCTTCTTCTTTCTGCAAGGGTTAGGGTTAGGGGCTCGGGTTAGGGTTAGGGGTTAGGGTTAGGGGTAGGGTTAGGGTTAGGGTTTTGACTAGGGTTAGGATTGAGAAAACTACAAAGCCAGGGGACCCAGGCACACTAAGCATGCAAAAGGCAGGCCAAGTTGAGCGTAGCACATCCAAATCCCCTCTCCCTCTTCGTCATTCTGCTCAGAACTCACCACAGCCCAATGCCCGATTTCTGCCTCAGTCTAGGGTTAGGCTTAGGGCTAGGGTTAGGGTTATGCCTAGGGTTAGGGTTATGCCTAGGGTTAGGGTTCAGAAAAGCACAAAGCCAGGAGCTCCAGGGATACTCCCCATGCAAAAGGCAGGCCAAGTTGAGCGTAGCACATCCAAATCCCCTCTCCCTCTTCGTCATTCTGCTCGGAACTCACCACAGCCCAATGCCCGATTTCTGCCTCAGTCTAGGGTTAGGCTTAGGGCTAGGGTTAGGGTTATGCCTAGGGTTAGGGTTATGCCTAGGGTTAGGGTTCACAAAACCACAAAGCCAGGAGCTCCAGGGATACTCCCCATGCAAAAGGCAGGCCAAGTTGAGCGTAGCACATCCAAATCCCCTCTCCCTCTTCGTCAGTCTGCTCGGAACTCACCACAGCCCAATGCCCGATTTCTGCCTCAGTCTAGGGTTAGGCTTAGGGCTAGGGTTAGGGTTATGCCTAGGGTTAGGGTTCAGAAAACCACAAAGCCAGGAGCTCCAGGGATACTCACCATGCAAAAGGCAGGCCAAGTTAAGCACGGCACATCCAAAACCTGGCTCCCTCTTCTTCTTTCTGCAAGGGTTAGGGTTAGGGGCTCGGGTTAGGGTTAGGGGTTAGGGTTAGGGGTAGGGTTAGGGTTAGGGTTTTGACTAGGGTTAGGATTGAGAAAACCACAAAGCCAGGGGACCCAGGCACACTAAGCATGCAAAAGGCAGGCCAAGTTGAGTGTAGCACATCCAAATCCCCTCTCCCTCTTCGTCATTCTGCTCGGAACTCACCACAGCCCAATGCCCGATTTCTGCCTCAGTCTAGGGTTAGGCTTAGGGCTAGGGTTAGGGTTATGCCTAGGGTTAGGGTTCAGAAAACCACAAAGACAGGAGCTCCAGGGATACTCCCCATGCAAAAGGCAGGCCAAGTTGAGCGTAGCACATCCAAATCCTTGCTCCCTCTTTGTCATTCTGCTCGGAACTCACCACAGCCCAATGCACGATTACTGCCTCAGTCTAGGGTTAGGCTTAGGGCTAGGGTTAGGGTTATGCCTAGGGTTAGGGTTCACAAAACCACAAAGCCAGGAGCTCCAGGGATACTCACCATGCAAAAGGCAGGCCAAGTTGAGTGTAGCACATCCAAATCCTTGCTCCCTCTTCGTCATTCTGCTCGGAACTCCCCACAGCCCAATGCCCGATTTCTGCCTCAGTCTAGGGTTAGGCTTAGGGCTAGGGTTAGGGTTATGCCTAGGGTTATGGTTCACAAAACCACAAAGCCAGGAGCTCCAGGGATACTCACCATGCAAAAGGCAGGCCAAGTTGAGCGTAGCACATCCAAATCCCCGCTCCCTCTTCATCATTCTGCTCGGAACTCACCACAGCCCAATGCCCGATTACTACCTCAGTCTAGGGTTAGGCTTAGGGCTAGGGTTAGGGTTATGCCTAGGGTTAGGGTTCACAAAACCACAAAGCCAGGACCTCCCGGGATACTCCCCATGCAAAAGGCAGGCCGAGTTGAGCGTAGCACATCCAAATCCTTGCTCCCTCTTTGTCATTCTGCTCGGAACTCACCACAGCCCCATGCCCGATTACTGCCTCAGTCTAGGGTTAGGCTTAGGGCTAGGGTTAGGGTTCTGCCTAGGGTTAGGGTTCAGAAAACCACAAAGCCAGGACCTCCCGGGATACTCCCCATGCAAAAGGCAGGCCGAGTTGAGCGTAGCACATCCAAATCCTTGCTCCCTCTTTGTCATTATGCTCGGAACTCCCCACAGCCCAATGCCCGATTACTGCCTCAGTCTAGGGTTAGGCTTAGGGCTAGGGTTAGGGTTATGCCTAGGGTTAGGGTTCACAAAACCACAAAGCCAGGAGCTCCAGGGATACTCACCATGCAAAAGGCAGGCCAAGTTGAGCGTAGCACATCCAAATCTTTGCTCCCTCTTTGTCATTCTGCTCGGAACTTCCCACAGCCCAATGCCCGATTACTGGCTCAGTCTAGGGTTAGGCTTAGGGCTAGGGTTAGGGTTATGCCTAGGGTTACGGTTCAGAAAACCACAAAGCCAGGTGCTCCAGGGACACTGATCATGCGAAAGGCAGGCCAAGTTAAGCACGGCACATCCAAAACCTTGCTCCCTCTTCTTCTTTCTGCAAGGGTTAGGGTTAGGGGCTCGGGTTAGGGTTAGGGGTTAGGGTTAGGGGTAGGGTTAGGGTTAGGGTTTTGACTAGGGTTAGGATTGAGAAAACTACAAAGCCAGGGGACCCAGGCACACTAAGCATGCAAAAGGCAGGCCAAGTTGAGCGTAGCACATCCAAATCCCCTCTCCCTCTTCGTCATTCTGCTTAGAACTCACCACAGCCCAATGCCCGATTTCTGCCTCAGTCTAGGGTTAGGCTTAGGGCTAGGGTTAGGGTTATGCCTAGGGTTAGGGTTCTGCCTAGGGTTAGGGTTCACAAAACCACAAAGCCAGGAGCTCCAGGGATACTCACCATGCAAAAGGCAGGCCAAGTTGAGCGTAGCACATCCAAATCCCCTCTCCCTCTTCGTCATTCTGCTCAGAACTCACCACAGCCCAATGCCCGATTTCTGCCTCAGTCTAGGGTTAGGCTTAGGGCTAGGGTTAGGGTTATGCCTAGGGTTAGGGTTCAGAAAACCACAAAGCCAGGAGCTCCTGGGATACTCACCATGCAAAAGGCAGGCCAAGTTGAGCGTAGCACATCCAAATCCCCTCTCCCTCTTCGTCATTCTGCTCGGAACTCACCACAGCCCAATGCCCGATTTCTGCCTCAGTCTAGGGTTATGCTTAGGGCTAGGGTTAGGGTTATGCCTAGGGTTAGGGTTCACAAAACCACAAAGCCAGGAGCTCCAGGGATACTCCCCATGCAAAAGGCAGGCCGAGTTGAGCGTAGCACATCCAAATCCTTGCTCCCTCTTTGTCATTCTGCTCCGAACTCACCACAGCCCAATGCCTGATTTCTGCCTCAGTCTAGGGTTAGGCTTAGGGCTAGGGTTAGGGTTATGCCTAGGGTTAGGCTTCAGAAAACCACAAAGCCAGGAGCTCCAGGGATACTCACCATGCAAAAGGCAGGCCAAGTTGAGCGTAGCACATCCAAATCCTTGCTCCCTCTTCGTCATTCTGCTCGGAACTCACCACAGCCCAATGCCCGATTACTGCCTCAGTCTAGGGTTAGGCTTAGGGCTAGGGTTAGGGCTATGCCTAGGGTTAGGCTTCAGAAAACCACAAAGCCAGGAGCTCCAGGGATACTCACCATGCAAAAGGCAGGCCAAGTTGAGCCTAGCACATCCAAATCCTTGCTCCCTCTTCGTCATTCTGCTCAGAACTCACCACAGCCCAATGCCCGATTACTGCCTCAGTCTAGGGTTAGGGTTATGCCTAGGGTTAGGGTTATGCCTAGGGTTAGGCTTCAGAAAACCACAAAGCCAGGAGCTCCAGGGAAACTCACCATGCAAAAGGCAGGCCGCGTTGAGCGTAGCACATCCAAAACCTTGCTCCCTCTTCGTCATTCTGCTCCGAACTCACCACAGCCCAATGCCCGATTTCTGCCTCAGTCTAGGGTTAGGCTTAGGGCTAGGGTTAGGGTTATGCCTACGGTTAGGCTTCAGAAAACCACAAAGCCAGGAGCTCCAGGGATACCATGCAAAAGGCAGGCCAAGTTGAGCGTAGCACATCCAAATCCTTGCTCCCTCTTTGTCATTCTGCTCGGAACTCACCACAGCCCAATGCCCAATTACTGGCTCAGTCTAGGGTTAGGCTTAGGGCTAGGGTTAGGGTTATGCCTAGGGTTAGGGTTCACAAAACCACAAAGCCAGGAGCTCCAGGGATACCATGCAAAAGGCAGGCCAAGTTGAGCCTAGCACATCCAAATCCTTGCTCCCTCTTTGTCATTCTGCTAGGAACTCACCACAGCCCAATGCCCGATTTCTGCCTCAGTCTAGGGTTAGGCTTATGCCTAGGGTTAGGGTTATGCCTAGGGTTAGGGTTCAGAAAACCACAAAGCCAGGAGCTCCAGGGATACCATGCAAAAGGCAGGCCAAGTGGAGCGTAGCACATCCAAATCCTTGCTCCCTCTTCTTCATTCTGCTCGGAACTCCCCACAGCCCAATGCCCGATTACTGCCTCAGTCTAGGGTTAGGGTTATGCCTAGGGTTAGGGTTATGCCTAGGGTTAGGGTTCACAAAACCACAAGGCCAGGAGCTCCAGGGATACTCACCATGCAAAAGGCAGGCCAAGTTGAGCGTAGCACATCCAAATCCTTGCTCCCTCTTCGTCATTCTGCTCCGAACTCACCACAGCCCAATGCCCGATTTCTGCCTCAGTCTAGGCTTAGGCTTAGGGCTAGGGTTAGGACTATGCCTAGGGTTAGGGTTCAGAAAACCACAAAGCCAGGAGCTCCAGGGATACTCACCATGCAAAAGGCAGGCCGAGTTGAGCGTAGCACATCCAAATCCTTGCTCCCTCTTTGTCATTCTGCTCCGAACTCACCACAGCCCAATGCCTTATTTCTGCCTCAGTCTAGGGTTAGGCTTAGGGCTAGGGTTAGGGTTATGCCTAGGGTTAGGGTTCTGCCTAGGGTTAGGGTTCACAAAACCACAAAGCCAGGAGCTCCAGGGATACTCACCATGCAAAAGGCAGGCCAAGTTGAGCGTAGCCAGTCCAAATCCTTGCTCCCTCTTCGTCATTCTGCTCGGAACTCCCCACAGCCCAATGCCCGATTTCTGCCTCAGTCTAGGGTTAGGCTTAGGGCTAGGGTTAGGGTTATGCCTAGGGTTAGGGTTCACAAAACCACAAAGCCAGGAGCTCCAGGGATACTCACCATGCAAAAGGCAGGCCAAGTTGAGCCTAGCACATCCAAATCCTTGCTCCCTCTTTGTCATTCTGCTCCGAACTCACCACAGCCCAATGCCCGATTACTGCCTCAGTCTAGGGTTAGGCTTAGGGCTAGGGTTAGGGTTATGCCTAGGGTTAGGGTTCACAAAACCACAAAGCCAGGAGCTCCAGGGATACCATGCAAAAGGCAGGCCAAGTTGAGCGTAGCACATCCAAATCCTTGCTCCCTCTTCTTCATTCTGCTCGGAACTCCCCATAGCCCAATGCCCGATTTCTGCCTCAGTCTAGGGTTAGGCTTAGGGCTAGGGTTAGGGTTATGCCTAGGGTTAGGCTTCAGAAAACCACAAAGCCAGGAGCTCCAGGGATACTCACCATGCAAAAGGCAGGCCGAGTTGAGCGTAGCACATCCAAATCCTTGCTCCCTCTTCGTCATTCTGCTCGGAACTCACCACAGCCCAATGCCCGATTACTGGCTCAGTCTAGGGTTAGGCTTAGGGCTAGGGTTAGGGTTATGCCTAGGGTTAGGGTTCACAAAACCACAAAGCCAGGAGCTCCAGGGATACTCACCATGCAAAAGGCAGGCCGAGTTGAGCGTAGCACATCCAAATCCTTGCTCCCTCTTCGTCATTCTGCTTGGAACTCAGCACAGCCCAATGCCCGATTTCTGCCTCAGTCTAGGGTTAGGCTTAGGGCTAGGGTTAGGGTTATGCCTAGGGTTAGGCTTCAGAAAACCACAAAGCCAGGAGCTCCAGGGATACTCACCATGCAAAAGGCAGGCCGAGTTGAGCGTAGCACATCCAAATCCTTGCTCCCTCTTTGTCATTCTGCTCCGAACTCACCACAGCCCAATGCCCGATTTCTGCCTCAGTCTAGGGTTAGGCTTAGGGCTAGGGTTAGGGTTATGCCTAGGGTTACGCTTCAGAAAACCACAAAGCCAGGAGCTCCAGGGATACTCACCATGCAAAAGGCAGGCCAAGTTGAGTGTAGCACATCCAAATCCTTGCTCCCTCTTCTTCATTCTGCTCGGAACTCCCCACAGCCCAATGCCCGATTTCTGCCTCAGTCTAGGGTTAGGCTTAGGGCTAGGGTTAGGGTTATGCCTAGGGTTAGGGTTCAGAAAACCACAAAGCCAGGAGCTCCAGGGATACTCACCATGCAAAAGGCAGGCCAAGTTGAGCGCAGCACATCCAAATCCTTGCTCCCTCTTCGTCATTCTGCTCGGAACTCCCCACAGCCCAATGCCCGATTACTGCCTCAGTCTAGGGTTAGGCTTAGGGCTAGGGTTAGGGTTATGCCTAGGGTTAGGCTTCAGAAAACCACAACGCCAGGAGCTCCAGGGATACTCACCATGCAAAAGGCAGACCGAGTTGAGCGTAGCACATCCAAATCCTTGCTCCCTCTTCGTCATTCTGCTCGGAACTCACCACAGCCCAATGCCTGATTTCTGCCTCAGTCTAGGGTTAGGCTTAGGGCTAGGGTTAGGGTTATGCCTAGGGTTAGGGTTCTGCCTAGGGTTAGGGTTCACAAAACCACAAAGCCAGGAGCTCCAGGGATACTCACCATGCAAAAGGCAGGCCACGTTGAGCGTAGCACATCCAAATCCTTGCTCCCTCTTTGTCATTCTGCTCCGAACTCACCACAGCCCAATGCCTGATTTCTGCCTCAGTCTAGGGTTAGGCTTAGGGCTAGGGTTAGGGTTATGCCTAGGGTTAGGCTTCAGAAAACCACAAAGCCAGGAGCTCCAGGGATACTCACCATGCAAAAGGCAGGCCAAGTTGAGCGTAGCACATCCAAATCCTTGCTCCCTCTTCGTCATTCTGCTCGGAACTCCCCACAGCCCAATGCCCGATTACTGCCTCAGTCTAGGGTTAGGCTTAGGGCTAGGGTTAGGGCTATGCCTAGGGTTAGGCTTCAGAAAACCACAAAGCCAGGAGCTCCAGGGATACTCACCATGCAAAAGGCAGGCCACGTTGAGCGTAGCACATCCAAATCCTTGCTCCCTCTTCGTCATTCTGCTCAGAACTCACCACAGCCCAATGCCTGATTTCTGCCTCAGTCTAGGGTTAGGCTTAGGGCTAGGGTTAGGGTTATGCCTAGGGTTAGGGTTCTGCCTAGGGTTAGGGTTCACAAAACCACAAAGCCAGGAGCTCCAGGGATACTCACCATGCAAAAGGCAGGCCAAGTTGAGCGTAGCACATCCAAATCCCCTCTCCCTCTTCGTCATTCTGCTCGGAACTCACCACAGCCCAATGCCCGATTTCTGCCTCAGTCTAGGGTTAGGCTTAGGGCTAGGGTTAGGGTTATGCCGAGGGTTAGGGTTCAGAAAACCACAAAGCCAGGAGCTCCTGGGATACTCACCATGCAAAAGGCAGGCCAAGTTGAGCGTAGCACATCCAAATCCCCTCTCCCTCTTCGTCATTCTGCTCGGAACTCACCACAGCCCAATGCCCGATTTCTGCCTCAGTCTAGGGTTATGCTTAGGGCTAGGGTTAGGGTTATGCCTAGGGTTAGGGTTCACAAAACCACAAAGCCAGGAGCTCCAGGGATACTCACCATGCAAAAGGCAGGCCGAGTTGAGCGTAGCACATCCAAATCCTTGCTCCCTCTTTGTCATTCTGCTCCGAACTCCCCACAGCCCAATGCCTGATTTCTGCCTCAGTCTAGGGTTAGGCTTAGGGCTAGGGTTTGGGTTATGCCTAGGGTTAGGCTTCAGAAAACCACAAAGCCAGGAGCTCCAGGGATACTCACCATGCAAAAGGCAGGCCAAGTTGAGCGTAGCACATCCAAATCCTTGCTCCCTCTTTGTCATTCTGCTCGGAACTCCCCACAGCCCAATGCCCGATTTCTGCCTCAGTCTACGGTTAAGCTTAGGGCTAGGGTTAGGGTTCTGCCTAGGGTTAGGGTTCAGAAAACCACAAAGCCAGGAGCTCCAGGGATACTCACCATGCAAAAGGCAGGCCAAGTTGAG
This sequence comes from Coloeus monedula, assembly GCF_965178545.1. Lineage (NCBI taxonomy): Eukaryota > Metazoa > Chordata > Aves > Passeriformes > Corvidae > Coloeus > Coloeus monedula. The sequence goes on along the minus strand of NW_028120759.1, from coordinate 269,770 downwards.
CGTAGCACATCCAAATCCCCTCTCCCTCTTCGTCATTCTGCTCGGAACTCACCACAGCCCAATGCCCGATTTCTGCCTCAGTCTAGGGTTATGCTTAGGGCTAGGGTTAGGGTTATGCCTAGGGTTAGGGTTCACAAAACCACAAAGCCAGGAGCTCCAGGGATACTCACCATGCAAAAGGCAGGCCACGTTGAGCGTAGCACATCCAAATCCTTGCTCCCTCTTTGTCATTCTGCTCCGAACTCACCACAGCCCAATGCCTGATTTCTGCCTCAGTCTAGGGTTAGGCTTAGGGCTAGGGTTAGGGTTATGCCTAGGGTTAGGCTTCAGAAAACCACAAAGCCAGGAGCTCCAGGGATACTCACCATGCAAAAGGCAGGCCAAGTTGAGCGTAGCACATCCAAATCCTTGCTCCCTCTTCGTCATTCTGCTCGGAACTCCCCACAGCCCAATGCCCGATTACTGCCTCAGTCTAGGGTTAGGCTTAGGGCTAGGGTTAGGGCTATGCCTAGGGTTAGGGTTCAGAAAACCACAAAGCCAGGAGCTCCAGGGATACTCACCATGCAAAAGGCAGGCCAAGTTGAGCGTAGCACATCCAAATCCTTGCTCCCTCTTCGTCATTCTGCTCAGAACTCACCACAGCCCAATGCCTGATTTCTGCCTCAGTCTAGGGTTAGGCTTAGGGCTAGGGTTAGGGTTATGCCTAGGGTTAGGGTTCTGCCTAGGGTTAGGGTTCACAAAACCACAAAGCCAGGAGCTCCAGGGATACTCACCATGCAAAAGGCAGGCCAAGTTGAGCGTAGCACATCCAAATCCCCTCTCCCTCTTCGTCATTCTGCTCGGAACTCACCACAGCCCAATGCCCGATTTCTGCCTCAGTCTAGGGTTAGGCTTAGGGCTAGGGTTAGGGTTATGCCGAGGGTTAGGGTTCAGAAAACCACAAAGCCAGGAGCTCCTGGGATACTCACCATGCAAAAGGCAGGCCAAGTTGAGCGTAGCACATCCAAATCCCCTCTCCCTCTTCGTCATTCTGCTCGGAACTCACCACAGCCCAATGCCCGATTTCTGCCTCAGTCTAGGGTTATGCTTAGGGCTAGGGTTAGGGTTATGCCTAGGGTTAGGGTTCACAAAACCACAAAGCCAGGAGCTCCAGGGATACTCACCATGCAAAAGGCAGGCCAAGTTGAGCGTAGCACATCCAAATCCTTGCTCCCTCTTTGTCATTCTGCTCCGAACTCCCCACAGCCCAATGCCTGATTTCTGCCTCAGTCTAGGGTTAGGCTTAGGGCTAGGGTTTGGGTTATGCCTAGGGTTAGGCTTCAGAAAACCACAAAGCCAGGAGCTCCAGGGATACTCACCATGCAAAAGGCAGGCCAAGTTGAGCGTAGCACATCCAAATCCTTGCTCCCTCTTTGTCATTCTGCTCGGAACTCCCCACAGCCCAATGCCCGATTTCTGCCTCAGTCTACGGTTAAGCTTAGGGCTAGGGTTAGGGTTATGCCTAGGGTTAGGGTTCAGAAAACCACAAAGCCAGGAGCTCCAGGGATACTCACCATGCAAAAGGCAGGCCAAGTTGAGCGTAGCACATCCAAATCCCCTCTCCCTCTTCGTCATTCTGCTCGGAACTCACCACAGCCCAATGCTCGATTTCTGCCTCAGTCTAGGGTTAGGCTTAGGGCTAGGATTAGGGTTATGCTTAGGGTTGGGGTTCACAAAACCACAAAGCCAGGAGCTCCAGGGAAACTCACCATGCAAAAGGCAGGCCGAGTTGAGCGTAGCACATCCAAATCCTTGCTCCCTCTTCGTCATTCTGCTCGGAACTCACCACAGCCCAATGCCCGATTTCTGCCTCAGTCTAGGGTTAGGCTTGGGGCTAGGGTTAGGGTTATGCCTACGGTTAGGCTTCAGAAAACCACAAAGCCAGGAGCTCCAGGGATACCATGCAAAAGGCAGGCCAAGTTGAGCGTCGCACATCCAAATCCTTGCTCCCTCTTTGTCATTCTGCTCGGAACTCACCACAGCCCAATGCCCAATTACTGGCTCAGTCTAGGGTTAGGCTTAGGGCTAGGGTTAGGGTTATGCCTAGGGTTAGGGTTCACAAAACCACAAAGCCAGGAGCTCCAGGGATACCATGCAAAAGGCAGGCCAAGTTGAGCCTAGCACATCCAAATCCTTGCTCCCTCTTTGTCATTCTGCTCGGAACTCACCACAGCCGAATGCCCGATTTCTGCCTCAGTCTAGGGTTAGGCTTAGGGCTAGGGTTAGGGTTATGCCTAGGGTTAGGGTTCACAAAACCACAAAGCCAGGAGCTCCAGGGATACTCACCATGCAAAAGGCAGGCTGAGTTGAGCGTAGCACATTCAAATCCTTGCTCCCTCTTCGTCATTCTGCTCGGAACTCACCACAGCCCAATGCCCGATTTCTGCCTCAGTCTAGGGTTAGGCTTGGGGCTAGGGTTAGGGTTATGCCTAGGGTTAGGGTTCACAAAACCACAAAGCCAGGAGCTCCAGGGATACTCACCATGCAAAAGGCAGGCCAAGTTGAGCGTAGCACATCCAAATCCTTGGTCCCTCTTTGTCATTCTGCTCGGAACTCACCACAGCCCAATGCCCGATTACTGGCTCAGTCTAGGGTTAGGCTTAGGGCTAGGGTTAGGGTTATGTCTAGGGTTAGGGTTATGCCTAGGATTAGGGTTCACAAAACCACAAAGCCAGGAGCTCCAGGGATACTCACCATGCAAAAGGCAGGCCAAGTTGAGCGTAGCACATCCAAATCCTTGGTCCCTCTTTGTCATTCTGCTCGGAACTCACCACAGCCCAATGCCCGATTTCTGCCTCAGTCTAGGGTTAGGCTTAGGGCTAGGGTTAGGGTTATGCCTAGGGTTAGGCTTCAGAAAACCACAAAGCCAGGAGCTCCAGGGATACTCACCATGCAAAAGGCAGGCCAAGTGGAGCGCAGCACATCCAAATCCTTGCTCCCTCTTCGTCATTCTGCTCGGAACTCCCCACAGCCCAATGCCCGATTACTGCCTCAGTCTAGGGTTAGGCTTAGGGCTAGGGTTAGGGTTATGCCTAGGGTTAGGCTTCAGAAAACCACAAAGCCAGGAGCTCCAGGGATACTCACCATGCAAAAGGCAGACCGAGTTGAGCGTAGCACATCCAAATCCTTGCTCCCTCTTCGTCATTCTGCTCGGAACTCACCACAGCCCAATGCCTGATTTCTGCCTCAGTCTAGGGTTAGGCTTAGGGCTAGGGTTAGGGTTATGCCTAGGGTTAGGGTTCTGCCTAGGGTTAGGGTTCACAAAACCACAAAGCCAGGAGCTCCAGGGATACTCACCATGCAAAAGGCAGGCTGAGTTGAGCGTAGCACATCCAAATCCCCTCTCCCTCTTCGTCATTCTGCTCAGAACTCACCACAGCCCAATGCCCGATTTCTGCCTCAGTCTAGGGTTAGGCTTAGGGCTAGGGTTAGGGTTATGCCTAGGGTTAGGGTTCACAAAACCACAAAGCCAGGAGCTCCAGGGATACTCACCATGCAAAAGGCAGGCCAAGTTGAGCGTAGCACATCCAAATCCCCTCTCCCTCTTCGTCATTCTGCTCGGAACTCCCCACAGCCCAATGCCCGATTACTGCCTCAGTCTAGGGTTAGGCTTAGGGCTAGGGTTAGGGCTATGCCTAGGGTTAGGGTTCAGAAAACCACAAAGCCAGGAGCTCCAGGGATACTCACCATGCAAAAGGCAGGCCAAGTTGAGCGTAGCACATCCAAATCCTTGCTCCCTCTTCGTCATTCTGCTCAGAACTCACCACAGCCCAATGCCTGATTTCTGCCTCAGTCTAGGGTTAGGCTTAGGGCTAGGGTTAGGGTTATGCCTAGGGTTAGGGTTCTGCCTAGGGTTAGGGTTCACAAAACCACAAAGCCAGGAGCTCCAGGGATACTCACCATGCAAAAGGCAGGCTGAGTTGAGCGTAGCACATCCAAATCCCCTCTCCCTCTTCGTCATTCTGCTCAGAACTCACCACAGCCCAATGCCCGATTTCTGCCTCAGTCTAGGGTTAGGCTTAGGGCTAGGGTTAGGGTTATGCCTAGGGTTAGGGTTCAGAAAACCACAAAGCCAGGAGCTCCTGGGATACTCACCATGCAAAAGGCAGGCCAAGTTGAGCGTAGCACATCCAAATCCCCTCTCCCTCTTCGTCATTCTGCTCGGAACTCACCACAGCCCAATGCCCGATTTCTGCCTCAGTCTAGGGTTATGCTTAGGGCTAGGGTTAGGGTTATGCCTAGGGTTAGGCTTCAGAAAACCACAAAGCCAGGAGCTCCAGGGATACTCACCATGCAAAAGGCAGGCCAAGTTGAGCGTAGCACATCCAAATCCTTGCTCCCTCTTCGTCATTCTGCTCGGAACTCACCACAGCCCAATGCCCGATTACTGCCTCAGTCTAGGGTTAGGCTTAGGGCTAGGGTTAGGGCTATGCCTAGGGTTAGGCTTCAGAAAACCACAAAGCCAGGAGCTCCAGGGATACTCACCATGCAAAAGGCAGGCCAAGTTGAGCCTAGCACATCCAAATCCTTGCTCCCTCTTCGTCATTCTGCTCAGAACTCACCACAGCCCAATGCCCGATTACTGCCTCAGTCTAGGGTTAGGGTTATGCCTAGGGTTAGGGTTATGCCTAGGGTTAGGGTTCACAAAACCACAAAGCCAGGAGCTCCAGGGAAACTCACCATGCAAAAGGCAGGCCGAGTTGAGCGTAGCACATCCAAATCCTTGCTCCCTCTTTGTCATTCTGCTCGGAACTCACCACAGCCCAATGCCCAATTACTGGCTCAGTCTAGGGTTAGGCTTAGGGCTAGGGTTAGGGTTATGCCTAGGGTTAGGGTTCACAAAACCACAAAGCCAGGAGCTCCAGGGATACCATGCAAAAGGCAGGCCAAGTTGAGCCTAGCACATCCAAATCCTTGCTCCCTCTTTGTCATTCTGCTAGGAACTCACCACAGCCCAATGCCCGATTTCTGCCTCAGTCTAGGGTTAGGCTTAGGGCTGGGGTTAGGGTTATGCCTAGGGTTAGGCTTCAGAAAACCACAAAGCCAGGAGCTCCAGGGATACCATGCAAAAGGCAGGCCAAGTGGAGCGTAGCACATCCAAATCCTTGCTCCCTCTTCTTCATTCTGCTCGGAACTCCCCACAGCCCAATGCCCGATTTCTGCCTCAGTCTAGGGTTAGGCTTAGGGCTAGGGTTAGGGTTATGCCTAGGGTTAGGGTTCACAAAACCACAAGGCCAGGAGCTCCAGGGATACTCACCATGCAAAAGGCAGGCCAAGTTGAGCGTAGCACATCCAAATCCTTGCTCCCTCTTCGTCATTCTGCTCCGAACTCCCCACAGCCCAATGCCCGATTTCTGCCTCAGTCTAGGGTTAGGCTTATGCCTAGGGTTAGGGTTATGCCTAGGGTTAGGGTTCAGAAAACCACAAAGCCAGGAGCTCCAGGGATACCATGCAAAAGGCAGGCCAAATTGAGCCTAGCACATCCAAATCCTTGCTCCCTCTTTGTCATTCTGCTCGGAACTCACCACAGTCCAATGCCCGATTACTGCCTCAGTCTAGGGTTAGGCTTAGGGCTAGGGTTAGGGTTATGCCTAGGGTTAGGGTTCACAAAACCACAAAGCCAGGAGCTCCAGGGATACTCACCATGCAAAAGGCAGGCTGAGTTGAGCGTAGCACATCCAAATCCTTGCTCCCTCTTTGTCATTCTGCTCGGAACTCACCACAGCCCAATGCCCGATTTCTGCCTCAGTCTAGGCTTAGGCTTAGGGCTAGGGTTAGGGCTATGCCTAGGGTTAGGCTTCAGAAAACCACAAAGCCAGGAGCTCCAGGGATACTCACCATGCAAAAGGCAGGCCGAGTTGAGCGTAGCACATCCAAATCCTTGCTCCCTCTTTGTCATTCTGCTCCGAACTCACCACAGCCCAATGCCTTATTTCTGCCTCAGTCTAGGGTTAGGCTTAGGGCTAGGGTTAGGGTTATGCCTAGGGTTAGGGTTCTGCCTAGGGTTAGGGTTCACAAAACCACAAAGCCAGGAGCTCCAGGGATACTCACCATGCAAAAGGCAGGCCAAGTTGAGCGTAGCACATCCAAATCCTTGCTCCCTCTTCGTCATTCTGCTCGGAACTCCCCACAGCCCAATGCCCGATTTCTGCCTCAGTCTAGGGTTAGGCTTGGGGCTAGGGTTAGGGTTATGCCTAGGGTTAGGCTTCAGAAAACCACAAAGCCAGGAGCTCCAGGGATACTCACCATGCAAAAGGCAGGCCAAGTTGAGCCTAGCACATCCAAATCCTTGCTCCCTCTTTGTCATTCTGCTCGGAACTCACCACAGCCCAATGCCCGATTACTGCCTCAGTCTAGGGTTAGGCTTAGGGCTAGGGTTAGGGTTATGCCTAGGGTTAGGGTTCACAAAACCACAAAGCCAGGAGCTCCAGGGATACCATGCAAAAGGCAGGCCAAGTTGAGCGTAGCACATCCAAATCCTTGCTCCCTCTTCTTCATTCTGCTCGGAACTCCCCATAGCCCAATGCCCGATTTCTGCCTCAGTCTAGTGTTAGGCTTAGGGCTAGGGTTAGGGTTATGCCTAGGGTTACGCTTCAGAAAACCACAAAGCCAGGAGCTCCAGGGATACTCACCATGCAAAAGGCAGGCCGAGTTGAGCGTAGCACATCCAAATCCTTGCTCCCTCTTTGTCATTCTGCTCCGAACTCACCACAGCCCAATGCCCGATTTCTGCCTCAGTCTAGGGTTAGGCTTAGGGCTAGGGTTAGGGTTATGCCTAGGGTTAGGCTTCAGAAAACCACAAAGCCAGGAGCTCCAGGTATACTCACCATGCAAAAGGCAGGCCGAGTTGAGCGTAGCACATCCAAATCCTTGCTCCCTCTTCGTCATTCTGCTCGGAACTCCCCACAGCCCAATGCCCGATTTCTGCCTCAGTCTAGGGTTAGGCTTAGGGCTGGGGTTAGGGTTATGCCTAGGGTTAGGGTTCTGCCTAGGGTTAGGGTTCACAAAACCACAAAGCCAGGAGCTCCAGGGATACCATGCAAAAGGCAGGCCAAGTTGAGCGTAGCACATCCAAATCCTTGCTCCCTCTTCGTCATTCTGCTCGGAACTCACCACAGCCCAATGCCCGATTTCTGCCTCAGTCTAGGGTTAGGCTTAGGGCTAGGGTTAGGGTTATGCCGAGGGTTAGGGTTCAGAAAACCACAAAGCCAGGAGCTCCAGGGATACTCACCATGCAAAAGGCAGGCCGAGTTGAGCGTAGCACATCCAAATCCTTGCTCCCTCTTTGTCATTCTGCTCCGAACTCACCACAGCCCAATGCCCGATTTCTGCCTCAGTCTAGGCTTAGGCTTAGGGCTAGGGTTAGGGTTATGCCTAGGGTTAGGCTTCAGAAAACCACAAAGCCAGGAGCTCCAGGTATACTCACCATGCAAAAGGCAGGCCAAGTTGAGCGCAGCACATCCAAATCCTTGCTCCCTCTTCTTCATTCTGCTCGGAACTCCCCACAGCCCAATGCCCGATTTCTGCCTCAGTCTAGGGTTAGGCTTAGGGCTAGGGTTAGGGTTATGCCTAGGGTTAGGGTTCACAAAACCACAAAGCCAGGAGCTCCAGGGATACTCACCATGCAAAAGGCAGGCCAAGTTGAGCGTAGCACATCCAAATCCTTGCTCCCTCTTCGTCATTCTGCTCGGAACTCACCACAGCCCAATGCCCTATTACTGCCTCAGTCTAGGGTTAGGCTTAGGGCTAGGGTTAGGGTTATGCCTAGGGTTAGTGTTCACAAAACCACAAAGCCAGGAGCTCCAGGGATACTCACCATGCAAAAGGCAGGCCAAGTTGAGCCTAGCACATCCAAATCCTTGCTCCCTCTTCGTCATTCTGCTCGGAACTCACCACAGCCCGATGCCCGATTTCTGCCTCAGTCTAGGGTTAGGCTTAGGGCTAGGGTTAGGGTTATGCCTAGGGTTACGCTTCAGAAAACCACAAAGCCAGGAGCTCCAGGGATACTCACCATGCAAAAGGCAGGCCAAGTTGAGTGTAGCACATCCAAATCCTTGCTCCCTCTTCGTCATTCTGCTCGGAACTCCCCACAGCCCAATGCCCGATTTCTGCCTCAGTCTAGGGTTAGGCTTAGGGCTAGGGTTAGGGTTATGCCTAGGGTTAGGCTTCAGAAAACCACAAAGCCAGGAGCTCCAGGGATACTCACCATGCAAAAGGCAGGCCAAGTTGAGCGCAGCACATCCAAATCCTTGCTCCCTCTTCGTCATTCTGCTCGGAACTCCCCACAGCCCAATGCCCGATTACTGCCTCAGTCTAGGGTTAGGCTTAGGGCTAGGGTTAGGGTTATGCCTAGGGTTAGGCTTCAGAAAACCACAAAGCCAGGAGCTCCAGGGATACTCACCATGCAAAAGGCAGACCGAGTTGAGCGTAGCACATCCAAATCCTTGCTCCCTCTTCGTCATTCTGCTCGGAACTCACCACAGCCCAATGCCTGATTTCTGCCTCAGTCTAGGGTTAGGCTTAGGGCTAGGGTTAGGGTTATGCCTAGGGTTAGGGTTGTGCCTAGGGTTAGGGTTCACAAAACCACAAAGCCAGGAGCTCCAGGGATACTCACCATGCAAAAGGCAGGCCAAGTTGAGCGTAGCACATCCAAATCCCCTCTCCCTCTTCGTCATTCTGCTCGGAACTCACCACAGCCCAATGCCCGATTTCTGCCTCAGTCTAGGGTTAGGCTTAGGGCTAGGGTTAGGGTTATGCCTAGGGTTAGGCTTCAGAAAACCACAAAGCCAGGAGCTCCAGGGATACTCACCATGCAAAAGGCAGGCCAAGTTGAGCGTAGCACATCCAAATCCTTGCTCCCTCTTCGTCATTCTGCTCGGAACTCCCCACAGCCCAATGCCCGATTACTGCCTCAGTCTAGGGTTAGGCTTAGGGCTAGGGTTAGGGCTATGCCTAGGGTTAGGGTTCAGAAAACCACAAAGCCAGGAGCTCCAGGGATACTCACCATGCAAAAGGCAGGCCAAGTTGAGCGTAGCACATCCAAATCCTTGCTCCCTCTTCGTCATTCTGCTCAGAACTCACCACAGCCCAATGCCTGATTTCTGCCTCAGTCTAGGGTTAGGCTTAGGGCTAGGGTTAGGGTTATGCCTAGGGTTAGGGTTCTGCCTAGGGTTAGGGTTCACAAAACCACAAAGCCAGGAGCTCCAGGGATACTCACCATGCAAAAGGCAGGCCAAGTTGAGCGTAGCACATCCAAATCCCCTCTCCCTCTTCGTCATTCTGCTCAGAACTCACCACAGCCCAATGCCCGATTTCTGCCTCAGTCTAGGGTTAGGCTTAGGGCTAGGGTTAGGGTTATGCCGAGGGTTAGGGTTCAGAAAACCACAAAGCCAGGAGCTCCTGGGATACTCACCATGCAAAAGGCAGGCCAAGTTGAGCGTAGCACATCCAAATCCCCTCTCCCTCTTCGTCATTCTGCTCGGAACTCACCACAGCCCAATGCCCGATTTCTGCCTCAGTCTAGGGTTATGCTTAGGGCTAGGGTTAGGGTTATGCCTAGGGTTAGGGTTCACAAAACCACAAAGCCAGGAGCTCCAGGGATACTCACCATGCAAAAGGCAGGCCGAGTTGAGCGTAGCACATCCAAATCCTTGCTCCCTCTTTGACATTCTGCTCCGAACTCACCACAGCCCAATGCCTGATTTCTGCCTCAGTCTAGGGTTAGGCTTAGGGCTAGGGTTAGGGTTATGCCTAGGGTTAGGGTTCAGAAAACCACAAAGCCAGGAGCTCCAGGGATACTCACCATGCAAAAGGCAGGCCAAGTTGAGCGTAGCACATCCAAATCCTTGCTCCCTCTTTGTCATTCTGCTCGGAACTCCCCACAGCCCAATGCCCGATTTCTGCCTCAGTCTACGGTTAAGCTTAGGGCTAGGGTTAGGGTTATGCCTAGGGTTAGGGTTCAGAAAACCACAAAGCCAGGAGCTCCAGGGATACTCACCATGCAAAAGGCAGGCCAAGTTGAGCGTAGCACATCCAAATCCCCTCTCCCTCTTCGTCATTCTGCTCGGAACTCACCACAGCCCAATGCCCGATTTCTGCCTCAGTCTAGGGTTAGGCTTAGGGCTAGGATTAGGGTTATGCTTAGGGTTAGGGTTCACAAAACCACAAAGCCAGGAGCTCCAGGGAAACTCACCATGCAAAAGGCAGGCCGAGTTGAGCGTAGCACATCCAAATCCTTGCTCCCTCTTCGTCATTCTGCTCGGAACTCACCACAGCCCAATGCCCGATTTCTGCCTCAGTCTAGGGTTAGGCTTAGGGCTAGGGTTAGGGTTATGCCTACGGTTAGGCTTCAGAAAACCACAAAGCCAGGAGCTCCAGGGATACCATGCAAAAGGCAGGCCAAGTTGAGCGTCGCACATCCAAATCCTTGCTCCCTCTTTGTCATTCTGCTCGGAACTCACCACAGCCCAATGCCCAATTACTGGCTCAGTCTAGGGTTAGGCTTAGGGCTAGGGTTAGGGTTATGCCTAGGGTTAGGGTTCACAAAACCACAAAGCCAGGAGCTCCAGGGATACCATGCAAAAGGCAGGCCAAGTTGAGCCTAGCACATCCAAATCCTTGCTCCCTCTTTGTCATTCTGCTCGGAACTCACCACAGCCAAATGCCCGATTTCTGCCTCAGTCTAGGGTTAGGCTTAGGGCTAGGGTTAGGGTTATGCCTAGGGTTAGGGTTCACAAAACCACAAAGCCAGGAGCTCCAGGGATACTCACCATGCAAAAGGCAGGCTGAGTTGAGCGTAGCACATTCAAATCCTTGCTCCCTCTTCGTCATTCTGCTCGGAACTCACCACAGCCCAATGCCCGATTTCTGCCTCAGTCTAGGGTTAGGCTTGGGGCTAGGGTTAGGGTTATGCCTAGGGTTAGGGTTCACAAAACCACAAAGCCAGGAGCTCCAGGGATACTCACCATGCAAAAGGCAGGCCAAGTTGAGCGTAGCACATCCAAATCCTTGGTCCCTCTTTGTCATTCTGCTCGGAACTCACCACAGCCCAATGCCCGATTACTGGCTCAGTCTAGGGTTAGGCTTAGGGCTAGGGTTAGGGTTATGTCTAGGGTTAGGGTTATGCCTAGGATTAGGGTTCACAAAACCACAAAGCCAGGAGCTCCAGGGATACTCACCATGCAAAAGGCAGGCCAAGTTGAGCGTAGCACATCCAAATCCTTGCTCCCTCTTCGTCATTCTGCTCGGAACTCACCACAGCCCAATGCCCGATTTCTGCCTCAGTCTAGGGTTAGGCTTAGGGCTAGGGTTAGGGTTATGCCTAGGGTTAGGCTTCAGAAAACCACAAAGCCAGGAGCTCCAGGGATACTCACCATGCAAAAGGCAGGCCAAGTTGAGCGCAGCACATCCAAATCCTTGCTCCCTCTTCGTCATTCTGCTCGGAACTCCCCACAGCCCAATGCCCGATTACTGCCTCAGTCTAGGGTTAGGCTTAGGGCTAGGGTTAGGGTTATGCCTAGGGTTAGGCTTCAGAAAACCACAAAGCCAGGAGCTCCAGGGATACTCACCATGCAAAAGGCAGACCGAGTTGAGCGTAGCACATCCAAATCCTTGCTCCCTCTTCGTCATTCTGCTCGGAACTCACCACAGCCCAATGCCTGATTTCTGCCTCAGTCTAGGGTTAGGCTTAGGGCTAGGGTTAGGGTTATGCCTAGGGTTAGGGTTCTGCCTAGGGTTAGGGTTCACAAAACCACAAAGCCAGGAGCTCCAGGGATACTCACCATGCAAAAGGCAGGCCAAGTTGAGCGTAGCACATCCAAATCCCCTCTCCCTCTCCGTCATTCTGCTCAGAACTCACCACAGCCCAATGCCCGATTTCTGCCTCAGTCTAGGGTTAGGCTTAGGGCTAGGGTTAGGGTTATGCCTAGGGTTAGGGTTCACAAAACCACAAAGCCAGGAGCTCCAGGGATACTCACCATGCAAAAGGCAGGCCAAGTTGAGCGTAGCACATCCAAATCCCCTCTCCCTCTTCGTCATTCTGCTCGGAACTCACCACAGCCCAATGCCCGATTTCTGCCTCAGTCTAGGGTTATGCTTAGGGCTAGGGTTAGGGTTATGCCTAGGGTTAGGGTTCACAAAACCACAAAGCCAGGAGCTCCAGGGATACTCACCATGCAAAAGGCAGGCCACGTTGAGCGTAGCACATCCAAATCCTTGCTCCCTCTTTGTCATTCTGCTCCGAACTCACCACAGCCCAATGCCTGATTTCTGCCTCAGTCTAGGGTTAGGCTTAGGGCTAGGGTTAGGGTTATGCCTAGGGTTAGGCTTCAGAAAACCACAAAGCCAGGAGCTCCAGGGATACTCACCATGCAAAAGGCAGGCCAAGTTGAGCGTAGCACATCCAAATCCTTGCTCCCTCTTCGTCATTCTGCTCGGAACTCCCCACAGCCCAATGCCCGATTACTGCCTCAGTCTAGGGTTAGGCTTAGGGCTAGGGTTAGGGCTATGCCTAGGGTTAGGGTTCTGCCTAGGGTTAGGGTTCACAAAACCACAAAGCCAGGAGCTCCAGGGATACTCACCATGCAAAAGGCAGGCCAAGTTGAGCGTAGCACATCCAAATCCCCTCTCCCTCTTCGTCATTCTGCTCAGAACTCACCACAGCCCAATGCCCGATTTCTGCCTCAGTCTAGGGTTAGGCTTAGGGCTAGGGTTAGGGTTATGCCTAGGGTTAGGGTTCAGAAAACCACAAAGCCAGGAGCTCCTGGGATACTCACCATGCAAAAGGCAGGCCAAGTTGAGCGTAGCACATCCAAATCCCCTCTCCCTCTTCGTCATTCTGCTCGGAACTCACCACAGCCCAATGCCCGATTTCTGCCTCAGTCTAGGGTTATGCTTAGGGCTAGGGTTAGGGTTATGCCTAGGGTTAGGGTTCACAAAACCACAAAGCCAGGAGCTCCAGGGATACTCACCATGCAAAAGGCAGGCCGAGTTGAGCGTAGCACATCCAAATCCTTGCTCCCTCTTTGTCATTCTGCTCCGAACTCACCACAGCCCAATGCCTTATTTCTGCCTCAGTCTAGGGTTAGGCTTAGGGCTAGGGTTAGGGTTATGCCTAGGGTTAGGCTTCAGAAAACCACAAAGCCAGGAGCTCCAGGGATACTCACCATGCAAAAGGCAGGCCAAGTTGAGCGTAGCACATCCAAATCCTTGCTCCCTCTTTGTCATTCTGCTCGGAACTCACCACAGCCCAATGCCCGATTACTGCCTCAGTCTAGGGTTAGGCTTAGGGCTAGGGTTAGGGCTATGCCTAGGGTTAGGCTTCAGAAAACCACAAAGCCAGGAGCTCCAGGGATACTCACCATGCAAAAGGCAGGCCAAGTTGAGCCTAGCACATCCAAATCCTTGCTCCCTCTTCGTCATTCTGCTCAGAACTCACCACAGCCCAATGCCCGATTTCTGCCTCAGTCTAGGGTTAGGGTTAGGGCTAGGGTTAGGGTTATGCCTAGGGTTAGGGTTCACAAAACCACAAAGCCAGGAGCTCCAGGGAAACTCACCATGCAAAAGGCAGGCCGAGTTGAGCGTAGCACATCCAAATCCTTGCTCCCTCTTCGTCATTCTGCTCGGAACTCACCACAGCCCAATGCCCGATTTCTGCCTCAGTCTAGGGTTAGGGTTATGTCTAGGGTTAGGGTTATGCCTAGGGTTAGGGTTCACAAAACCACAAAGCCAGGAGCTCCAGGGATACTCACCATGCAAAAGGCAGGCCAAGTTGAGCGTAGCACATCCAAATCCTTGCTCCCTCTTTGTCATTCTGCTCGGAACTCACCACAGCCCAATGCCCGATTTCTGCCTCAGTCTAGGGTTAGGCTTAGGGCTAGGGTTAGGGTTATGCCTAGGGTTAGGCTTCAGAAAACCACAAAGCCAGGAGCTCCAGGGATACTCACCATGCAAAAGGCAGGCCAAGCTGAGCGCAGCACATCCAAATCCTTGCTCCCTCTTCGTCATTCTGCTCGGAACTCCCCACAGCCCAATGCCCGATTACTGCCTCAGTCTAGGGTTAGGCTTAGGGCTAGGGTTAGGGTTATGCCTAGGGTTAGGCTTCAGAAAACCACAAAGCCAGGAGCTCCAGGGATACTCACCATGCAAAAGGCAGACCGAGTTGAGCGTAGCACATCCAAATCCTTGCTCCCTCTTTGTCATTCTGCTCCGAACTCACCACAGCCCAATGCCTGATTTCTGTCTCAGTCTAGGGTTAGGCTTAGGGCTAGGGTTAGGGTTATGCCTAGGGTTAGGCTTCAGAAAACCACAAAGCCAGGAGCTCCAGGGATACTCACCATGCAAAAGGCAGGCCAAGTTGAGCGTAGCACATCCAAATCCTTGCTCCCTCTTCGTCATTCTGCTCGGAACTCCCCACAGCCCAATGCCCGATTACTGCCTCAGTCTAGGGTTAGGGTTATGCCTAGGGTTAGGGTTCTGCCTAGGGTTAGGGTTCACAAAACCACAAAGCCAGGAGCTCCAGGGATACTCACCATGCAAAAGGCAGGCCAAGTTGAGCGTAGCACATCCAAATCCCCTCTCCCTCTTCGTCATTCTGCTCAGAACTCACCACAGCCCAATGCCCGATTTCTGCCTCAGTCTAGGGTTAGGCTTAGGGCTAGGGTTAGGGTTATGCCTAGGGTTAGGGTTCAGAAAACCACAAAGCCAGGAGCTCCTGGGATACTCACCATGCAAAAGGCAGGCCAAGTTGAGCGTAGCACATCCAAATCCTTGCTCCCTCTTCGTCATTCTGCTCGGAACTCACCACAGCCCAATGCCCGATTACTGCCTCAGTCTAGGCTTAGGCTTAGGGCTAGGGTTAGGGCTATGCCTAGGGTTAGGCTTCAGAAAACCACAAAGCCAGGAGCTCCAGGGATACTCACCATGCAAAAGGCAGGCCAAGTTGAGCCTAGCACATCCAAATCCTTGCTCCCTCTTCGTCATTCTGCTCCGAACTCACCACAGCCCAATGCCCGATTACTGCCTCAGTCTAGGGTTAGGGTTATGCCTAGGGCTAGGGTTATGCCTAGGGTTAGGGTTCACAAAACCACAAAGCCAGGAGCTCCAGGGAAACTCACCATGCAAAAGGCAGGCCAAGTTGAGCGTAGCACATCCAAATCCCCTCTCCCTCTTCGTCATTCTGCTCGGAACTCACCACAGCCCAATGCCCGATTTCTGCCTCAGTCTAGGGTTAGGCTTAGGGCTAGGGTTAGGGTTATGCCGAGGGTTAGGGTTCAGAAAACCACAAAGCCAGGAGCTCCTGGGATACTCACCATGCAAAAGGCAGGCCAAGTTGAGCGTAGCACATCCAAATCCCCTCTCCCTCTTCGTCATTCTGCTCGGAACTCACCACAGCCCAATGCCCGATTTCTGCCTCAGTCTAGGGTTATGCTTAGGGCTAGGGTTAGGGTTATGCCTAGGGTTAGGGTTCACAAAACCACAAAGCCAGGAGCTCCAGGGATACTCACCATGCAAAAGGCAGGCCGAGTTGAGCGTAGCACATCCAAATCCTTGCTCCCTCTTTGTCATTCTGCTCCGAACTCCCCACAGCCCAATGCCTGATTTCTGCCTCAGTCTAGGGTTAGGCTTAGGGCTAGGGTTTGGGTTATGCCTAGGGTTAGGCTTCAGAAAACCACAAAGCCAGGAGCTCCAGGGATACTCACCATGCAAAAGGCAGGCCAAGTTGAGCGTAGCACATCCAAATCCTTGCTCCCTCTTTGTCATTCTGCTCGGAACTCCCCACAGCCCAATGCCCGATTTCTGCCTCAGTCTACGGTTAAGCTTAGGGCTAGGGTTAGGGTTATGCCTAGGGTTAGGGTTCAGAAAACCACAAAGCCAGGAGCTCCAGGGATACTCACCATGCAAAAGGCAGGCCAAGTTGAGCGTAGCACATCCAAATCCCCTCTCCCTCTTCGTCATTCTGCTCGGAACTCACCACAGCCCAATGCTCGATTTCTGCCTCAGTCTAGGGTTAGGCTTAGGGCTAGGATTAGGGTTATGCTTAGGGTTGGGGTTCACAAAACCACAAAGCCAGGAGCTCCAGGGAAACTCACCATGCAAAAGGCAGGCCGAGTTGAGCGTAGCACATCCAAATCCTTGCTCCCTCTTCGTCATTCTGCTCGGAACTCACCACAGCCCAATGCCCGATTTCTGCCTCAGTCTAGGGTTAGGCTTAGGGCTAGGGTTAGGGTTATGCCTACGGTTAGGCTTCAGAAAACCACAAAGCCAGGAGCTCCAGGGATACCATGCAAAAGGCAGGCCAAGTTGAGCGTCGCACATCCAAATCCTTGCTCCCTCTTTGTCATTCTGCTCGGAACTCACCACAGCCCAATGCCCAATTACTGGCTCAGTTTAGGGTTAGGCTTAGGGCTAGGGTTAGGGTTATGCCTAGGGTTAGGGTTCACAAAACCACAAAGCCAGGAGCTCCAGGGATACCATGCAAAAGGCAGGCCAAGTTGAGCCTAGCACATCCAAATCCTTGCTCCCTCTTTGTCATTCTGCTCGGAACTCACCACAGCCGAATGCCCGATTTCTGCCTCAGTCTAGGGTTAGGCTTAGGGCTAGGGTTAGGGTTATGCCTAGGGTTAGGGTTCACAAAACCACAAAGCCAGGAGCTCCAGGGATACTCACCATGCAAAAGGCAGGCTGAGTTGAGCGTAGCACATTCAAATCCTTGCTCCCTCTTCGTCATTCTGCTCGGAACTCACCACAGCCCAATGCCCGATTTCTGCCTCAGTCTAGGGTTAGGCTTAGGGCTAGGGTTAGGGTTATGCCTAGGGTTAGGGTTCACAAAACCACAAAGCCAGGAGCTCCAGGGATACTCACCATGCAAAAGGCAGGCCAAGTTGAGCGTAGCACATCCAAATCCTTGGTCCCTCTTTGTCATTCTGCTCGGAACTCACCACAGCCCAATGCCCGATTACTGGCTCAGTCTAGGGTTAGGCTTAGGGCTAGGGTTAGGGTTATGTCTAGGGTTAGGGTTATGCCTAGGATTAGGGTTCACAAAACCACAAAGCCAGGAGCTCCAGGGATACTCACCATGCAAAAGGCAGGCCAAGTTGAGCGTAGCACATCCAAATCCTTGGTCCCTCTTTGTCATTCTGCTCGGAACTCACCACAGCCCAATGCCCGATTTCTGCCTCAGTCTAGGGTTAGGCTTAGGGCTAGGGTTAGGGTTATGCCTAGGGTTAGGCTTCAGAAAACCACAAAGCCAGGAGCTCCAGGGATACTCACCATGCAAAAGGCAGGCCAAGTGGAGCGCAGCACATCCAAATCCTTGCTCCCTCTTCGTCATTCTGCTCGGAACTCCCCACAGCCCAATGCCCGATTACTGCCTCAGTCTAGGGTTAGGCTTAGGGCTAGGGTTAGGGTTATGCCTAGGGTTAGGCTTCAGAAAACCACAAAGCCAGGAGCTCCAGGGATACTCACCATGCAAAAGGCAGACCGAGTTGAGCGTAGCACATCCAAATCCTTGCTCCCTCTTCGTCATTCTGCTCGGAACTCACCACAGCCCAATGCCTGATTTCTGCCTCAGTCTAGGGTTAGGCTTAGGGCTAGGGTTAGGGTTATGCCTAGGGTTAGGGTTCTGCCTAGGGTTAGGGTTCACAAAACCACAAAGCCAGGAGCTCCAGGGATACTCACCAT
This sequence comes from Coloeus monedula, assembly GCF_965178545.1. Lineage (NCBI taxonomy): Eukaryota > Metazoa > Chordata > Aves > Passeriformes > Corvidae > Coloeus > Coloeus monedula. Next base: position 252,052 of record NW_028120759.1, on the reverse strand, counting down.
GCAAAAGGCAGGCCAAGTTGAGCGTAGCACATCCAAATCCCCTCTCCCTCTTCGTCATTCTGCTCAGAACTCACCACAGCCCAATGCCCGATTTCTGCCTCAGTCTAGGGTTAGGCTTAGGGCTAGGGTTAGGGTTATGCCTAGGGTTAGGGTTCACAAAACCACAAAGCCAGGAGCTCCAGGGATACTCACCATGCAAAAGGCAGGCCAAGTTGAGCGTAGCACATCCAAATCCCCTCTCCCTCTTCGTCATTCTGCTCGGAACTCCCCACAGCCCAATGCCCGATTACTGCCTCAGTCTAGGGTTAGGCTTAGGGCTAGGGTTAGGGCTATGCCTAGGGTTAGGGTTCAGAAAACCACAAAGCCAGGAGCTCCAGGGATACTCACCATGCAAAAGGCAGGCCAAGTTGAGCGTAGCACATCCAAATCCTTGCTCCCTCTTCGTCATTCTGCTCAGAACTCACCACAGCCCAATGCCTGATTTCTGCCTCAGTCTAGGGTTAGGCTTAGGGCTAGGGTTAGGGTTATGCCTAGGGTTAGGGTTCTGCCTAGGGTTAGGGTTCACAAAACCACAAAGCCAGGAGCTCCAGGGATACTCACCATGCAAAAGGCAGGCCAAGTTGAGCGTAGCACATCCAAATCCCCTCTCCCTCTTCGTCATTCTGCTCAGAACTCACCACAGCCCAATGCCCGATTTCTGCCTCAGTCTAGGGTTAGGCTTAGGGCTAGGGTTAGGGTTATGCCTAGGGTTAGGGTTCAGAAAACCACAAAGCCAGGAGCTCCTGGGATACTCACCATGCAAAAGGCAGGCCAAGTTGAGCGTAGCACATCCAAATCCCCTCTCCCTCTTCGTCATTCTGCTCGGAACTCACCACAGCCCAATGCCCGATTTCTGCCTCAGTCTAGGGTTATGCTTAGGGATAGGGTTAGGGTTATGCCTAGGGTTAGGGTTCACAAAACCACAAAGCCAGGAGCTCCAGGGATACTCCCCATGCAAAAGGCAGGCCGAGTTGAGCGTAGCACATCCAAATCCTTGCTCCCTCTTTGTCATTCTGCTCCGAACTCACCACAGCCCAATGCCTGATTTCTGCCTCAGTCTAGGGTTAGGCTTAGGGCTAGGGTTAGGGTTATGCCTAGGGTTAGGCTTCAGAAAACCACAAAGCCAGGAGCTCCAGGGATACTCACCATGCAAAAGGCAGGCCAAGTTGAGCGTAGCACATCCAAATCCTTGCTCCCTCTTCGTCATTCTGCTCGGAACTCACCACAGCCCAATGCCCGATTACTGCCTCAGTCTAGGGTTAGGCTTAGGGCTAGGGTTAGGGCTATGCCTAGGGTTAGGCTTCAGAAAACCACAAAGCCAGGAGCTCCAGGGATACTCACCATGCAAAAGGCAGGCCAAGTTGAGCCTAGCACATCCAAATCCTTGCTCCCTCTTCGTCATTCTGCTCAGAACTCACCACAGCCCAATGCCCGATTACTGCCTCAGTCTAGGGTTAGGGTTATGCCTAGGGTTAGGGTTATGCCTAGGGTTAGGGTTCACAAAACCACAAAGCCAGGAGCTCCAGGGAAACTCACCATGCAAAAGGCAGGCCGAGTTGAGCGTAGCACATCCAAATCCTTGCTCCCTCTTCGTCATTCTGCTCGGAACTCACCACAGCCCAATGCCCGATTTCTGCCTCAGTCTAGGGTTAGGCTTAGGGCTAGGGTTAGGGTTATGCCTACGGTTAGGCTTCAGAAAACCACAAAGCCAGGAGCTCCAGGGATACCATGCAAAAGGCAGGCCAAGTTGAGCGTCGCACATCCAAATCCTTGCTCCCTCTTTGTCATTCTGCTCGGAACTCACCACAGCCCAATGCCCAATTACTGGCTCAGTCTAGGGTTAGGCTTAGGGCTAGGGTTAGGGTTATGCCTAGGGTTAGGGTTCACAAAACCACAAAGCCAGGAGCTCCAGGGATACCATGCAAAAGGCAGGCCAAGTTGAGCCTAGCACATCCAAATCCTTGCTCCCTCTTTGTCATTCTGCTAGGAACTCACCACAGCCCAATGCCCGATTTCTGCCTCAGTCTAGGGTTAGGCTTAGGGCTGGGGTTAGGGTTATGCCTAGGGTTAGGCTTCAGAAAACCACAAAGCCAGGAGCTCCAGGGATACCATGCAAAAGGCAGGCCAAGTGGAGCGTAGCACATCCAAATCCTTGCTCCCTCTTCTTCATTCTGCTCGGAACTCCCCACAGCCCAATGCCCGATTTCTGCCTCAGTCTAGGGTTAGGCTTAGGGCTAGGGTTAGGGTTATGCCTAGGGTTAGGGTTCACAAAACCACAAGGCCAGGAGCTCCAGGGATACTCACCATGCAAAAGGCAGGCCAAGTTGAGCGTAGCACATCCAAATCCTTGCTCCCTCTTCGTCATTCTGCTCCGAACTCCCCACAGCCCAATGCCCGATTTCTGCCTCAGTCTAGGGTTAGGCTTATGCCTAGGGTTAGGGTTATGCCTAGGGTTAGGGTTCAGAAAACCACAAAGCCAGGAGCTCCAGGGATACTCACCATGCAAAAGGCAGGCCAAGTTGAGCGTAGCACATCCAAATCCTTGCTCCCTCTTTGTCATTCTGCTCGGAACTCACCACAGTCCAATGCCCGATTTCTGCCTCAGTCTAGGGTTAGGCTTAGGGCTAGGGTTAGGGTTATGCCTAGGGTTAGGGTTCACAAAACCACAAAGCCAGGAGCTCCAGGGATACTCACCATGCAAAAGGCAGGCCGAGTTGAGCGTAGCACATCCAAATCCTTGCTCCCTCTTTGTCATTCTGCTCGGAACTCACCACAGCCCAATGCCCGATTTCTGCCTCAGTCTAGGCTTAGGCTTAGGGCTAGGGTTAGGGCTATGCCTAGGGTTAGGCTTCAGAAAACCACAAAGCCAGGAGCTCCAGGGATACTCACCATGCAAAAGGCAGGCCGAGTTGAGCGTAGCACATCCAAATCCTTGCTCCCTCTTTGTCATTCTGCTCCGAACTCACCACAGCCCAATGCCTTATTTCTGCCTCAGTCTAGGGTTAGGCTTAGGGCTAGGGTTAGGGTTATGCCTAGGGTTAGGGTTCTGCCTAGGGTTAGGGTTCACAAAACCACAAAGCCAGGAGCTCCAGGGATACTCACCATGCAAAAGGCAGGCCAAGTTGAGCGTAGCACATCCAAATCCTTGCTCCCTCTTCGTCATTCTGCTCGGAACTCCCCACAGCCCAATGCCCGATTTCTGCCTCAGTCTAGGGTTAGGCTTGGGGCTAGGGTTAGGGTTATGCCTAGGGTTAGGCTTCAGAAAACCACAAAGCCAGGAGCTCCAGGGATACTCACCATGCAAAAGGCAGGCCAAGTTGAGCCTAGCACATCCAAATCCTTGCTCCCTCTTTGTCATTCTGCTCGGAACTCACCACAGCCCAATGCCCGATTACTGCCTCAGTCTAGGGTTAGGCTTAGGGCTAGGGTTAGGGTTATGCCTAGGGTTAGGGTTCACAAAACCACAAAGCCAGGAGCTCCAGGGATACCATGCAAAAGGCAGGCCAAGTTGAGCGTAGCACATCCAAATCCTTGCTCCCTCTTCTTCATTCTGCTCGGAACTCCCCATAGCCCAATGCCCGATTTCTGCCTCAGTCTAGGGTTAGGCTTAGGGCTAGGGTTAGGGTTATGCCTAGGGTTAGGCTTCAGAAAACCACAAAGCCAGGAGCTCCAGGGATACTCACCATGCAAAAGGCAGGCCGAGTTGAGCGTAGCACATCCAAATCCTTGCTCCCTCTTCGTCATTCTGCTCGGAACTCACCACAGCCCAATGCCCGATTACTGGCTCAGTCTAGGGTTAGGCTTGGGGCTAGGGTTAGGGTTATGCCTAGGGTTAGGGTTCACAAAACCACAAAGCCAGGAGCTCCAGGGATACTCACCATGCAAAAGGCAGGCCGAGTTGAGCGTAGCACATCCAAATCCTTGCTCCCTCTTCGTCATTCTGCTTGGAACTCAGCACAGCCCAATGCCCGATTTCTGCCTCAGTCTAGTGTTAGGCTTAGGGCTAGGGTTAGGGTTATGCCTAGGGTTACGCTTCAGAAAACCACAAAGCCAGGAGCTCCAGGGATACTCACCATGCAAAAGGCAGGCCGAGTTGAGCGTAGCACATCCAAATCCTTGCTCCCTCTTTGTCATTCTGCTCCGAACTCACCACAGCCCAATGCCCGATTTCTGCCTCAGTCTAGGGTTAGGCTTAGGGCTAGGGTTAGGGTTATGCCTAGGGTTAGGCTTCAGAAAACCACAAAGCCAGGAGCTCCAGGTATACTCACCATGCAAAAGGCAGGCCGAGTTGAGCGTAGCACATCCAAATCCTTGCTCCCTCTTCGTCATTCTGCTCGGAACTCCCCACAGCCCAATGCCCGATTTCTGCCTCAGTCTAGGGTTAGGCTTAGGGCTGGGGTTAGGGTTATGCCTAGGGTTAGGGTTCTGCCTAGGGTTAGGGTTCACAAAACCACAAAGCCAGGAGCTCCAGGGATACCATGCAAAAGGCAGGCCAAGTTGAGCGTAGCACATCCAAATCCTTGCTCCCTCTTCGTCATTCTGCTCGGAACTCACCACAGCCCAATGCCCGATTTCTGCCTCAGTCTAGGGTTAGGCTTAGGGCTAGGGTTAGGGTTATGCCGAGGGTTAGGGTTCAGAAAACCACAAAGCCAGGAGCTCCAGGGATACTCACCATGCAAAAGGCAGGCCGAGTTGAGCGTAGCACATCCAAATCCTTGCTCCCTCTTTGTCATTCTGCTCCGAACTCACCACAGCCCAATGCCCGATTTCTGCCTCAGTCTAGGCTTAGGCTTAGGGCTAGGGTTAGGGTTATGCCTAGGGTTAGGCTTCAGAAAACCACAAAGCCAGGAGCTCCAGGTATACTCACCATGCAAAAGGCAGGCCAAGTTGAGCGCAGCACATCCAAATCCTTGCTCCCTCTTCTTCATTCTGCTCGGAACTCCCCACAGCCCAATGCCCGATTTCTGCCTCAGTCTAGGGTTAGGCTTAGGGCTAGGGTTAGGGCTATGCCTAGGGTTAGGGTTCACAAAACCACAAAGCCAGGAGCTCCAGGGATACTCACCATGCAAAAGGCAGGCCAAGTTGAGCGTAGCACATCCAAATCCTTGCTCCCTCTTCGTCATTCTGCTCGGAACTCACCACAGCCCAATGCCCTATTACTGCCTCAGTCTAGGGTTAGGCTTAGGGCTAGGGTTAGGGTTATGCCTAGGGTTAGTGTTCACAAAACCACAAAGCCAGGAGCTCCAGGGATACTCACCATGCAAAAGGCAGGCCAAGTTGAGCCTAGCACATCCAAATCCTTGCTCCCTCTTCGTCATTCTGCTCGGAACTCACCACAGCCCAATGCCCGATTTCTGCCTCAGTCTAGGGTTAGGCTTAGGGCTAGGGTTAGGGTTATGCCTAGGGTTACGCTTCAGAAAACCACAAAGCCAGGAGCTCCAGGGATACTCACCATGCAAAAGGCAGGCCAAGTTGAGTGTAGCACATCCAAATCCTTGCTCCCTCTTCGTCATTCTGCTCGGAACTCCCCACAGCCCAATGCCCGATTTCTGCCTCAGTCTAGGGTTAGGCTTAGGGCTAGGGTTAGGGTTATGCCTAGGGTTAGGCTTCAGAAAACCACAAAGCCAGGAGCTCCAGGGATACTCACCATGCAAAAGGCAGGCCAAGTTGAGCGCAGCACATCCAAATCCTTGCTCCCTCTTCGTCATTCTGCTCGGAACTCCCCACAGCCCAATGCCCGATTACTGCCTCAGTCTAGGGTTAGGCTTAGGGCTAGGGTTAGGGTTATGCCTAGGGTTAGGCTTCAGAAAACCACAAAGCCAGGAGCTCCAGGGATACTCACCATGCAAAAGGCAGACCGAGTTGAGCGTAGCACATCCAAATCCTTGCTCCCTCTTCGTCATTCTGCTCGGAACTCACCACAGCCCAATGCCTGATTTCTGCCTCAGTCTAGGGTTAGGCTTAGGGCTAGGGTTAGGGTTATGCCTAGGGTTAGGGTTATGCCTAGGGTTAGGGTTCACAAAACCACAAAGCCAGGAGCTCCAGGGATACTCACCATGCAAAAGGCAGGCCAAACTGAGCGCAGCACATCCAAATCCTTGCTCCCTCTTCGTCATTCTGCTCGGAACTCCCCACAGCCCAATGCCCGATTACTGCCTCAGTCTAGGGTTAGGCTTAGGGCTAGGGTTAGGGTTATGCCTAGGGTTAGGCTTCAGAAAACCACAACGCCAGGAGCTCCAGGGATACTCACCATGCAAAAGGCAGACCGAGTTGAGCGTAGCACATCCAAATCCTTGCTCCCTCTTCGTCATTCTGCTCGGAACTCACCACAGCCCAATGCCTGATTTCTGCCTCAGTCTAGGGTTAGGCTTAGGGCTAGGGTTAGGGTTATGCCTAGGGTTAGGGTTCTGCCTAGGGTTAGGGTTCACAAAACCACAAAGCCAGGAGCTCCAGGGATACTCACCATGCAAAAGGCAGGCCACGTTGAGCGTAGCACATCCAAATCCTTGCTCCCTCTTTGTCATTCTGCTCCGAACTCACCACAGCCCAATGCCTGATTTCTGCCTCAGTCTAGGGTTAGGCTTAGGGCTAGGGTTAGGGTTATGCCTAGGGTTAGGCTTCAGAAAACCACAAAGCCAGGAGCTCCAGGGATACTCACCATGCAAAAGGCAGGCCAAGTTGAGCGTAGCACATCCAAATCCTTGCTCCCTCTTCGTCATTCTGCTCGGAACTCCCCACAGCCCAATGCCCGATTACTGCCTCAGTCTAGGGTTAGGCTTAGGGCTAGGGTTAGGGCTATGCCTAGGGTTAGGCTTCAGAAAACCACAAAGCCAGGAGCTCCAGGGATACTCACCATGCAAAAGGCAGGCCACGTTGAGCGTAGCACATCCAAATCCTTGCTCCCTCTTCGTCATTCTGCTCAGAACTCACCACAGCCCAATGCCTGATTTCTGCCTCAGTCTAGGGTTAGGCTTAGGGCTAGGGTTAGGGTTATGCCTAGGGTTAGGGTTCTGCCTAGGGTTAGGGTTCACAAAACCACAAAGCCAGGAGCTCCAGGGATACTCACCATGCAAAAGGCAGGCCAAGTTGAGCGTAGCACATCCAAATCCCCTCTCCCTCTTCGTCATTCTGCTCGGAACTCACCACAGCCCAATGCCCGATTTCTGCCTCAGTCTAGGGTTAGGCTTAGGGCTAGGGTTAGGGTTATGCCGAGGGTTAGGGTTCAGAAAACCACAAAGCCAGGAGCTCCTGGGATACTCACCATGCAAAAGGCAGGCCAAGTTGAGCGTAGCACATCCAAATCCCCTCTCCCTCTTCGTCATTCTGCTCGGAACTCACCACAGCCCAATGCCCGATTTCTGCCTCAGTCTAGGGTTATGCTTAGGGCTAGGGTTAGGGTTATGCCTAGGGTTAGGGTTCACAAAACCACAAAGCCAGGAGCTCCAGGGATACTCACCATGCAAAAGGCAGGCCGAGTTGAGCGTAGCACATCCAAATCCTTGCTCCCTCTTTGTCATTCTGCTCCGAACTCCCCACAGCCCAATGCCTGATTTCTGCCTCAGTCTAGGGTTAGGCTTAGGGCTAGGGTTTGGGTTATGCCTAGGGTTAGGCTTCAGAAAACCACAAAGCCAGGAGCTCCAGGGATACTCACCATGCAAAAGGCAGGCCAAGTTGAGCGTAGCACATCCAAATCCTTGCTCCCTCTTTGTCATTCTGCTCGGAACTCCCCACAGCCCAATGCCCGATTTCTGCCTCAGTCTACGGTTAAGCTTAGGGCTAGGGTTAGGGTTCTGCCTAGGGTTAGGGTTCAGAAAACCACAAAGCCAGGAGCTCCAGGGATACTCACCATGCAAAAGGCAGGCCAAGTTGAGCGTAGCACATCCAAATCCCCTCTCCCTCTTCGTCATTCTGCTCGGAACTCACCACAGCCCAATGCCCGATTTCTGCCTCAGTCTAGGGTTATGCTTAGGGCTAGGGTTAGGGTTATGCCTAGGGTTAGGGTTCACAAAACCACAAAGCCAGGAGCTCCAGGGATACTCACCATGCAAAAGGCAGGCCACGTTGAGCGTAGCACATCCAAATCCTTGCTCCCTCTTTGTCATTCTGCTCCGAACTCACCACAGCCCAATGCCTGATTTCTGCCTCAGTCTAGGGTTAGGCTTAGGGCTAGGGTTAGGGTTATGCCTAGGGTTAGGCTTCAGAAAACCACAAAGCCAGGAGCTCCAGGGATACTCACCATGCAAAAGGCAGGCCAAGTTGAGCGTAGCACATCCAAATCCTTGCTCCCTCTTCGTCATTCTGCTCGGAACTCCCCACAGCCCAATGCCCGATTACTGCCTCAGTCTAGGGTTAGGCTTAGGGCTAGGGTTAGGGCTATGCCTAGGGTTAGGGTTCAGAAAACCACAAAGCCAGGAGCTCCAGGGATACTCACCATGCAAAAGGCAGGCCAAGTTGAGCGTAGCACATCCAAATCCTTGCTCCCTCTTCGTCATTCTGCTCAGAACTCACCACAGCCCAATGCCTGATTTCTGCCTCAGTCTAGGGTTAGGCTTAGGGCTAGGGTTAGGGTTATGCCTAGGGTTAGGGTTCTGCCTAGGGTTAGGGTTCACAAAACCACAAAGCCAGGAGCTCCAGGGATACTCACCATGCAAAAGGCAGGCCAAGTTGAGCGTAGCACATCCAAATCCCCTCTCCCTCTTCGTCATTCTGCTCGGAACTCACCACAGCCCAATGCCCGATTTCTGCCTCAGTCTAGGGTTAGGCTTAGGGCTAGGGTTAGGGTTATGCCGAGGGTTAGGGTTCAGAAAACCACAAAGCCAGGAGCTCCTGGGATACTCACCATGCAAAAGGCAGGCCAAGTTGAGCGTAGCACATCCAAATCCCCTCTCCCTCTTCGTCATTCTGCTCGGAACTCACCACAGCCCAATGCCCGATTTCTGCCTCAGTCTAGGGTTATGCTTAGGGCTAGGGTTAGGGTTATGCCTAGGGTTAGGGTTCACAAAACCACAAAGCCAGGAGCTCCAGGGATACTCACCATGCAAAAGGCAGGCCAAGTTGAGCGTAGCACATCCAAATCCTTGCTCCCTCTTTGTCATTCTGCTCCGAACTCCCCACAGCCCAATGCCTGATTTCTGCCTCAGTCTAGGGTTAGGCTTAGGGCTAGGGTTTGGGTTATGCCTAGGGTTAGGCTTCAGAAAACCACAAAGCCAGGAGCTCCAGGGATACTCACCATGCAAAAGGCAGGCCAAGTTGAGCGTAGCACATCCAAATCCTTGCTCCCTCTTTGTCATTCTGCTCGGAACTCCCCACAGCCCAATGCCCGATTTCTGCCTCAGTCTACGGTTAAGCTTAGGGCTAGGGTTAGGGTTATGCCTAGGGTTAGGGTTCAGAAAACCACAAAGCCAGGAGCTCCAGGGATACTCACCATGCAAAAGGCAGGCCAAGTTGAGCGTAGCACATCCAAATCCCCTCTCCCTCTTCGTCATTCTGCTCGGAACTCACCACAGCCCAATGCTCGATTTCTGCCTCAGTCTAGGGTTAGGCTTAGGGCTAGGATTAGGGTTATGCTTAGGGTTGGGGTTCACAAAACCACAAAGCCAGGAGCTCCAGGGAAACTCACCATGCAAAAGGCAGGCCGAGTTGAGCGTAGCACATCCAAATCCTTGCTCCCTCTTCGTCATTCTGCTCGGAACTCACCACAGCCCAATGCCCGATTTCTGCCTCAGTCTAGGGTTAGGCTTGGGGCTAGGGTTAGGGTTATGCCTACGGTTAGGCTTCAGAAAACCACAAAGCCAGGAGCTCCAGGGATACCATGCAAAAGGCAGGCCAAGTTGAGCGTCGCACATCCAAATCCTTGCTCCCTCTTTGTCATTCTGCTCGGAACTCACCACAGCCCAATGCCCAATTACTGGCTCAGTCTAGGGTTAGGCTTAGGGCTAGGGTTAGGGTTATGCCTAGGGTTAGGGTTCACAAAACCACAAAGCCAGGAGCTCCAGGGATACCATGCAAAAGGCAGGCCAAGTTGAGCCTAGCACATCCAAATCCTTGCTCCCTCTTTGTCATTCTGCTCGGAACTCACCACAGCCGAATGCCCGATTTCTGCCTCAGTCTAGGGTTAGGCTTAGGGCTAGGGTTAGGGTTATGCCTAGGGTTAGGGTTCACAAAACCACAAAGCCAGGAGCTCCAGGGATACTCACCATGCAAAAGGCAGGCTGAGTTGAGCGTAGCACATTCAAATCCTTGCTCCCTCTTCGTCATTCTGCTCGGAACTCACCACAGCCCAATGCCCGATTTCTGCCTCAGTCTAGGGTTAGGCTTGGGGCTAGGGTTAGGGTTATGCCTAGGGTTAGGGTTCACAAAACCACAAAGCCAGGAGCTCCAGGGATACTCACCATGCAAAAGGCAGGCCAAGTTGAGCGTAGCACATCCAAATCCTTGGTCCCTCTTTGTCATTCTGCTCGGAACTCACCACAGCCCAATGCCCGATTACTGGCTCAGTCTAGGGTTAGGCTTAGGGCTAGGGTTAGGGTTATGTCTAGGGTTAGGGTTATGCCTAGGATTAGGGTTCACAAAACCACAAAGCCAGGAGCTCCAGGGATACTCACCATGCAAAAGGCAGGCCAAGTTGAGCGTAGCACATCCAAATCCTTGGTCCCTCTTTGTCATTCTGCTCGGAACTCACCACAGCCCAATGCCCGATTTCTGCCTCAGTCTAGGGTTAGGCTTAGGGCTAGGGTTAGGGTTATGCCTAGGGTTAGGCTTCAGAAAACCACAAAGCCAGGAGCTCCAGGGATACTCACCATGCAAAAGGCAGGCCAAGTGGAGCGCAGCACATCCAAATCCTTGCTCCCTCTTCGTCATTCTGCTCGGAACTCCCCACAGCCCAATGCCCGATTACTGCCTCAGTCTAGGGTTAGGCTTAGGGCTAGGGTTAGGGTTATGCCTAGGGTTAGGCTTCAGAAAACCACAAAGCCAGGAGCTCCAGGGATACTCACCATGCAAAAGGCAGACCGAGTTGAGCGTAGCACATCCAAATCCTTGCTCCCTCTTCGTCATTCTGCTCGGAACTCACCACAGCCCAATGCCTGATTTCTGCCTCAGTCTAGGGTTAGGCTTAGGGCTAGGGTTAGGGTTATGCCTAGGGTTAGGGTTCTGCCTAGGGTTAGGGTTCACAAAACCACAAAGCCAGGAGCTCCAGGGATACTCACCATGCAAAAGGCAGGCTGAGTTGAGCGTAGCACATCCAAATCCCCTCTCCCTCTTCGTCATTCTGCTCAGAACTCACCACAGCCCAATGCCCGATTTCTGCCTCAGTCTAGGGTTAGGCTTAGGGCTAGGGTTAGGGTTATGCCTAGGGTTAGGGTTCACAAAACCACAAAGCCAGGAGCTCCAGGGATACTCACCATGCAAAAGGCAGGCCAAGTTGAGCGTAGCACATCCAAATCCCCTCTCCCTCTTCGTCATTCTGCTCGGAACTCCCCACAGCCCAATGCCCGATTACTGCCTCAGTCTAGGGTTAGGCTTAGGGCTAGGGTTAGGGCTATGCCTAGGGTTAGGGTTCAGAAAACCACAAAGCCAGGAGCTCCAGGGATACTCACCATGCAAAAGGCAGGCCAAGTTGAGCGTAGCACATCCAAATCCTTGCTCCCTCTTCGTCATTCTGCTCAGAACTCACCACAGCCCAATGCCTGATTTCTGCCTCAGTCTAGGGTTAGGCTTAGGGCTAGGGTTAGGGTTATGCCTAGGGTTAGGGTTCTGCCTAGGGTTAGGGTTCACAAAACCACAAAGCCAGGAGCTCCAGGGATACTCACCATGCAAAAGGCAGGCTGAGTTGAGCGTAGCACATCCAAATCCCCTCTCCCTCTTCGTCATTCTGCTCAGAACTCACCACAGCCCAATGCCCGATTTCTGCCTCAGTCTAGGGTTAGGCTTAGGGCTAGGGTTAGGGTTATGCCTAGGGTTAGGGTTCAGAAAACCACAAAGCCAGGAGCTCCTGGGATACTCACCATGCAAAAGGCAGGCCAAGTTGAGCGTAGCACATCCAAATCCCCTCTCCCTCTTCGTCATTCTGCTCGGAACTCACCACAGCCCAATGCCCGATTTCTGCCTCAGTCTAGGGTTATGCTTAGGGCTAGGGTTAGGGTTATGCCTAGGGTTAGGGTTCACAAAACCACAAAGCCAGGAGCTCCAGGGATACTCCCCATGCAAAAGGCAGGCCGAGTTGAGCGTAGCACATCCAAATCCTTGCTCCCTCTTTGTCATTCTGCTCCGAACTCACCACAGCCCAATGCCTGATTTCTGCCTCAGTCTAGGGTTAGGCTTAGGGCTAGGGTTAGGGTTATGCCTAGGGTTAGGCTTCAGAAAACCACAAAGCCAGGAGCTCCAGGGATACTCACCATGCAAAAGGCAGGCCAAGTTGAGCGTAGCACATCCAAATCCTTGCTCCCTCTTCGTCATTCTGCTCGGAACTCACCACAGCCCAATGCCCGATTACTGCCTCAGTCTAGGGTTAGGCTTAGGGCTAGGGTTAGGGCTATGCCTAGGGTTAGGCTTCAGAAAACCACAAAGCCAGGAGCTCCAGGGATACTCACCATGCAAAAGGCAGGCCAAGTTGAGCCTAGCACATCCAAATCCTTGCTCCCTCTTCGTCATTCTGCTCAGAACTCACCACAGCCCAATGCCCGATTACTGCCTCAGTCTAGGGTTAGGGTTATGCCTAGGGTTAGGGTTATGCCTAGGGTTAGGGTTCACAAAACCACAAAGCCAGGAGCTCCAGGGAAACTCACCATGCAAAAGGCAGGCCGAGTTGAGCGTAGCACATCCAAATCCTTGCTCCCTCTTTGTCATTCTGCTCGGAACTCACCACAGCCCAATGCCCAATTACTGGCTCAGTCTAGGGTTAGGCTTAGGGCTAGGGTTAGGGTTATGCCTAGGGTTAGGGTTCACAAAACCACAAAGCCAGGAGCTCCAGGGATACCATGCAAAAGGCAGGCCAAGTTGAGCGTAGCACATCCAAATCCTTGCTCCCTCTTTGTCATTCTGCTAGGAACTCACCACAGCCCAATGCCCGATTTCTGCCTCAGTCTAGGGTTAGGCTTAGGGCTGGGGTTAGGGTTATGCCTAGGGTTAGGCTTCAGAAAACCACAAAGCCAGGAGCTCCAGGGATACCATGCAAAAGGCAGGCCAAGTGGAGCGTAGCACATCCAAATCCTTGCTCCCTCTTCTTCATTCTGCTCGGAACTCCCCACAGCCCAATGCCCGATTTCTGCCTCAGTCTAGGGTTAGGCTTAGGGCTAGGGTTAGGGTTATGCCTAGGGTTAGGGTTCACAAAACCACAAGGCCAGGAGCTCCAGGGATACTCACCATGCAAAAGGCAGGCCAAGTTGAGCGTAGCACATCCAAATCCTTGCTCCCTCTTCGTCATTCTGCTCCGAACTCCCCACAGCCCAATGCCCGATTTCTGCCTCAGTCTAGGGTTAGGCTTATGCCTAGGGTTAGGGTTATGCCTAGGGTTAGGGTTCAGAAAACCACAAAGCCAGGAGCTCCAGGGATACCATGCAAAAGGCAGGCCAAATTGAGCCTAGCACATCCAAATCCTTGCTCCCTCTTTGTCATTCTGCTCGGAACTCACCACAGTCCAATGCCCGATTACTGCCTCAGTCTAGGGTTAGGCTTAGGGCTAGGGTTAGGGTTATGCCTAGGGTTAGGGTTCACAAAACCACAAAGCCAGGAGCTCCAGGGATACTCACCATGCAAAAGGCAGGCTGAGTTGAGCGTAGCACATCCAAATCCTTGCTCCCTCTTTGTCATTCTGCTCGGAACTCACCACAGCCCAATGCCCGATTTCTGCCTCAGTCTAGGGTTAGGCTTAGGGCTAGGGTTAGGGCTATGCCTAGGGTTAGGCTTCAGAAAACCACAAAGCCAGGAGCTCCAGGGATACTCACCATGCAAAAGGCAGGCCGAGTTGAGCGTAGCACATCCAAATCCTTGCTCCCTCTTTGTCATTCTGCTCCGAACTCACCACAGCCCAATGCCTTATTTCTGCCTCAGTCTAGGGTTAGGCTTAGGGCTAGGGTTAGGGTTATGCCTAGGGTTAGGGTTCTGCCTAGGGTTAGGGTTCACAAAACCACAAAGCCAGGAGCTCCAGGGATACTCACCATGCAAAAGGCAGGCCAAGTTGAGCGTAGCACATCCAAATCCTTGCTCCCTCTTCGTCATTCTGCTCGGAACTCCCCACAGCCCAATGCCTGATTTCTGCCTCAGTCTAGGGTTAGGGTTCTGCCTAGGGTTAGGGTTCACAAAACCACAAAGCCAGGAGCTCCAGGGATACCATGCAAAAGGCAGGCCAAGTTGAGCGTAGCACATCCAAATCCTTGCTCCCTCTTCGTCATTCTGCTCGGAACTCACCACAGCCCAATGCCCGATTTCTGCCTCAGTCTAGGGTTAGGCTTAGGGCTAGGGTTAGGGTTATGCCGAGGGTTAGGGTTCAGAAAACCACAAAGCCAGGAGCTCCAGGGATACTCACCATGCAAAAGGCAGGCCGAGTTGAGCGTAGCACATCCAAATCCTTGCTCCCTCTTTGTCATTCTGCTCCGAACTCACCACAGCCCAATGCCCGATTTCTGCCTCAGTCTAGGCTTAGGCTTAGGGCTAGGGTTAGGGTTATGCCTAGGGTTAGGCTTCAGAAAACCACAAAGCCAGGAGCTCCAGGTATACTCACCATGCAAAAGGCAGGCCAAGTTGAGCGCAGCACATCCAAATCCTTGCTCCCTCTTCTTCATTCTGCTCGGAACTCCCCACAGCCCAATGCCCGATTTCTGCCTCAGTCTAGGGTTAGGCTTAGGGCTAGGGTTAGGGCTATGCCTAGGGTTAGGGTTCACAAAACCACAAAGCCAGGAGCTCCAGGGATACTCACCATGCAAAAGGCAGGCCAAGTTGAGCGTAGCACATCCAAATCCTTGCTCCCTCTTCGTCATTCTGCTCGGAACTCACCACAGCCCAATGCCCTATTACTGCCTCAGTCTAGGGTTAGGCTTAGGGCTAGGGTTAGGGTTATGCCTAGGGTTAGTGTTCACAAAACCACAAAGCCAGGAGCTCCAGGGATACTCACCATGCAAAAGGCAGGCCAAGTTGAGCCTAGCACATCCAAATCCTTGCTCCCTCTTCGTCATTCTGCTCGGAACTCACCACAGCCCAATGCCCGATTTCTGCCTCAGTCTAGGGTTAGGCTTAGGGCTAGGGTTAGGGTTATGCCTAGGGTTACGCTTCAGAAAACCACAAAGCCAGGAGCTCCAGGGATACTCACCATGCAAAAGGCAGGCCAAGTTGAGTGTAGCACATCCAAATCCTTGCTCCCTCTTCGTCATTCTGCTCGGAACTCCCCACAGCCCAATGCCCGATTTCTGCCTCAGTCTAGGGTTAGGCTTAGGGCTAGGGTTAGGGTTATGCCTAGGGTTAGGCTTCAGAAAACCACAAAGCCAGGAGCTCCAGGGATACTCACCATGCAAAAGGCAGGCCAAGTTGAGCGCAGCACATCCAAATCCTTGCTCCCTCTTCGTCATTCTGCTCGGAACTCCCCACAGCCCAATGCCCGATTACTGCCTCAGTCTAGGGTTAGGCTTAGGGCTAGGGTTAGGGTTATGCCTAGGGTTAGGCTTCAGAAAACCACAAAGCCAGGAGCTCCAGGGATACTCACCATGCAAAAGGCAGACCGAGTTGAGCGTAGCACATCCAAATCCTTGCTCCCTCTTCGTCATTCTGCTCGGAACTCACCACAGCCCAATGCCTGATTTCTGCCTCAGTCTAGGGTTAGGCTTAGGGCTAGGGTTAGGGTTATGCCTAGGGTTAGGGTTATGCCTAGGGTTAGGGTTCACAAAACCACAAAGCCAGGAGCTCCAGGGATACTCACCATGCAAAAGGCAGGCCAAACTGAGCGCAGCACATCCAAATCCTTGCTCCCTCTTCGTCATTCTGCTCGGAACTCCCCACAGCCCAATGCCCGATTACTGCCTCAGTCTAGGGTTAGGCTTAGGGCTAGGGTTAGGGTTATGCCTAGGGTTAGGCTTCAGAAAACCACAACGCCAGGAGCTCCAGGGATACTCACCATGCAAAAGGCAGACCGAGTTGAGCGTAGCACATCCAAATCCTTGCTCCCTCTTCGTCATTCTGCTCGGAACTCACCACAGCCCAATGCCTGATTTCTGCCTCAGTCTAGGGTTAGGCTTAGGGCTAGGGTTAGGGTTATGCCTAGGGTTAGGGTTCTGCCTAGGGTTAGGGTTCACAAAACCACAAAGCCAGGAGCTCCAGGGATACTCACCATGCAAAAGGCAGGCCACGTTGAGCGTAGCACATCCAAATCCTTGCTCCCTCTTTGTCATTCTGCTCCGAACTCACCACAGCCCAATGCCTGATTTCTGCCTCAGTCTAGGGTTAGGCTTAGGGCTAGGGTTAGGGTTATGCCTAGGGTTAGGCTTCAGAAAACCACAAAGCCAGGAGCTCCAGGGATACTCACCATGCAAAAGGCAGGCCAAGTTGAGCGTAGCACATCCAAATCCTTGCTCCCTCTTCGTCATTCTGCTCGGAACTCCCCACAGCCCAATGCCCGATTACTGCCTCAGTCTAGGGTTAGGCTTAGGGCTAGGGTTAGGGCTATGCCTAGGGTTAGGCTTCAGAAAACCACAAAGCCAGGAGCTCCAGGGATACTCACCATGCAAAAGGCAGGCCACGTTGAGCGTAGCACATCCAAATCCTTGCTCCCTCTTCGTCATTCTGCTCAGAACTCACCACAGCCCAATGCCTGATTTCTGCCTCAGTCTAGGGTTAGGCTTAGGGCTAGGGTTAGGGTTATGCCTAGGGTTAGGGTTCTGCCTAGGGTTAGGGTTCACAAAACCACAAAGCCAGGAGCTCCAGGGATACTCACCATGCAAAAGGCAGGCCAAGTTGAGCGTAGCACATCCAAATCCCCTCTCCCTCTTCGTCATTCTGCTCGGAACTCACCACAGCCCAATGCCCGATTTCTGCCTCAGTCTAGGGTTAGGCTTAGGGCTAGGGTTAGGGTTATGCCGAGGGTTAGGGTTCAGAAAACCACAAAGCCAGGAGCTCCTGGGATACTCACCATGCAAAAGGCAGGCCAAGTTGAGCGTAGCACATCCAAATCCCCTCTCCCTCTTCGTCATTCTGCTCGGAACTCACCACAGCCCAATGCCCGATTTCTGCCTCAGTCTAGGGTTATGCTTAGGGCTAGGGTTAGGGTTATGCCTAGGGTTAGGGTTCACAAAACCACAAAGCCAGGAGCTCCAGGGATACTCACCATGCAAAAGGCAGGCCGAGTTGAGCGTAGCACATCCAAATCCTTGCTCCCTCTTTGTCATTCTGCTCCGAACTCCCCACAGCCCAATGCCTGATTTCTGCCTCAGTCTAGGGTTAGGCTTAGGGCTAGGGTTTGGGTTATGCCTAGGGTTAGGCTTCAGAAAACCACAAAGCCAGGAGCTCCAGGGATACTCACCATGCAAAAGGCAGGCCAAGTTGAGCGTAGCACATCCAAATCCTTGCTCCCTCTTTGTCATTCTGCTCGGAACTCCCCACAGCCCAATGCCCGATTTCTGCCTCAGTCTACGGTTAAGCTTAGGGCTAGGGTTAGGGTTCTGCCTAGGGTTAGGGTTCAGAAAACCACAAAGCCAGGAGCTCCAGGGATACTCACCATGCAAAAGGCAGGCCAAGTTGAGCGTAGCACATCCAAATCCCCTCTCCCTCTTCGTCATTCTGCTCGGAACTCACCACAGCCCAATGCCCGATTTCTGCCTCAGTCTAGGGTTATGCTTAGGGCTAGGGTTAGGGTTATGCCTAGGGTTAGGGTTCACAAAACCACAAAGCCAGGAGCTCCAGGGATACTCACCATGCAAAAGGCAGGCCACGTTGAGCGTAGCACATCCAAATCCTTGCTCCCTCTTTGTCATTCTGCTCCGAACTCACCACAGCCCAATGCCTGATTTCTGCCTCAGTCTAGGGTTAGGCTTAGGGCTAGGGTTAGGGTTATGCCTAGGGTTAGGCTTCAGAAAACCACAAAGCCAGGAGCTCCAGGGATACTCACCATGCAAAAGGCAGGCCAAGTTGAGCGTAGCACATCCAAATCCTTGCTCCCTCTTCGTCATTCTGCTCGGAACTCCCCACAGCCCAATGCCCGATTACTGCCTCAGTCTAGGGTTAGGCTTAGGGCTAGGGTTAGGGCTATGCCTAGGGTTAGGGTTCAGAAAACCACAAAGCCAGGAGCTCCAGGGATACTCACCATGCAAAAGGCAGGCCAAGTTGAGCGTAGCACATCCAAATCCTTGCTCCCTCTTCGTCATTCTGCTCAGAACTCACCACAGCCCAATGCCTGATTTCTGCCTCAGTCTAGGGTTAGGCTTAGGGCTAGGGTTAGGGTTATGCCTAGGGTTAGGGTTCTGCCTAGGGTTAGGGTTCACAAAACCACAAAGCCAGGAGCTCCAGGGATACTCACCATGCAAAAGGCAGGCCAAGTTGAGCGTAGCACATCCAAATCCCCTCTCCCTCTTCGTCATTCTGCTCGGAACTCACCACAGCCCAATGCCCGATTTCTGCCTCAGTCTAGGGTTAGGCTTAGGGCTAGGGTTAGGGTTATGCCGAGGGTTAGGGTTCAGAAAACCACAAAGCCAGGAGCTCCTGGGATACTCACCATGCAAAAGGCAGGCCAAGTTGAGCGTAGCACATCCAAATCCCC
The DNA here is from genome assembly GCF_965178545.1 of Coloeus monedula. Classification (NCBI taxonomy): domain Eukaryota; kingdom Metazoa; phylum Chordata; class Aves; order Passeriformes; family Corvidae; genus Coloeus; species Coloeus monedula. The sequence goes on along the minus strand of NW_028120759.1, from coordinate 233,277 downwards.
TCTCCCTCTTCGTCATTCTGCTCGGAACTCACCACAGCCCAATGCCCGATTTCTGCCTCAGTCTAGGGTTATGCTTAGGGCTAGGGTTAGGGTTATGCCTAGGGTTAGGGTTCACAAAACCACAAAGCCAGGAGCTCCAGGGATACTCACCATGCAAAAGGCAGGCCAAGTTGAGCGTAGCACATCCAAATCCTTGCTCCCTCTTTGTCATTCTGCTCCGAACTCCCCACAGCCCAATGCCTGATTTCTGCCTCAGTCTAGGGTTAGGCTTAGGGCTAGGGTTTGGGTTATGCCTAGGGTTAGGCTTCAGAAAACCACAAAGCCAGGAGCTCCAGGGATACTCACCATGCAAAAGGCAGGCCAAGTTGAGCGTAGCACATCCAAATCCTTGCTCCCTCTTTGTCATTCTGCTCGGAACTCCCCACAGCCCAATGCCCGATTTCTGCCTCAGTCTACGGTTAAGCTTAGGGCTAGGGTTAGGGTTATGCCTAGGGTTAGGGTTCAGAAAACCACAAAGCCAGGAGCTCCAGGGATACTCACCATGCAAAAGGCAGGCCAAGTTGAGCGTAGCACATCCAAATCCCCTCTCCCTCTTCGTCATTCTGCTCGGAACTCACCACAGCCCAATGCTCGATTTCTGCCTCAGTCTAGGGTTAGGCTTAGGGCTAGGATTAGGGTTATGCTTAGGGTTGGGGTTCACAAAACCACAAAGCCAGGAGCTCCAGGGAAACTCACCATGCAAAAGGCAGGCCGAGTTGAGCGTAGCACATCCAAATCCTTGCTCCCTCTTCGTCATTCTGCTCGGAACTCACCACAGCCCAATGCCCGATTTCTGCCTCAGTCTAGGGTTAGGCTTGGGGCTAGGGTTAGGGTTATGCCTACGGTTAGGCTTCAGAAAACCACAAAGCCAGGAGCTCCAGGGATACCATGCAAAAGGCAGGCCAAGTTGAGCGTCGCACATCCAAATCCTTGCTCCCTCTTTGTCATTCTGCTCGGAACTCACCACAGCCCAATGCCCAATTACTGGCTCAGTCTAGGGTTAGGCTTAGGGCTAGGGTTAGGGTTATGCCTAGGGTTAGGGTTCACAAAACCACAAAGCCAGGAGCTCCAGGGATACCATGCAAAAGGCAGGCCAAGTTGAGCCTAGCACATCCAAATCCTTGCTCCCTCTTTGTCATTCTGCTCGGAACTCACCACAGCCGAATGCCCGATTTCTGCCTCAGTCTAGGGTTAGGCTTAGGGCTAGGGTTAGGGTTATGCCTAGGGTTAGGGTTCACAAAACCACAAAGCCAGGAGCTCCAGGGATACTCACCATGCAAAAGGCAGGCTGAGTTGAGCGTAGCACATTCAAATCCTTGCTCCCTCTTCGTCATTCTGCTCGGAACTCACCACAGCCCAATGCCCGATTTCTGCCTCAGTCTAGGGTTAGGCTTGGGGCTAGGGTTAGGGTTATGCCTAGGGTTAGGGTTCACAAAACCACAAAGCCAGGAGCTCCAGGGATACTCACCATGCAAAAGGCAGGCCAAGTTGAGCGTAGCACATCCAAATCCTTGGTCCCTCTTTGTCATTCTGCTCGGAACTCACCACAGCCCAATGCCCGATTACTGGCTCAGTCTAGGGTTAGGCTTAGGGCTAGGGTTAGGGTTATGTCTAGGGTTAGGGTTATGCCTAGGATTAGGGTTCACAAAACCACAAAGCCAGGAGCTCCAGGGATACTCACCATGCAAAAGGCAGGCCAAGTTGAGCGTAGCACATCCAAATCCTTGGTCCCTCTTTGTCATTCTGCTCGGAACTCACCACAGCCCAATGCCCGATTTCTGCCTCAGTCTAGGGTTAGGCTTAGGGCTAGGGTTAGGGTTATGCCTAGGGTTAGGCTTCAGAAAACCACAAAGCCAGGAGCTCCAGGGATACTCACCATGCAAAAGGCAGGCCAAGTGGAGCGCAGCACATCCAAATCCTTGCTCCCTCTTCGTCATTCTGCTCGGAACTCCCCACAGCCCAATGCCCGATTACTGCCTCAGTCTAGGGTTAGGCTTAGGGCTAGGGTTAGGGTTATGCCTAGGGTTAGGCTTCAGAAAACCACAAAGCCAGGAGCTCCAGGGATACTCACCATGCAAAAGGCAGACCGAGTTGAGCGTAGCACATCCAAATCCTTGCTCCCTCTTCGTCATTCTGCTCGGAACTCACCACAGCCCAATGCCTGATTTCTGCCTCAGTCTAGGGTTAGGCTTAGGGCTAGGGTTAGGGTTATGCCTAGGGTTAGGGTTCTGCCTAGGGTTAGGGTTCACAAAACCACAAAGCCAGGAGCTCCAGGGATACTCACCATGCAAAAGGCAGGCTGAGTTGAGCGTAGCACATCCAAATCCCCTCTCCCTCTTCGTCATTCTGCTCAGAACTCACCACAGCCCAATGCCCGATTTCTGCCTCAGTCTAGGGTTAGGCTTAGGGCTAGGGTTAGGGTTATGCCTAGGGTTAGGGTTCACAAAACCACAAAGCCAGGAGCTCCAGGGATACTCACCATGCAAAAGGCAGGCCAAGTTGAGCGTAGCACATCCAAATCCCCTCTCCCTCTTCGTCATTCTGCTCGGAACTCCCCACAGCCCAATGCCCGATTACTGCCTCAGTCTAGGGTTAGGCTTAGGGCTAGGGTTAGGGCTATGCCTAGGGTTAGGGTTCAGAAAACCACAAAGCCAGGAGCTCCAGGGATACTCACCATGCAAAAGGCAGGCCAAGTTGAGCGTAGCACATCCAAATCCTTGCTCCCTCTTCGTCATTCTGCTCAGAACTCACCACAGCCCAATGCCTGATTTCTGCCTCAGTCTAGGGTTAGGCTTAGGGCTAGGGTTAGGGTTATGCCTAGGGTTAGGGTTCTGCCTAGGGTTAGGGTTCACAAAACCACAAAGCCAGGAGCTCCAGGGATACTCACCATGCAAAAGGCAGGCTGAGTTGAGCGTAGCACATCCAAATCCCCTCTCCCTCTTCGTCATTCTGCTCAGAACTCACCACAGCCCAATGCCCGATTTCTGCCTCAGTCTAGGGTTAGGCTTAGGGCTAGGGTTAGGGTTATGCCTAGGGTTAGGGTTCAGAAAACCACAAAGCCAGGAGCTCCTGGGATACTCACCATGCAAAAGGCAGGCCAAGTTGAGCGTAGCACATCCAAATCCCCTCTCCCTCTTCGTCATTCTGCTCGGAACTCACCACAGCCCAATGCCCGATTTCTGCCTCAGTCTAGGGTTATGCTTAGGGCTAGGGTTAGGGTTATGCCTAGGGTTAGGGTTCACAAAACCACAAAGCCAGGAGCTCCAGGGATACTCCCCATGCAAAAGGCAGGCCGAGTTGAGCGTAGCACATCCAAATCCTTGCTCCCTCTTTGTCATTCTGCTCCGAACTCACCACAGCCCAATGCCTGATTTCTGCCTCAGTCTAGGGTTAGGCTTAGGGCTAGGGTTAGGGTTATGCCTAGGGTTAGGCTTCAGAAAACCACAAAGCCAGGAGCTCCAGGGATACTCACCATGCAAAAGGCAGGCCAAGTTGAGCGTAGCACATCCAAATCCTTGCTCCCTCTTCGTCATTCTGCTCGGAACTCACCACAGCCCAATGCCCGATTACTGCCTCAGTCTAGGGTTAGGCTTAGGGCTAGGGTTAGGGCTATGCCTAGGGTTAGGCTTCAGAAAACCACAAAGCCAGGAGCTCCAGGGATACTCACCATGCAAAAGGCAGGCCAAGTTGAGCCTAGCACATCCAAATCCTTGCTCCCTCTTCGTCATTCTGCTCAGAACTCACCACAGCCCAATGCCCGATTACTGCCTCAGTCTAGGGTTAGGGTTATGCCTAGGGTTAGGGTTATGCCTAGGGTTAGGGTTCACAAAACCACAAAGCCAGGAGCTCCAGGGAAACTCACCATGCAAAAGGCAGGCCGAGTTGAGCGTAGCACATCCAAATCCTTGCTCCCTCTTTGTCATTCTGCTCGGAACTCACCACAGCCCAATGCCCAATTACTGGCTCAGTCTAGGGTTAGGCTTAGGGCTAGGGTTAGGGTTATGCCTAGGGTTAGGGTTCACAAAACCACAAAGCCAGGAGCTCCAGGGATACCATGCAAAAGGCAGGCCAAGTTGAGCCTAGCACATCCAAATCCTTGCTCCCTCTTTGTCATTCTGCTAGGAACTCACCACAGCCCAATGCCCGATTTCTGCCTCAGTCTAGGGTTAGGCTTAGGGCTGGGGTTAGGGTTATGCCTAGGGTTAGGCTTCAGAAAACCACAAAGCCAGGAGCTCCAGGGATACCATGCAAAAGGCAGGCCAAGTGGAGCGTAGCACATCCAAATCCTTGCTCCCTCTTCTTCATTCTGCTCGGAACTCCCCACAGCCCAATGCCCGATTTCTGCCTCAGTCTAGGGTTAGGCTTAGGGCTAGGGTTAGGGTTATGCCTAGGGTTAGGGTTCACAAAACCACAAGGCCAGGAGCTCCAGGGATACTCACCATGCAAAAGGCAGGCCAAGTTGAGCGTAGCACATCCAAATCCTTGCTCCCTCTTCGTCATTCTGCTCCGAACTCCCCACAGCCCAATGCCCGATTTCTGCCTCAGTCTAGGGTTAGGCTTATGCCTAGGGTTAGGGTTATGCCTAGGGTTAGGGTTCAGAAAACCACAAAGCCAGGAGCTCCAGGGATACCATGCAAAAGGCAGGCCAAATTGAGCCTAGCACATCCAAATCCTTGCTCCCTCTTTGTCATTCTGCTCGGAACTCACCACAGTCCAATGCCCGATTACTGCCTCAGTCTAGGGTTAGGCTTAGGGCTAGGGTTAGGGTTATGCCTAGGGTTAGGGTTCACAAAACCACAAAGCCAGGAGCTCCAGGGATACTCACCATGCAAAAGGCAGGCTGAGTTGAGCGTAGCACATCCAAATCCTTGCTCCCTCTTTGTCATTCTGCTCGGAACTCACCACAGCCCAATGCCCGATTTCTGCCTCAGTCTAGGGTTAGGCTTAGGGCTAGGGTTAGGGCTATGCCTAGGGTTAGGCTTCAGAAAACCACAAAGCCAGGAGCTCCAGGGATACTCACCATGCAAAAGGCAGGCCGAGTTGAGCGTAGCACATCCAAATCCTTGCTCCCTCTTTGTCATTCTGCTCCGAACTCACCACAGCCCAATGCCTTATTTCTGCCTCAGTCTAGGGTTAGGCTTAGGGCTAGGGTTAGGGTTATGCCTAGGGTTAGGGTTCTGCCTAGGGTTAGGGTTCACAAAACCACAAAGCCAGGAGCTCCAGGGATACTCACCATGCAAAAGGCAGGCCAAGTTGAGCGTAGCACATCCAAATCCTTGCTCCCTCTTCGTCATTCTGCTCGGAACTCCCCACAGCCCAATGCCCGATTTCTGCCTCAGTCTAGGGTTAGGCTTGGGGCTAGGGTTAGGGTTATGCCTAGGGTTAGGCTTCAGAAAACCACAAAGCCAGGAGCTCCAGGGATACTCACCATGCAAAAGGCAGGCCAAGTTGAGCCTAGCACATCCAAATCCTTGCTCCCTCTTTGTCATTCTGCTCGGAACTCACCACAGCCCAATGCCCGATTACTGCCTCAGTCTAGGGTTAGGCTTAGGGCTAGGGTTAGGGTTATGCCTAGGGTTAGGGTTCACAAAACCACAAAGCCAGGAGCTCCAGGGATACCATGCAAAAGGCAGGCCAAGTTGAGCGTAGCACATCCAAATCCTTGCTCCCTCTTCTTCATTCTGCTCGGAACTCCCCATAGCCCAATGCCCGATTTCTGCCTCAGTCTAGTGTTAGGCTTAGGGCTAGGGTTAGGGTTATGCCTAGGGTTACGCTTCAGAAAACCACAAAGCCAGGAGCTCCAGGGATACTCACCATGCAAAAGGCAGGCCGAGTTGAGCGTAGCACATCCAAATCCTTGCTCCCTCTTTGTCATTCTGCTCCGAACTCACCACAGCCCAATGCCCGATTTCTGCCTCAGTCTAGGGTTAGGCTTAGGGCTAGGGTTAGGGTTATGCCTAGGGTTAGGCTTCAGAAAACCACAAAGCCAGGAGCTCCAGGTATACTCACCATGCAAAAGGCAGGCCGAGTTGAGCGTAGCACATCCAAATCCTTGCTCCCTCTTCGTCATTCTGCTCGGAACTCCCCACAGCCCAATGCCCGATTTCTGCCTCAGTCTAGGGTTAGGCTTAGGGCTGGGGTTAGGGTTATGCCTAGGGTTAGGGTTCTGCCTAGGGTTAGGGTTCACAAAACCACAAAGCCAGGAGCTCCAGGGATACCATGCAAAAGGCAGGCCAAGTTGAGCGTAGCACATCCAAATCCTTGCTCCCTCTTCGTCATTCTGCTCGGAACTCACCACAGCCCAATGCCCGATTTCTGCCTCAGTCTAGGGTTAGGCTTAGGGCTAGGGTTAGGGTTATGCCGAGGGTTAGGGTTCAGAAAACCACAAAGCCAGGAGCTCCAGGGATACTCACCATGCAAAAGGCAGGCCGAGTTGAGCGTAGCACATCCAAATCCTTGCTCCCTCTTTGTCATTCTGCTCCGAACTCACCACAGCCCAATGCCCGATTTCTGCCTCAGTCTAGGCTTAGGCTTAGGGCTAGGGTTAGGGTTATGCCTAGGGTTAGGCTTCAGAAAACCACAAAGCCAGGAGCTCCAGGTATACTCACCATGCAAAAGGCAGGCCAAGTTGAGCGCAGCACATCCAAATCCTTGCTCCCTCTTCTTCATTCTGCTCGGAACTCCCCACAGCCCAATGCCCGATTTCTGCCTCAGTCTAGGGTTAGGCTTAGGGCTAGGGTTAGGGTTATGCCTAGGGTTAGGGTTCACAAAACCACAAAGCCAGGAGCTCCAGGGATACTCACCATGCAAAAGGCAGGCCAAGTTGAGCGTAGCACATCCAAATCCTTGCTCCCTCTTCGTCATTCTGCTCGGAACTCACCACAGCCCAATGCCCTATTACTGCCTCAGTCTAGGGTTAGGCTTAGGGCTAGGGTTAGGGTTATGCCTAGGGTTAGTGTTCACAAAACCACAAAGCCAGGAGCTCCAGGGATACTCACCATGCAAAAGGCAGGCCAAGTTGAGCCTAGCACATCCAAATCCTTGCTCCCTCTTCGTCATTCTGCTCGGAACTCACCACAGCCCGATGCCCGATTTCTGCCTCAGTCTAGGGTTAGGCTTAGGGCTAGGGTTAGGGTTATGCCTAGGGTTACGCTTCAGAAAACCACAAAGCCAGGAGCTCCAGGGATACTCACCATGCAAAAGGCAGGCCAAGTTGAGTGTAGCACATCCAAATCCTTGCTCCCTCTTCGTCATTCTGCTCGGAACTCCCCACAGCCCAATGCCCGATTTCTGCCTCAGTCTAGGGTTAGGCTTAGGGCTAGGGTTAGGGTTATGCCTAGGGTTAGGCTTCAGAAAACCACAAAGCCAGGAGCTCCAGGGATACTCACCATGCAAAAGGCAGGCCAAGTTGAGCGCAGCACATCCAAATCCTTGCTCCCTCTTCGTCATTCTGCTCGGAACTCCCCACAGCCCAATGCCCGATTACTGCCTCAGTCTAGGGTTAGGCTTAGGGCTAGGGTTAGGGTTATGCCTAGGGTTAGGCTTCAGAAAACCACAAAGCCAGGAGCTCCAGGGATACTCACCATGCAAAAGGCAGACCGAGTTGAGCGTAGCACATCCAAATCCTTGCTCCCTCTTCGTCATTCTGCTCGGAACTCACCACAGCCCAATGCCTGATTTCTGCCTCAGTCTAGGGTTAGGCTTAGGGCTAGGGTTAGGGTTATGCCTAGGGTTAGGGTTATGCCTAGGGTTAGGGTTCACAAAACCACAAAGCCAGGAGCTCCAGGGATACTCACCATGCAAAAGGCAGGCCAAGTTGAGCGTAGCACATCCAAATCCCCTCTCCCTCTTCGTCATTCTGCTCGGAACTCACCACAGCCCAATGCCCGATTTCTGCCTCAGTCTAGGGTTAGGCTTAGGGCTAGGGTTAGGGTTATGCCTAGGGTTAGGCTTCAGAAAACCACAAAGCCAGGAGCTCCAGGGATACTCACCATGCAAAAGGCAGGCCAAGTTGAGCGTAGCACATCCAAATCCTTGCTCCCTCTTCGTCATTCTGCTCGGAACTCCCCACAGCCCAATGCCCGATTACTGCCTCAGTCTAGGGTTAGGCTTAGGGCTAGGGTTAGGGCTATGCCTAGGGTTAGGGTTCAGAAAACCACAAAGCCAGGAGCTCCAGGGATACTCACCATGCAAAAGGCAGGCCAAGTTGAGCGTAGCACATCCAAATCCTTGCTCCCTCTTCGTCATTCTGCTCAGAACTCACCACAGCCCAATGCCTGATTTCTGCCTCAGTCTAGGGTTAGGCTTAGGGCTAGGGTTAGGGTTATGCCTAGGGTTAGGGTTCTGCCTAGGGTTAGGGTTCACAAAACCACAAAGCCAGGAGCTCCAGGGATACTCACCATGCAAAAGGCAGGCCAAGTTGAGCGTAGCACATCCAAATCCCCTCTCCCTCTTCGTCATTCTGCTCAGAACTCACCACAGCCCAATGCCCGATTTCTGCCTCAGTCTAGGGTTAGGCTTAGGGCTAGGGTTAGGGTTATGCCGAGGGTTAGGGTTCAGAAAACCACAAAGCCAGGAGCTCCTGGGATACTCACCATGCAAAAGGCAGGCCAAGTTGAGCGTAGCACATCCAAATCCTTGCTCCCTCTTTGACATTCTGCTCCGAACTCACCACAGCCCAATGCCTGATTTCTGCCTCAGTCTAGGGTTAGGCTTAGGGCTAGGGTTAGGGTTATGCCTAGGGTTAGGGTTCAGAAAACCACAAAGCCAGGAGCTCCAGGGATACTCACCATGCAAAAGGCAGGCCAAGTTGAGCGTAGCACATCCAAATCCTTGCTCCCTCTTTGTCATTCTGCTCGGAACTCCCCACAGCCCAATGCCCGATTTCTGCCTCAGTCTACGGTTAAGCTTAGGGCTAGGGTTAGGGTTATGCCTAGGGTTAGGGTTCAGAAAACCACAAAGCCAGGAGCTCCAGGGATACTCACCATGCAAAAGGCAGGCCAAGTTGAGCGTAGCACATCCAAATCCCCTCTCCCTCTTCGTCATTCTGCTCGGAACTCACCACAGCCCAATGCCCGATTTCTGCCTCAGTCTAGGGTTAGGCTTAGGGCTAGGATTAGGGTTATGCTTAGGGTTAGGGTTCACAAAACCACAAAGCCAGGAGCTCCAGGGAAACTCACCATGCAAAAGGCAGGCCGAGTTGAGCGTAGCACATCCAAATCCTTGCTCCCTCTTCGTCATTCTGCTCGGAACTCACCACAGCCCAATGCCCGATTTCTGCCTCAGTCTAGGGTTAGGCTTAGGGCTAGGGTTAGGGTTATGCCTACGGTTAGGCTTCAGAAAACCACAAAGCCAGGAGCTCCAGGGATACCATGCAAAAGGCAGGCCAAGTTGAGCGTCGCACATCCAAATCCTTGCTCCCTCTTTGTCATTCTGCTCGGAACTCACCACAGCCCAATGCCCAATTACTGGCTCAGTCTAGGGTTAGGCTTAGGGCTAGGGTTAGGGTTATGCCTAGGGTTAGGGTTCACAAAACCACAAAGCCAGGAGCTCCAGGGATACCATGCAAAAGGCAGGCCAAGTTGAGCCTAGCACATCCAAATCCTTGCTCCCTCTTTGTCATTCTGCTCGGAACTCACCACAGCCAAATGCCCGATTTCTGCCTCAGTCTAGGGTTAGGCTTAGGGCTAGGGTTAGGGTTATGCCTAGGGTTAGGGTTCACAAAACCACAAAGCCAGGAGCTCCAGGGATACTCACCATGCAAAAGGCAGGCTGAGTTGAGCGTAGCACATTCAAATCCTTGCTCCCTCTTCGTCATTCTGCTCGGAACTCACCACAGCCCAATGCCCGATTTCTGCCTCAGTCTAGGGTTAGGCTTGGGGCTAGGGTTAGGGTTATGCCTAGGGTTAGGGTTCACAAAACCACAAAGCCAGGAGCTCCAGGGATACTCACCATGCAAAAGGCAGGCCAAGTTGAGCGTAGCACATCCAAATCCTTGGTCCCTCTTTGTCATTCTGCTCGGAACTCACCACAGCCCAATGCCCGATTACTGGCTCAGTCTAGGGTTAGGCTTAGGGCTAGGGTTAGGGTTATGTCTAGGGTTAGGGTTATGCCTAGGATTAGGGTTCACAAAACCACAAAGCCAGGAGCTCCAGGGATACTCACCATGCAAAAGGCAGGCCAAGTTGAGCGTAGCACATCCAAATCCTTGCTCCCTCTTCGTCATTCTGCTCGGAACTCACCACAGCCCAATGCCCGATTTCTGCCTCAGTCTAGGGTTAGGCTTAGGGCTAGGGTTAGGGTTATGCCTAGGGTTAGGCTTCAGAAAACCACAAAGCCAGGAGCTCCAGGGATACTCACCATGCAAAAGGCAGGCCAAGTTGAGCGCAGCACATCCAAATCCTTGCTCCCTCTTCGTCATTCTGCTCGGAACTCCCCACAGCCCAATGCCCGATTACTGCCTCAGTCTAGGGTTAGGCTTAGGGCTAGGGTTAGGGTTATGCCTAGGGTTAGGCTTCAGAAAACCACAAAGCCAGGAGCTCCAGGGATACTCACCATGCAAAAGGCAGACCGAGTTGAGCGTAGCACATCCAAATCCTTGCTCCCTCTTCGTCATTCTGCTCGGAACTCACCACAGCCCAATGCCTGATTTCTGCCTCAGTCTAGGGTTAGGCTTAGGGCTAGGGTTAGGGTTATGCCTAGGGTTAGGGTTCTGCCTAGGGTTAGGGTTCACAAAACCACAAAGCCAGGAGCTCCAGGGATACTCACCATGCAAAAGGCAGGCCAAGTTGAGCGTAGCACATCCAAATCCCCTCTCCCTCTCCGTCATTCTGCTCAGAACTCACCACAGCCCAATGCCCGATTTCTGCCTCAGTCTAGGGTTAGGCTTAGGGCTAGGGTTAGGGTTATGCCTAGGGTTAGGGTTCACAAAACCACAAAGCCAGGAGCTCCAGGGATACTCACCATGCAAAAGGCAGGCCAAGTTGAGCGTAGCACATCCAAATCCCCTCTCCCTCTTCGTCATTCTGCTCGGAACTCACCACAGCCCAATGCCCGATTTCTGCCTCAGTCTAGGGTTATGCTTAGGGCTAGGGTTAGGGTTATGCCTAGGGTTAGGGTTCACAAAACCACAAAGCCAGGAGCTCCAGGGATACTCACCATGCAAAAGGCAGGCCACGTTGAGCGTAGCACATCCAAATCCTTGCTCCCTCTTTGTCATTCTGCTCCGAACTCACCACAGCCCAATGCCTGATTTCTGCCTCAGTCTAGGGTTAGGCTTAGGGCTAGGGTTAGGGTTATGCCTAGGGTTAGGCTTCAGAAAACCACAAAGCCAGGAGCTCCAGGGATACTCACCATGCAAAAGGCAGGCCAAGTTGAGCGTAGCACATCCAAATCCTTGCTCCCTCTTCGTCATTCTGCTCGGAACTCCCCACAGCCCAATGCCCGATTACTGCCTCAGTCTAGGGTTAGGCTTAGGGCTAGGGTTAGGGCTATGCCTAGGGTTAGGGTTCTGCCTAGGGTTAGGGTTCACAAAACCACAAAGCCAGGAGCTCCAGGGATACTCACCATGCAAAAGGCAGGCCAAGTTGAGCGTAGCACATCCAAATCCCCTCTCCCTCTTCGTCATTCTGCTCAGAACTCACCACAGCCCAATGCCCGATTTCTGCCTCAGTCTAGGGTTAGGCTTAGGGCTAGGGTTAGGGTTATGCCTAGGGTTAGGGTTCAGAAAACCACAAAGCCAGGAGCTCCTGGGATACTCACCATGCAAAAGGCAGGCCAAGTTGAGCGTAGCACATCCAAATCCCCTCTCCCTCTTCGTCATTCTGCTCGGAACTCACCACAGCCCAATGCCCGATTTCTGCCTCAGTCTAGGGTTATGCTTAGGGCTAGGGTTAGGGTTATGCCTAGGGTTAGGGTTCACAAAACCACAAAGCCAGGAGCTCCAGGGATACTCACCATGCAAAAGGCAGGCCGAGTTGAGCGTAGCACATCCAAATCCTTGCTCCCTCTTTGTCATTCTGCTCCGAACTCACCACAGCCCAATGCCTTATTTCTGCCTCAGTCTAGGGTTAGGCTTAGGGCTAGGGTTAGGGTTATGCCTAGGGTTAGGCTTCAGAAAACCACAAAGCCAGGAGCTCCAGGGATACTCACCATGCAAAAGGCAGGCCAAGTTGAGCGTAGCACATCCAAATCCTTGCTCCCTCTTTGTCATTCTGCTCGGAACTCACCACAGCCCAATGCCCGATTACTGCCTCAGTCTAGGGTTAGGCTTAGGGCTAGGGTTAGGGCTATGCCTAGGGTTAGGCTTCAGAAAACCACAAAGCCAGGAGCTCCAGGGATACTCACCATGCAAAAGGCAGGCCAAGTTGAGCCTAGCACATCCAAATCCTTGCTCCCTCTTCGTCATTCTGCTCAGAACTCACCACAGCCCAATGCCCGATTTCTGCCTCAGTCTAGGGTTAGGGTTATGCCTAGGGTTAGGGTTATGCCTAGGGTTAGGGTTCACAAAACCACAAAGCCAGGAGCTCCAGGGAAACTCACCATGCAAAAGGCAGGCCGAGTTGAGCGTAGCACATCCAAATCCTTGCTCCCTCTTCGTCATTCTGCTCGGAACTCACCACAGCCCAATGCCCGATTTCTGCCTCAGTCTAGGGTTAGGGTTATGTCTAGGGTTAGGGTTATGCCTAGGGTTAGGGTTCACAAAACCACAAAGCCAGGAGCTCCAGGGATACTCACCATGCAAAAGGCAGGCCAAGTTGAGCGTAGCACATCCAAATCCTTGCTCCCTCTTTGTCATTCTGCTCGGAACTCACCACAGCCCAATGCCCGATTTCTGCCTCAGTCTAGGGTTAGGCTTAGGGCTAGGGTTAGGGTTATGCCTAGGGTTAGGCTTCAGAAAACCACAAAGCCAGGAGCTCCAGGGATACTCACCATGCAAAAGGCAGGCCAAGCTGAGCGCAGCACATCCAAATCCTTGCTCCCTCTTCGTCATTCTGCTCGGAACTCCCCACAGCCCAATGCCCGATTACTGCCTCAGTCTAGGGTTAGGCTTAGGGCTAGGGTTAGGGTTATGCCTAGGGTTAGGCTTCAGAAAACCACAAAGCCAGGAGCTCCAGGGATACTCACCATGCAAAAGGCAGACCGAGTTGAGCGTAGCACATCCAAATCCTTGCTCCCTCTTTGTCATTCTGCTCCGAACTCACCACAGCCCAATGCCTGATTTCTGTCTCAGTCTAGGGTTAGGCTTAGGGCTAGGGTTAGGGTTATGCCTAGGGTTAGGCTTCAGAAAACCACAAAGCCAGGAGCTCCAGGGATACTCACCATGCAAAAGGCAGGCCAAGTTGAGCGTAGCACATCCAAATCCTTGCTCCCTCTTCGTCATTCTGCTCGGAACTCCCCACAGCCCAATGCCCGATTACTGCCTCAGTCTAGGGTTAGGCTTAGGGCTAGGGTTAGGGCTATGCCTAGGGTTAGGGTTCACAAAACCACAAAGCCAGGAGCTCCAGGGATACTCACCATGCAAAAGGCAGGCCAAGTTGAGCGTAGCACATCCAAATCCTTGCTCCCTCTTCGTCATTCTGCTCAGAACTCACCACAGCCCAATGCCTGATTTCTGCCTCAGTCTAGGGTTAGGGTTATGCCTAGGGTTAGGGTTATGCCTAGGGTTAGGGTTCTGCCTAGGGTTAGGGTTCACAAAACCACAAAGCCAGGAGCTCCAGGGATACTCACCATGCAAAAGGCAGGCCAAGTTGAGCGTAGCACATCCAAATCCCCTCTCCCTCTTCGTCATTCTGCTCAGAACTCACCACAGCCCAATGCCCGATTTCTGCCTCAGTCTAGGGTTAGGCTTAGGGCTAGGGTTAGGGTTATGCCTAGGGTTAGGGTTCAGAAAACCACAAAGCCAGGAGCTCCTGGGATACTCACCATGCAAAAGGCAGGCCAAGTTGAGCGTAGCACATCCAAATCCTTGCTCCCTCTTCGTCATTCTGCTCGGAACTCACCACAGCCCAATGCCCGATTACTGCCTCAGTCTAGGCTTAGGCTTAGGGCTAGGGTTAGGGCTATGCCTAGGGTTAGGCTTCAGAAAACCACAAAGCCAGGAGCTCCAGGGATACTCACCATGCAAAAGGCAGGCCAAGTTGAGCCTAGCACATCCAAATCCTTGCTCCCTCTTCGTCATTCTGCTCCGAACTCACCACAGCCCAATGCCCGATTACTGCCTCAGTCTAGGGTTAGGGTTATGCCTAGGGCTAGGGTTATGCCTAGGGTTAGGGTTCACAAAACCACAAAGCCAGGAGCTCCAGGGAAACTCACCATGCAAAAGGCAGGCCAAGTTGAGCGTAGCACATCCAAATCCCCTCTCCCTCTTCGTCATTCTGCTCGGAACTCACCACAGCCCAATGCCCGATTTCTGCCTCAGTCTAGGGTTAGGCTTAGGGCTAGGGTTAGGGTTATGCCGAGGGTTAGGGTTCAGAAAACCACAAAGCCAGGAGCTCCTGGGATACTCACCATGCAAAAGGCAGGCCAAGTTGAGCGTAGCACATCCAAATCCCCTCTCCCTCTTCGTCATTCTGCTCGGAACTCACCACAGCCCAATGCCCGATTTCTGCCTCAGTCTAGGGTTATGCTTAGGGCTAGGGTTAGGGTTATGCCTAGGGTTAGGGTTCACAAAACCACAAAGCCAGGAGCTCCAGGGATACTCACCATGCAAAAGGCAGGCCGAGTTGAGCGTAGCACATCCAAATCCTTGCTCCCTCTTTGTCATTCTGCTCCGAACTCCCCACAGCCCAATGCCTGATTTCTGCCTCAGTCTAGGGTTAGGCTTAGGGCTAGGGTTTGGGTTATGCCTAGGGTTAGGCTTCAGAAAACCACAAAGCCAGGAGCTCCAGGGATACTCACCATGCAAAAGGCAGGCCAAGTTGAGCGTAGCACATCCAAATCCTTGCTCCCTCTTTGTCATTCTGCTCGGAACTCCCCACAGCCCAATGCCCGATTTCTGCCTCAGTCTACGGTTAAGCTTAGGGCTAGGGTTAGGGTTATGCCTAGGGTTAGGGTTCAGAAAACCACAAAGCCAGGAGCTCCAGGGATACTCACCATGCAAAAGGCAGGCCAAGTTGAGCGTAGCACATCCAAATCCCCTCTCCCTCTTCGTCATTCTGCTCGGAACTCACCACAGCCCAATGCTCGATTTCTGCCTCAGTCTAGGGTTAGGCTTAGGGCTAGGATTAGGGTTATGCTTAGGGTTGGGGTTCACAAAACCACAAAGCCAGGAGCTCCAGGGAAACTCACCATGCAAAAGGCAGGCCGAGTTGAGCGTAGCACATCCAAATCCTTGCTCCCTCTTCGTCATTCTGCTCGGAACTCACCACAGCCCAATGCCCGATTTCTGCCTCAGTCTAGGGTTAGGCTTAGGGCTAGGGTTAGGGTTATGCCTACGGTTAGGCTTCAGAAAACCACAAAGCCAGGAGCTCCAGGGATACCATGCAAAAGGCAGGCCAAGTTGAGCGTCGCACATCCAAATCCTTGCTCCCTCTTTGTCATTCTGCTCGGAACTCACCACAGCCCAATGCCCAATTACTGGCTCAGTTTAGGGTTAGGCTTAGGGCTAGGGTTAGGGTTATGCCTAGGGTTAGGGTTCACAAAACCACAAAGCCAGGAGCTCCAGGGATACCATGCAAAAGGCAGGCCAAGTTGAGCCTAGCACATCCAAATCCTTGCTCCCTCTTTGTCATTCTGCTCGGAACTCACCACAGCCGAATGCCCGATTTCTGCCTCAGTCTAGGGTTAGGCTTAGGGCTAGGGTTAGGGTTATGCCTAGGGTTAGGGTTCACAAAACCACAAAGCCAGGAGCTCCAGGGATACTCACCATGCAAAAGGCAGGCTGAGTTGAGCGTAGCACATTCAAATCCTTGCTCCCTCTTCGTCATTCTGCTCGGAACTCACCACAGCCCAATGCCCGATTTCTGCCTCAGTCTAGGGTTAGGCTTAGGGCTAGGGTTAGGGTTATGCCTAGGGTTAGGGTTCACAAAACCACAAAGCCAGGAGCTCCAGGGATACTCACCATGCAAAAGGCAGGCCAAGTTGAGCGTAGCACATCCAAATCCTTGGTCCCTCTTTGTCATTCTGCTCGGAACTCACCACAGCCCAATGCCCGATTACTGGCTCAGTCTAGGGTTAGGCTTAGGGCTAGGGTTAGGGTTATGTCTAGGGTTAGGGTTATGCCTAGGATTAGGGTTCACAAAACCACAAAGCCAGGAGCTCCAGGGATACTCACCATGCAAAAGGCAGGCCAAGTTGAGCGTAGCACATCCAAATCCTTGGTCCCTCTTTGTCATTCTGCTCGGAACTCACCACAGCCCAATGCCCGATTTCTGCCTCAGTCTAGGGTTAGGCTTAGGGCTAGGGTTAGGGTTATGCCTAGGGTTAGGCTTCAGAAAACCACAAAGCCAGGAGCTCCAGGGATACTCACCATGCAAAAGGCAGGCCAAGTGGAGCGCAGCACATCCAAATCCTTGCTCCCTCTTCGTCATTCTGCTCGGAACTCCCCACAGCCCAATGCCCGATTACTGCCTCAGTCTAGGGTTAGGCTTAGGGCTAGGGTTAGGGTTATGCCTAGGGTTAGGCTTCAGAAAACCACAAAGCCAGGAGCTCCAGGGATACTCACCATGCAAAAGGCAGACCGAGTTGAGCGTAGCACATCCAAATCCTTGCTCCCTCTTCGTCATTCTGCTCGGAACTCACCACAGCCCAATGCCTGATTTCTGCCTCAGTCTAGGGTTAGGCTTAGGGCTAGGGTTAGGGTTATGCCTAGGGTTAGGGTTCTGCCTAGGGTTAGGGTTCACAAAACCACAAAGCCAGGAGCTCCAGGGATACTCACCATGCAAAAGGCAGGCCAAGTTGAGCGTAGCACATCCAAATCCCCTCTCCCTCTTCGTCATTCTGCTCAGAACTCACCACAGCCCAATGCCCGATTTCTGCCTCAGTCTAGGGTTAGGCTTAGGGCTAGGGTTAGGGTTATGCCTAGGGTTAGGGTTCACAAAACCACAAAGCCAGGAGCTCCAGGGATACTCACCATGCAAAAGGCAGGCCAAGTTGAGCGTAGCACATCCAAATCCCCTCTCCCTCTTCGTCATTCTGCTCGGAACTCCCCACAGCCCAATGCCCGATTACTGCCTCAGTCTAGGGTTAGGCTTAGGGCTAGGGTTAGGGCTATGCCTAGGGTTAGGGTTCAGAAAACCACAAAGCCAGGAGCTCCAGGGATACTCACCATGCAAAAGGCAGGCCAAGTTGAGCGTAGCACATCCAAATCCTTGCTCCCTCTTCGTCATTCTGCTCAGAACTCACCACAGCCCAATGCCTGATTTCTGCCTCAGTCTAGGGTTAGGCTTAGGGCTAGGGTTAGGGTTATGCCTAGGGTTAGGGTTCTGCCTAGGGTTAGGGTTCACAAAACCACAAAGCCAGGAGCTCCAGGGATACTCACCATGCAAAAGGCAGGCCAAGTTGAGCGTAGCACATCCAAATCCCCTCTCCCTCTTCGTCATTCTGCTCAGAACTCACCACAGCCCAATGCCCGATTTCTGCCTCAGTCTAGGGTTAGGCTTAGGGCTAGGGTTAGGGTTATGCCTAGGGTTAGGGTTCAGAAAACCACAAAGCCAGGAGCTCCTGGGATACTCACCATGCAAAAGGCAGGCCAAGTTGAGCGTAGCACCTCCAAATCCCCTCTCCCTCTTCGTCATTCTGCTCGGAACTCACCACAGCCCAATGCCCGATTTCTGCCTCAGTCTAGGGTTATGCTTAGGGCTAGGGTTAGGGTTATGCCTAGGGTTAGGGTTCACAAAACCACAAAGCCAGGAGCTCCAGGGATACTCCCCATGCAAAAGGCAGGCCGAGTTGAGCGTAGCACATCCAAATCCTTGCTCCCTCTTTGTCATTCTGCTCCGAACTCACCACAGCCCAATGCCTGATTTCTGCCTCAGTCTAGGGTTAGGCTTAGGGCTAGGGTTAGGGTTATGCCTAGGGTTAGGCTTCAGAAAACCACAAAGCCAGGAGCTCCAGGGATACTCACCATGCAAAAGGCAGGCCAAGTTGAGCGTAGCACATCCAAATCCTTGCTCCCTCTTCGTCATTCTGCTCGGAACTCACCACAGCCCAATGCCCGATTACTGCCTCAGTCTAGGGTTAGGCTTAGGGCTAGGGTTAGGGCTATGCCTAGGGTTAGGCTTCAGAAAACCACAAAGCCAGGAGCTCCAGGGATACTCACCATGCAAAAGGCAGGCCAAGTTGAGCCTAGCACATCCAAATCCTTGCTCCCTCTTCGTCATTCTGCTCAGAACTCCCCACAGCCCAATGCCCGATTACTGCCTCAGTCTAGGGTTAGGGTTATGCCTAGGGTTAGGGTTATGCCTAGGGTTAGGGTTCACAAAACCACAAAGCCAGGAGCTCCAGGGAAACTCACCATGCAAAAGGCAGGCCGAGTTGAGCGTAGCACATCCAAATCCTTGCTCCCTCTTCGTCATTCTGCTCGGAACTCACCACAGCCCAATGCCCGATTTCTGCCTCAGTCTAGGGTTAGGCTTAGGGCTAGGGTTAGGGTTATGCCTACGGTTAGGCTTCAGAAAACCACAAAGCCAGGAGCTCCAGGGATACCATGCAAAAGGCAGGCCAAGTTGAGCGTCGCACATCCAAATCCTTGCTCCCTCTTTGTCATTCTGCTCGGAACTCACCACAGCCCAATGCCCAATTACTGGCTCAGTCTAGGGTTAGGCTTAGGGCTAGGGTTAGGGTTATGCCTAGGGTTAGGGTTCACAAAACCACAAAGCCAGGAGCTCCAGGGATACCATGCAAAAGGCAGGCCAAGTTGAGCCTAGCACATCCAAATCCTTGCTCCCTCTTTGTCATTCTGCTAGGAACTCACCACAGCCCAATGCCCGATTTCTGCCTCAGTCTAGGGTTAGGCTTAGGGCTGGGGTTAGGGTTATGCCTAGGGTTAGGCTTCAGAAAACCACAAAGCCAGGAGCTCCAGGGATACCATGCAAAAGGCAGGCCAAGTGGAGCGTAGCACATCCAAATCCTTGCTCCCTCTTCTTCATTCTGCTCGGAACTCCCCACAGCCCAATGCCCGATTTCTGCCTCAGTCTAGGGTTAGGCTTAGGGCTAGGGTTAGGGTTATGCCTAGGGTTAGGGTTCACAAAACCACAAGGCCAGGAGCTCCAGGGATACTCACCATGCAAAAGGCAGGCCAAGTTGAGCGTAGCACATCCAAATCCTTGCTCCCTCTTCGTCATTCTGCTCCGAACTCCCCACAGCCCAATGCCCGATTTCTGCCTCAGTCTAGGGTTAGGCTTAGGGCTAGGGTTAGGGTTATGCCTAGGGTTAGGGTTCAGAAAACCACAAAGCCAGGAGCTCCAGGGATACTCACCATGCAAAAGGCAGGCCAAGTTGAGCGTAGCACATCCAAATCCTTGCTCCCTCTTTGTCATTCTGCTCGGAACTCACCACAGTCCAATGCCCGATTTCTGCCTCAGTCTAGGGTTAGGCTTAGGGCTAGGGTTAGGGTTATGCCTAGGGTTAGGGTTCACAAAACCACAAAGCCAGGAGCTCCAGGGATACTCACCATGCAAAAGGCAGGCTGAGTTGAGCGTAGCACATCCAAATCCTTGCTCCCTCTTTGTCATTCTGCTCGGAACTCACCACAGCCCAATGCCCGATTTCTGCCTCAGTCTAGGCTTAGGCTTAGGGCTAGGGTTAGGGCTATGCCTAGGGTTAGGCTTCAGAAAACCACAAAGCCAGGAGCTCCAGGGATACTCACCATGCAAAAGGCAGGCCAAGTTGAGCGTAGCACATCCAAATCCTTGCTCCCTCTTCGTCATTCTGCTCGGAACTCCCCACAGCCCAATGCCCGATTACTGCCTCAGTCTAGGGTTAGGCTTAGGGCTAGGGTTAGGGCTATGCCTAGGGTTAGGGTTCACAAAACCACAAAGCCAGGAGCTCCAGGGATACTCACCATGCAAAAGGCAGGCCAAGTTGAGCGTAGCACATCCAAATCCTTGCTCCCTCTTCGTCATTCTGCTCAGAACTCACCACAGCCCAATGCCTGATTTCTGCCTCAGTCTAGGGTTAGGGTTATGCCTAGGGTTAGGGTTATGCCTAGGGTTAGGGTTCTGCCTAGGGTTAGGGTTCACAAAACCACAAAGCCAGGAGCTCCAGGGATACTCACCATGCAAAAGGCAGGCCAAGTTGAGCGTAGCACATCCAAATCCCCTCTCCCTCTTCGTCATTCTGCTCAGAACTCACCACAGCCCAATGCCCGATTTCTGCCTCAGTCTAGGGTTAGGCTTAGGGCTAGGGTTAGGGTTATGCCTAGGGTTAGGGTTCAGAAAACCACAAAGCCAGGAGCTCCTGGGATACTCACCATGCAAAAGGCAGGCCAAGTTGAGCGTAGCACATCCAAATCCTTGCTCCCTCTTCGTCATTCTGCTCGGAACTCACCACAGCCCAATGCCCGATTACTGCCTCAGTCTAGGCTTAGGCTTAGGGCTAGGGTTAGGGCTATGCCTAGGGTTAGGCTTCAGAAAACCACAAAGCCAGGAGCTCCAGGGATACTCACCATGCAAAAGGCAGGCCAAGTTGAGCCTAGCACATCCAAATCCTTGCTCCCTCTTCGTCATTCTGCTCCGAACTCACCACAGCCCAATGCCCGATTACTGCCTCAGTCTAGGGTTAGGGTTATGCCTAGGGCTAGGGTTATGCCTAGGGTTAGGGTTCACAAAACCACAAAGCCAGGAGCTCCAGGGAAACTCACCATGCAAAAGGCAGGCCAAGTTGAGCGTAGCACATCCAAATCCCCTCTCCCTCTTCGTCATTCTGCTCGGAACTCACCACAGCCCAATGCCCGATTTCTGCCTCAGTCTAGGGTTAGGCTTAGGGCTAGGGTTAGGGTTATGCCGAGGGTTAGGGTTCAGAAAACCACAAAGCCAGGAGCTCCTGGGATACTCACCATGCAAAAGGCAGGCCAAGTTGAGCGTAGCACATCCAAATCCCCTCTCCCTCTTCGTCATTCTGCTCGGAACTCACCACAGCCCAATGCCCGATTTCTGCCTCAGTCTAGGGTTATGCTTAGGGCTAGGGTTAGGGTTATGCCTAGGGTTAGGGTTCACAAAACCACAAAGCCAGGAGCTCCAGGGATACTCACCATGCAAAAGGCAGGCCGAGTTGAGCGTAGCACATCCAAATCCTTGCTCCCTCTTTGTCATTCTGCTCCGAACTCCCCACAGCCCAATGCCTGATTTCTGCCTCAGTCTAGGGTTAGGCTTAGGGCTAGGGTTTGGGTTATGCCTAGGGTTAGGCTTCAGAAAACCACAAAGCCAGGAGCTCCAGGGATACTCACCATGCAAAAGGCAGGCCAAGTTGAGCGTAGCACATCCAAATCCTTGCTCCCTCTTTGTCATTCTGCTCGGAACTCCCCACAGCCCAATGCCCGATTTCTGCCTCAGTCTACGGTTAAGCTTAGGGCTAGGGTTAGGGTTATGCCTAGGGTTAGGGTTCAGAAAACCACAAAGCCAGGAGCTCCAGGGATACTCACCATGCAAAAGGCAGGCCAAGTTGAGCGTAGCACATCCAAATCCCCTCTCCCTCTTCGTCATTCTGCTCGGAACTCACCACAGCCCAATGCTCGATTTCTGCCTCAGTCTAGGGTTAGGCTTAGGGCTAGGATTAGGGTTATGCTTAGGGTTGGGGTTCACAAAACCACAAAGCCAGGAGCTCCAGGGAAACTCACCATGCAAAAGGCAGGCCGAGTTGAGCGTAGCACATCCAAATCCTTGCTCCCTCTTCGTCATTCTGCTCGGAACTCACCACAGCCCAATGCCCGATTTCTGCCTCAGTCTAGGGTTAGGCTTAGGGCTAGGGTTAGGGTTATGCCTACGGTTAGGCTTCAGAAAACCACAAAGCCAGGAGCTCCAGGGATACCATGCAAAAGGCAGGCCAAGTTGAGCGTCGCACATCCAAATCCTTGCTCCCTCTTTGTCATTCTGCTCGGAACTCACCACAGCCCAATGCCCAATTACTGGCTCAGTTTAGGGTTAGGCTTAGGGCTAGGGTTAGGGTTATGCCTAGGGTTAGGGTTCACAAAACCACAAAGCCAGGAGCTCCAGGGATACCATGCAAAAGGCAGGCCAAGTTGAGCCTAGCACATCCAAATCCTTGCTCCCTCTTTGTCATTCTGCTCGGAACTCACCACAGCCGAATGCCCGATTTCTGCCTCAGTCTAGGGTTAGGCTTAGGGCTAGGGTTAGGGTTATGCCTAGGGTTAGGGTTCACAAAACCACAAAGCCAGGAGCTCCAGGGATACTCACCATGCAAAAGGCAGGCTGAGTTGAGCGTAGCACATTCAAATCCTTGCTCCCTCTTCGTCATTCTGCTCGGAACTCACCACAGCCCAATGCCCGATTTCTGCCTCAGTCTAGGGTTAGGCTTAGGGCTAGGGTTAGGGTTATGCCTAGGGTTAGGGTTCACAAAACCACAAAGCCAGGAGCTCCAGGGATACTCACCATGCAAAAGGCAGGCCAAGTTGAGCGTAGCACATCCAAATCCTTGGTCCCTCTTTGTCATTCTGCTCGGAACTCACCACAGCCCAATGCCCGATTACTGGCTCAGTCTAGGGTTAGGCTTAGGGCTAGGGTTAGGGTTATGTCTAGGGTTAGGGTTATGCCTAGGATTAGGGTTCACAAAACCACAAAGCCAGGAGCTCCAGGGATACTCACCATGCAAAAGGCAGGCCAAGTTGAGCGTAGCACATCCAAATCCTTGGTCCCTCTTTGTCATTCTGCTCGGAACTCACCACAGCCCAATGCCCGATTTCTGCCTCAGTCTAGGGTTAGGCTTAGGGCTAGGGTTAGGGTTATGCCTAGGGTTAGGCTTCAGAAAACCACAAAGCCAGGAGCTCCAGGGATACTCACCATGCAAAAGGCAGGCCAAGTGGAGCGCAGCACATCCAAATCCTTGCTCCCTCTTCGTCATTCTGCTCGGAACTCCCCACAGCCCAATGCCCGATTACTGCCTCAGTCTAGGGTTAGGCTTAGGGCTAGGGTTAGGGTTATGCCTAGGGTTAGGCTTCAGAAAACCACAAAGCCAGGAGCTCCAGGGATACTCACCATGCAAAAGGCAGACCGAGTTGAGCGTAGCACATCCAAATCCTTGCTCCCTCTTCGTCATTCTGCTCGGAACTCACCACAGCCCAATGCCTGATTTCTGCCTCAGTCTAGGGTTAGGCTTAGGGCTAGGGTTAGGGTTATGCCTAGGGTTAGGGTTCTGCCTAGGGTTAGGGTTCACAAAACCACAAAGCCAGGAGCTCCAGGGATACTCACCATGCAAAAGGCAGGCCAAGTTGAGCGTAGCACATCCAAATCCCCTCTCCCTCTTCGTCATTCTGCTCAGAACTCACCACAGCCCAATGCCCGATTTCTGCCTCAGTCTAGGGTTAGGCTTAGGGCTAGGGTTAGGGTTATGCCTAGGGTTAGGGTTCACAAAACCACAAAGCCAGGAGCTCCAGGGATACTCACCATGCAAAAGGCAGGCCAAGTTGAGCGTAGCACATCCAAATCCCCTCTCCCTCTTCGTCATTCTGCTCGGAACTCCCCACAGCCCAATGCCCGATTACTGCCTCAGTCTAGGGTTAGGCTTAGGGCTAGGGTTAGGGCTATGCCTAGGGTTAGGGTTCAGAAAACCACAAAGCCAGGAGCTCCAGGGATACTCACCATGCAAAAGGCAGGCCAAGTTGAGCGTAGCACATCCAAATCCTTGCTCCCTCTTCGTCATTCTGCTCAGAACTCACCACAGCCCAATGCCTGATTTCTGCCTCAGTCTAGGGTTAGGCTTAGGGCTAGGGTTAGGGTTATGCCTAGGGTTAGGGTTCTGCCTAGGGTTAGGGTTCACAAAACCACAAAGCCAGGAGCTCCAGGGATACTCACCATGCAAAAGGCAGGCCAAGTTGAGCGTAGCACATCCAAATCCCCTCTCCCTCTTCGTCATTCTGCTCAGAACTCACCACAGCCCAATGCCCGATTTCTGCCTCAGTCTAGGGTTAGGCTTAGGGCTAGGGTTAGGGTTATGCCTAGGGTTAGGGTTCAGAAAACCACAAAGCCAGGAGCTCCTGGGATACTCACCATGCAAAAGGCAGGCCAAGTTGAGCGTAGCACCTCCAAATCCCCTCTCCCTCTTCGTCATTCTGCTCGGAACTCACCACAGCCCAATGCCCGATTTCTGCCTCAGTCTAGGGTTATGCTTAGGGCTAGGGTTAGGGTTATGCCTAGGGTTAGGGTTCACAAAACCACAAAGCCAGGAGCTCCAGGGATACTCCCCATGCAAAAGGCAGGCCGAGTTGAGCGTAGCACATCCAAATCCTTGCTCCCTCTTTGTCATTCTGCTCCGAACTCACCACAGCCCAATGCCTGATTTCTGCCTCAGTCTAGGGTTAGGCTTAGGGCTAGGGTTAGGGTTATGCCTAGGGTTAGGCTTCAGAAAACCACAAAGCCAGGAGCTCCAGGGATACTCACCATGCAAAAGGCAGGCCAAGTTGAGCGTAGCACATCCAAATCCTTGCTCCCTCTTCGTCATTCTGCTCGGAACTCACCACAGCCCAATGCCCGATTACTGCCTCAGTCTAGGGTTAGGCTTAGGGCTAGGGTTAGGGCTATGCCTAGGGTTAGGCTTCAGAAAACCACAAAGCCAGGAGCTCCAGGGATACTCACCATGCAAAAGGCAGGCCAAGTTGAGCCTAGCACATCCAAATCCTTGCTCCCTCTTCGTCATTCTGCTCAGAACTCCCCACAGCCCAATGCCCGATTACTGCCTCAGTCTAGGGTTAGGGTTATGCCTAGGGTTAGGGTTATGCCTAGGGTTAGGGTTCACAAAACCACAAAGCCAGGAGCTCCAGGGAAACTCACCATGCAAAAGGCAGGCCGAGTTGAGCGTAGCACATCCAAATCCTTGCTCCCTCTTCGTCATTCTGCTCGGAACTCACCACAGCCCAATGCCCGATTTCTGCCTCAGTCTAGGGTTAGGCTTAGGGCTAGGGTTAGGGTTATGCCTACGGTTAGGCTTCAGAAAACCACAAAGCCAGGAGCTCCAGGGATACCATGCAAAAGGCAGGCCAAGTTGAGCGTCGCACATCCAAATCCTTGCTCCCTCTTTGTCATTCTGCTCGGAACTCACCACAGCCCAATGCCCAATTACTGGCTCAGTCTAGGGTTAGGCTTAGGGCTAGGGTTAGGGTTATGCCTAGGGTTAGGGTTCACAAAACCACAAAGCCAGGAGCTCCAGGGATACCATGCAAAAGGCAGGCCAAGTTGAGCCTAGCACATCCAAATCCTTGCTCCCTCTTTGTCATTCTGCTAGGAACTCACCACAGCCCAATGCCCGATTTCTGCCTCAGTCTAGGGTTAGGCTTAGGGCTGGGGTTAGGGTTATGCCTAGGGTTAGGCTTCAGAAAACCACAAAGCCAGGAGCTCCAGGGATACCATGCAAAAGGCAGGCCAAGTGGAGCGTAGCACATCCAAATCCTTGCTCCCTCTTCTTCATTCTGCTCGGAACTCCCCACAGCCCAATGCCCGATTTCTGCCTCAGTCTAGGGTTAGGCTTAGGGCTAGGGTTAGGGTTATGCCTAGGGTTAGGGTTCACAAAACCACAAGGCCAGGAGCTCCAGGGATACTCACCATGCAAAAGGCAGGCCAAGTTGAGCGTAGCACATCCAAATCCTTGCTCCCTCTTCGTCATTCTGCTCCGAACTCCCCACAGCCCAATGCCCGATTTCTGCCTCAGTCTAGGGTTAGGCTTAGGGCTAGGGTTAGGGTTATGCCTAGGGTTAGGCTTCAGAAAACCACAAAGCCAGGAGCTCCAGGGATACTCACCATGCAAAAGGCAGGCCAAGTTGAGCGTAGCACATCCAAATCCTTGCTCCCTCTTTGTCATTCTGCTCGGAACTCACCACAGTCCAATGCCCGATTTCTGCCTCAGTCTAGGGTTAGGCTTAGGGCTAGGGTTAGGGTTATGCCTAGGGTTAGGGTTCACAAAACCACAAAGCCAGGAGCTCCAGGGATACTCACCATGCAAAAGGCAGGCTGAGTTGAGCGTAGCACATCCAAATCCTTGCTCCCTCTTTGTCATTCTGCTCGGAACTCACCACAGCCCAATGCCCGATTTCTGCCTCAGTCTAGGCTTAGGCTTAGGGCTAGGGTTAGGGCTATGCCTAGGGTTAGGCTTCAGAAAACCACAAAGCCAGGAGCTCCAGGGATACTCACCATGCAAAAGGCAGGCCGAGTTGAGCGTAGCACATCCAAATCCTTGCTCCCTCTTTGTCATTCTGCTCCGAACTCACCACAGCCCAATGCCTTATTTCTGCCTCAGTCTAGGGTTAGGCTTAGGGCTAGGGTTAGGGTTATGCCTAGGGTTAGGGTTCTGCCTAGGGTTAGGGTTCACAAAACCACAAAGCCAGGAGCTCCAGGGATACTCACCATGCAAAAGGCAGGCCAAGTTGAGCGTAGCACATCCAAATCCTTGCTCCCTCTTCGTCATTCTGCTCGGAACTCCCCACAGCCCAATGCCCGATTTCTGCCTCAGTCTAGGGTTAGGCTTGGGGCTAGGGTTAGGGTTATGCCTAGGGTTAGGCTTCAGAAAACCACAAAGCCAGGAGCTCCAGGGATACTCACCATGCAAAAGGCAGGCCAAGTTGAGCCTAGCACATCCAAATCCTTGCTCCCTCTTTGTCATTCTGCTCGGAACTCACCACAGCCCAATGCCCGATTACTGCCTCAGTCTAGGGTTAGGCTTAGGGCTAGGGTTAGGGTTATGCCTAGGGTTAGGGTTCACAAAACCACAAAGCCAGGAGCTCCAGGGATACCATGCAAAAGGCAGGCCAAGTTGAGCGTAGCACATCCAAATCCTTGCTCCCTCTTCTTCATTCTGCTCGGAACTCCCCATAGCCCAATGCCCGATTTCTGCCTCAGTCTAGGGTTAGGCTTAGGGCTAGGGTTAGGGTTATGCCTAGGGTTAGGCTTCAGAAAACCACAAAGCCAGGAGCTCCAGGGATACTCACCATGCAAAAGGCAGGCCGAGTTGAGCGTAGCACATCCAAATCCTTGCTCCCTCTTCGTCATTCTGCTCGGAACTCACCACAGCCCAATGCCCGATTACTGGCTCAGTCTAGGGTTAGGCTTAGGGCTAGGGTTAGGGTTATGCCTAGGGTTAGGGTTCACAAAACCACAAAGCCAGGAGCTCCAGGGATACTCACCATGCAAAAGGCAGGCCGAGTTGAGCGTAGCACATCCAAATCCTTGCTCCCTCTTCGTCATTCTGCTTGGAACTCAGCACAGCCCAATGCCCGATTTCTGCCTCAGTCTAGTGTTAGGCTTAGGGCTAGGGTTAGGGTTATGCCTAGGGTTAGGGTTCACAAAACCACAAAGCCAGGAGCTCCAGGGATACTCACCATGCAAAAGGCAGGCCGAGTTGAGCGTAGCACATCCAAATCCTTGCTCCCTCTTTGTCATTCTGCTCCGAACTCACCACAGCCCAATGCCCGATTTCTGCCTCAGTCTAGGGTTAGGCTTAGGGCTAGGGTTAGGGTTATGCCTAGGGTTAGGCTTCAGAAAACCACAAAGCCAGGAGCTCCAGGTATACTCACCATGCAAAAGGCAGGCCGAGTTGAGCGTAGCACATCCAAATCCTTGCTCCCTCTTCGTCATTCTGCTCGGAACTCCCCACAGCCCAATGCCCGATTTCTGCCTCAGTCTAGGGTTAGGCTTAGGGCTGGGGTTAGGGTTATGCCTAGGGTTAGGGTTCTGCCTAGGGTTAGGGTTCACAAAACCACAAAGCCAGGAGCTCCAGGGATACCATGCAAAAGGCAGGCCAAGTTGAGCGTAGCACATCCAAATCCTTGCTCCCTCTTCGTCATTCTGCTCGGAACTCACCACAGCCCAATGCCCGATTTCTGCCTCAGTCTAGGGTTAGGCTTAGGGCTAGGGTTAGGGTTATGCCGAGGGTTAGGGTTCAGAAAACCACAAAGCCAGGAGCTCCAGGGATACTCACCATGCAAAAGGCAGGCCGAGTTGAGCGTAGCACATCCAAATCCTTGCTCCCTCTTTGTCATTCTGCTCCGAACTCACCACAGCCCAATGCCCGATTTCTGCCTCAGTCTAGGCTTAGGCTTAGGGCTAGGGTTAGGGTTATGCCTAGGGTTAGGCTTCAGAAAACCACAAAGCCAGGAGCTCCAGGTATACTCACCATGCAAAAGGCAGGCCAAGTTGAGCGCAGCACATCCAAATCCTTGCTCCCTCTTCTTCATTCTGCTCGGAACTCCCCACAGCCCAATGCCCGATTTCTGCCTCAGTCTAGGGTTAGGCTTAGGGCTAGGGTTAGGGCTATGCCTAGGGTTAGGGTTCACAAAACCACAAAGCCAGGAGCTCCAGGGATACTCACCATGCAAAAGGCAGGCCAAGTTGAGCGTAGCACATCCAAATCCTTGCTCCCTCTTCGTCATTCTGCTCGGAACTCACCACAGCCCAATGCCCTATTACTGCCTCAGTCTAGGGTTAGGCTTAGGGCTAGGGTTAGGGTTATGCCTAGGGTTAGTGTTCACAAAACCACAAAGCCAGGAGCTCCAGGGATACTCACCATGCAAAAGGCAGGCCAAGTTGAGCCTAGCACATCCAAATCCTTGCTCCCTCTTCGTCATTCTGCTCGGAACTCACCACAGCCCAATGCCCGATTTCTGCCTCAGTCTAGGGTTAGGCTTAGGGCTAGGGTTAGGGTTATGCCTAGGGTTACGCTTCAGAAAACCACAAAGCCAGGAGCTCCAGGGATACTCACCATGCAAAAGGCAGGCCAAGTTGAGTGTAGCACATCCAAATCCTTGCTCCCTCTTCGTCATTCTGCTCGGAACTCCCCACAGCCCAATGCCCGATTTCTGCCTCAGTCTAGGGTTAGGCTTAGGGCTAGGGTTAGGGTTATGCCTAGGGTTAGGCTTCAGAAAACCACAAAGCCAGGAGCTCCAGGGATACTCACCATGCAAAAGGCAGGCCAAGTTGAGCGCAGCACATCCAAATCCTTGCTCCCTCTTCGTCATTCTGCTCGGAACTCCCCACAGCCCAATGCCCGATTACTGCCTCAGTCTAGGGTTAGGCTTAGGGCTAGGGTTAGGGTTATGCCTAGGGTTAGGCTTCAGAAAACCACAAAGCCAGGAGCTCCAGGGATACTCACCATGCAAAAGGCAGACCGAGTTGAGCGTAGCACATCCAAATCCTTGCTCCCTCTTCGTCATTCTGCTCGGAACTCACCACAGCCCAATGCCTGATTTCTGCCTCAGTCTAGGGTTAGGCTTAGGGCTAGGGTTAGGGTTATGCCTAGGGTTAGGGTTATGCCTAGGGTTAGGGTTCACAAAACCACAAAGCCAGGAGCTCCAGGGATACTCACCATGCAAAAGGCAGGCCAAGTTGAGCGTAGCACATCCAAATCCCCTCTCCCTCTTCGTCATTCTGCTCGGAACTCACCACAGCCCAATGCCCGATTTCTGCCTCAGTCTAGGGTTATGCTTAGGGCTAGGGTTAGGGTTATGCCTAGGGTTAGGGTTCACAAAACCACAAAGCCAGGAGCTCCAGGGATACTCACCATGCAAAAGGCAGGCCACGTTGAGCGTAGCACATCCAAATCCTTGCTCCCTCTTTGTCATTCTGCTCCGAACTCACCACAGCCCAATGCCTGATTTCTGCCTCAGTCTAGGGTTAGGCTTAGGGCTAGGGTTAGGGTTATGCCTAGGGTTAGGCTTCAGAAAACCACAAAGCCAGGAGCTCCAGGGATACTCACCATGCAAAAGGCAGGCCAAGTTGAGCGTAGCACATCCAAATCCTTGCTCCCTCTTCGTCATTCTGCTCGGAACTCCCCACAGCCCAATGCCCGATTACTGCCTCAGTCTAGGGTTAGGCTTAGGGCTAGGGTTAGGGCTATGCCTAGGGTTAGGGTTCAGAAAACCACAAAGCCAGGAGCTCCAGGGATACTCACCATGCAAAAGGCAGGCCAAGTTGAGCGTAGCACATCCAAATCCTTGCTCCCTCTTCGTCATTCTGCTCAGAACTCACCACAGCCCAATGCCTGATTTCTGCCTCAGTCTAGGGTTAGGCTTAGGGCTAGGGTTAGGGTTATGCCTAGGGTTAGGGTTCTGCCTAGGGTTAGGGTTCACAAAACCACAAAGCCAGGAGCTCCAGGGATACTCACCATGCAAAAGGCAGGCCAAGTTGAGCGTAGCACATCCAAATCCCCTCTCCCTCTTCGTCATTCTGCTCAGAACTCACCACAGCCCAATGCCCGATTTCTGCCTCAGTCTAGGGTTAGGCTTAGGGCTAGGGTTAGGGTTATGCCGAGGGTTAGGGTTCAGAAAACCACAAAGCCAGGAGCTCCTGGGATACTCACCATGCAAAAGGCAGGCCAAGTTGAGCGTAGCACATCCAAATCCCCTCTCCCTCTTCGTCATTCTGCTCGGAACTCACCACAGCCCAATGCCCGATTTCTGCCTCAGTCTAGGGTTATGCTTAGGGCTAGGGTTAGGGTTATGCCTAGGGTTAGGGTTCACAAAACCACAAAGCCAGGAGCTCCAGGGATACTCACCATGCAAAAGGCAGGCCGAGTTGAGCGTAGCACATCCAAATCCTTGCTCCCTCTTTGACATTCTGCTCCGAACTCACCACAGCCCAATGCCTGATTTCTGCCTCAGTCTAGGGTTAGGCTTAGGGCTAGGGTTAGGGTTATGCCTAGGGTTAGGCTTCAGAAAACCACAAAGCCAGGAGCTCCAGGGATACTCACCATGCAAAAGGCAGGCCAAGTTGAGCGCAGCACATCCAAATCCTTGCTCCCTCTTCGTCATTCTGCTCGGAACTCCCCACAGCCCAATGCCCGATTACTGCCTCAGTCTAGGGTTAGGCTTAGGGCTAGGGTTAGGGTTATGCCTAGGGTTAGGCTTCAGAAAACCACAAAGCCAGGAGCTCCAGGGATACTCACCATGCAAAAGGCAGACCGAGTTGAGCGTAGCACATCCAAATCCTTGCTCCCTCTTCGTCATTCTGCTCGGAACTCACCACAGCCCAATGCCTGATTTCTGCCTCAGTCTAGGGTTAGGCTTAGGGCTAGGGTTAGGGTTATGCCTAGGGTTAGGGTTATGCCTAGGGTTAGGGTTCACAAAACCACAAAGCCAGGAGCTCCAGGGATACTCACCATGCAAAAGGCAGGCCAAGTTGAGCGTAGCACATCCAAATCCTTGCTCCCTCTTCGTCATTCTGCTCGGAACTCACCACAGCCCAATGCCCGATTTCTGCCTCAGTCTAGGGTTATGCTTAGGGCTAGGGTTAGGGTTATGCCTAGGGTTAGGGTTCACAAAACCACAAAGCCAGGAGCTCCAGGGATACTCACCATGCAAAAGGCAGGCCACGTTGAGCGTAGCACATCCAAATCCTTGCTCCCTCTTTGTCATTCTGCTCCGAACTCACCACAGCCCAATGCCTGATTTCTGCCTCAGTCTAGGGTTAGGCTTAGGGCTAGGGTTAGGGTTATGCCTAGGGTTAGGCTTCAGAAAACCACAAAGCCAGGAGCTCCAGGGATACTCACCATGCAAAAGGCAGGCCAAGTTGAGCGTAGCACATCCAAATCCTTGCTCCCTCTTCGTCATTCTGCTCGGAACTCCCCACAGCCCAATGCCCGATTACTGCCTCAGTCTAGGGTTAGGCTTAGGGCTAGGGTTAGGGCTATGCCTAGGGTTAGGGTTCAGAAAACCACAAAGCCAGGAGCTCCAGGGATACTCACCATGCAAAAGGCAGGCCAAGTTGAGCGTAGCACATCCAAATCCTTGCTCCCTCTTCGTCATTCTGCTCAGAACTCACCACAGCCCAATGCCTGATTTCTGCCTCAGTCTAGGGTTAGGCTTAGGGCTAGGGTTAGGGTTATGCCTAGGGTTAGGGTTCTGCCTAGGGTTAGGGTTCACAAAACCACAAAGCCAGGAGCTCCAGGGATACTCACCATGCAAAAGGCAGGCCAAGTTGAGCGTAGCACATCCAAATCCCCTCTCCCTCTTCGTCATTCTGCTCAGAACTCACCACAGCCCAATGCCCGATTTCTGCCTCAGTCTAGGGTTAGGCTTAGGGCTAGGGTTAGGGTTATGCCGAGGGTTAGGGTTCAGAAAACCACAAAGCCAGGAGCTCCTGGGATACTCACCATGCAAAAGGCAGGCCAAGTTGAGCGTAGCACATCCAAATCCCCTCTCCCTCTTCGTCATTCTGCTCGGAACTCACCACAGCCCAATGCCCGATTTCTGCCTCAGTCTAGGGTTATGCTTAGGGCTAGGGTTAGGGTTATGCCTAGGGTTAGGGTTCACAAAACCACAAAGCCAGGAGCTCCAGGGATACTCACCATGCAAAAGGCAGGCCGAGTTGAGCGTAGCACATCCAAATCCTTGCTCCCTCTTTGACATTCTGCTCCGAACTCACCACAGCCCAATGCCTGATTTCTGCCTCAGTCTAGGGTTAGGCTTAGGGCTAGGGTTAGGGTTATGCCTAGGGTTAGGCTTCAGAAAACCACAAAGCCAGGAGCTCCAGGGATACTCACCATGCAAAAGGCAGGCCAAGTTGAGCGTAGCACATCCAAATCCTTGCTCCCTCTTTGTCATTCTGCTCGGAACTCCCCACAGCCCAATGCCCGATTTCTGCCTCAGTCTACGGTTAAGCTTAGGGCTAGGGTTAGGGTTATGCCTAGGGTTAGGGTTCAGAAAACCACAAAGCCAGGAGCTCCAGGGATACTCACCATGCAAAAGGCAGGCCAAGTTGAGCGTAGCACATCCAAATCCCCTCTCCCTCTTCGTCATTCTGCTCGGAACTCACCACAGCCCAATGCTCGATTTCTGCCTCAGTCTAGGGTTAGGCTTAGGGCTAGGATTAGGGTTATGCTTAGGGTTAGGGTTCACAAAACCACAAAGCCAGGAGCTCCAGGGAAACTCACCATGCAAAAGGCAGGCCGAGTTGAGCGTAGCACATCCAAATCCTTGCTCCCTCTTCGTCATTCTGCTCGGAACTCACCACAGCCCAATGCCCGATTTCTGCCTCAGTCTAGGGTTAGGCTTAGGGCTAGGGTTAGGGTTATGCCTACGGTTAGGCTTCAGAAAACCACAAAGCCAGGAGCTCCAGGGATACCATGCAAAAGGCAGGCCAAGTTGAGCGTCGCACATCCAAATCCTTGCTCCCTCTTCGTCATTCTGCTCGGAACTCACCACAGCCCAATGCCCAATTACTGGCTCAGTCTAGGGTTAGGCTTAGGGCTAGGGTTAGGGTTATGCCTAGGGTTAGGGTTCACAAAACCACAAAGCCAGGAGCTCCAGGGATACCATGCAAAAGGCAGGCCAAGTTGAGCCTAGCACATCCAAATCCTTGCTCCCTCTTTGTCATTCTGCTCGGATCTCACCACAGCCAAATGCCCGATTTCTGCCTCAGTCTAGGGTTAGGCTTAGGGCTAGGGTTAGGGTTATGCCTAGGGTTAGGGTTCACAAAACCACAAAGCCAGGAGCTCCAGGGATACTCACCATGCAAAAGGCAGGCTGAGTTGAGCGTAGCACATTCAAATCCTTGCTCCCTCTTCGTCATTCTGCTCGGAACTCACCACAGCCCAATGCCCGATTTCTGCCTCAGTCTAGGGTTAGGCTTGGGGCTAGGGTTAGGGTTATGCCTAGGGTTAGGGTTCACAAAACCACAAAGCCAGGAGCTCCAGGGATACTCACCATGCAAAAGGCAGGCCAAGTTGAGCGTAGCACATCCAAATCCTTGGTCCCTCTTTGTCATTCTGCTCGGAACTCACCACAGCCCAATGCCCGATTACTGGCTCAGTCTAGGGTTAGGCTTAGGGCTAGGGTTAGGGTTATGTCTAGGGTTAGGGTTATGCCTAGGATTAGGGTTCACAAAACCACAAAGCCAGGAGCTCCAGGGATACTCACCATGCAAAAGGCAGGCCAAGTTGAGCGTAGCACATCCAAATCCTTGCTCCCTCTTCGTCATTCTGCTCGGAACTCACCACAGCCCAATGCCCGATTTCTGCCTCAGTCTAGGGTTAGGCTTAGGGCTAGGGTTAGGGTTATGCCTAGGGTTAGGCTTCAGAAAACCACAAAGCCAGGAGCTCCAGGGATACTCACCATGCAAAAGGCAGGCCAAGTTGAGCGCAGCACATCCAAATCCTTGCTCCCTCTTCGTCATTCTGCTCGGAACTCCCCACAGCCCAATGCCCGATTACTGCCTCAGTCTAGGGTTAGGCTTAGGGCTAGGGTTAGGGTTATGCCTAGGGTTAGGCTTCAGAAAACCACAAAGCCAGGAGCTCCAGGGATACTCACCATGCAAAAGGCAGACCGAGTTGAGCGTAGCACATCCAAATCCTTGCTCCCTCTTCGTCATTCTGCTCGGAACTCACCACAGCCCAATGCCTGATTTCTGCCTCAGTCTAGGGTTAGGCTTAGGGCTAGGGTTAGGGTTATGCCTAGGGTTAGGGTTCTGCCTAGGGTTAGGGTTCACAAAACCACAAAGCCAGGAGCTCCAGGGATACTCACCATGCAAAAGGCAGGCCAAGTTGAGCGTAGCACATCCAAATCCCCTCTCCCTCTTCGTCATTCTGCTCAGAACTCACCACAGCCCAATGCCCGATTTCTGCCTCAGTCTAGGGTTAGGCTTAGGGCTAGGGTTAGGGTTATGCCTAGGGTTAGGGTTCACAAAACCACAAAGCCAGGAGCTCCAGGGATACTCACCATGCAAAAGGCAGGCCAAGTTGAGCGTAGCACATCCAAATCCCCTCTCCCTCTTCGTCATTCTGCTCGGAACTCACCACAGCCCAATGCCCGATTTCTGCCTCAGTCTAGGGTTATGCTTAGGGCTAGGGTTAGGGTTATGCCTAGGGTTAGGGTTCACAAAACCACAAAGCCAGGAGCTCCAGGGATACTCACCATGCAAAAGGCAGGCCACGTTGAGCGTAGCACATCCAAATCCTTGCTCCCTCTTTGTCATTCTGCTCCGAACTCACCACAGCCCAATGCCTGATTTCTGCCTCAGTCTAGGGTTAGGCTTAGGGCTAGGGTTAGGGTTATGCCTAGGGTTAGGCTTCAGAAAACCACAAAGCCAGGAGCTCCAGGGATACTCACCATGCAAAAGGCAGGCCAAGTTGAGCGTAGCACATCCAAATCCTTGCTCCCTCTTCGTCATTCTGCTCGGAACTCCCCACAGCCCAATGCCCGATTACTGCCTCAGTCTAGGGTTAGGCTTAGGGCTAGGGTTAGGGCTATGCCTAGGGTTAGGGTTCTGCCTAGGGTTAGGGTTCACAAAACCACAAAGCCAGGAGCTCCAGGGATACTCACCATGCAAAAGGCAGGCCAAGTTGAGCGTAGCACATCCAAATCCCCTCTCCCTCTTCGTCATTCTGCTCAGAACTCACCACAGCCCAATGCCCGATTTCTGCCTCAGTCTAGGGTTAGGCTTAGGGCTAGGGTTAGGGTTATGCCTAGGGTTAGGGTTCAGAAAACCACAAAGCCAGGAGCTCCTGGGATACTCACCATGCAAAAGGCAGGCCAAGTTGAGCGTAGCACATCCAAATCCCCTCTCCCTCTTCGTCATTCTGCTCGGAACTCACCACAGCCCAATGCCCGATTTCTGCCTCAGTCTAGGGTTATGCTTAGGGCTAGGGTTAGGGTTATGCCTAGGGTTAGGGTTCACAAAACCACAAAGCCAGGAGCTCCAGGGATACTCACCATGCAAAAGGCAGGCCGAGTTGAGCGTAGCACATCCAAATCCTTGCTCCCTCTTTGTCATTCTGCTCCGAACTCACCACAGCCCAATGCCTGATTTCTGCCTCAGTCTAGGGTTAGGCTTAGGGCTAGGGTTAGGGTTATGCCTAGGGTTAGGCTTCAGAAAACCACAAAGCCAGGAGCTCCAGGGATACTCACCATGCAAAAGGCAGGCCAAGTTGAGCGTAGCACATCCAAATCCTTGCTCCCTCTTTGTCATTCTGCTCGGAACTCACCACAGCCCAATGCCCGATTACTGCCTCAGTCTAGGGTTAGGCTTAGGGCTAGGGTTAGGGCTATGCCTAGGGTTAGGCTTCAGAAAACCACAAAGCCAGGAGCTCCAGGGATACTCACCATGCAAAAGGCAGGCCAAGTTGAGCCTAGCACATCCAAATCCTTGCTCCCTCTTCGTCATTCTGCTCAGAACTCACCACAGCCCAATGCCCGATTTCTGCCTCAGTCTAGGGTTAGGGTTATGCCTAGGGTTAGGGTTATGCCTAGGGTTAGGGTTCACAAAACCACAAAGCCAGGAGCTCCAGGGAAACTCACCATGCAAAAGGCAGGCCGAGTTGAGCGTAGCACATCCAAATCCTTGCTCCCTCTTCGTCATTCTGCTCGGAACTCACCACAGCCCAATGCCCGATTTCTGCCTCAGTCTAGGGTTAGGCTTAGGGCTAGGGTTAGGGTTATGCCTACGGTTAGGCTTCAGAAAACCACAAAGCCAGGAGCTCCAGGGATACCATGCAAAAGGCAGGCCAAGTTGAGCGTAGCACATCCAAATCCTTGCTCCCTCTTTGTCATTCTGCTCGGAACTCACCACAGCCCAATGCCCAATTACTGGCTCAGTCTAGGGTTAGGCTTAGGGCTAGGGTTAGGGTTATGCCTAGGGTTATGGTTCACAAAACCACAAAGCCAGGAGCTCCAGGGATACCATGCAAAAGGCAGGCCAAATTGAGCCTAGCACATCCAAATCCTTGCTCCCTCTTTGTCATTCTGCTCGGAACTCACCACAGCCGAATGCCCGATTTCTGCCTCAGTCTAGGGTTAGGCTTAGGGCTAGGGTTAGGGTTATGCCTAGGGTTAGGGTTCAGAAAACCACAAAGCCAGGAGCTCCAGGGATACTCACCATGCAAAAGGCAGGCTGAGTTGAGCGTAGCACATTCAAATCCTTGCTCCCTCTTCGTCATTCTGCTCGGAACTCACCACAGCCCAATGCCCGATTTCTGCCTCAGTCTAGGGTTAGGCTTGGGGCTAGGGTTAGGGTTATGCCTAGGGTTAGGGTTCACAAAACCACAAAGCCAGGAGCTCCAGGGATACTCACCATGCAAAAGGCAGGCCAAGTTGAGCGTAGCACATCCAAATCCTTGGTCCCTCTTTGTCATTCTGCTCGGAACTCACCACAGCCCAATGCCCGATTACTGGCTCAGTCTAGGGTTAGGCTTAGGGCTAGGGTTAGGGTTATGTCTAGGGTTAGGGTTATGCCTAGGGTTAGGGTTCACAAAACCACAAAGCCAGGAGCTCCAGGGATACTCACCATGCAAAAGGCAGGCCAAGTTGAGCGTAGCACATCCAAATCCTTGCTCCCTCTTTGTCATTCTGCTCGGAACTCACCACAGCCCAATGCCCGATTTCTGCCTCAGTCTAGGGTTAGGCTTAGGGCTAGGGTTAGGGTTATGCCTAGGGTTAGGCTTCAGAAAACCACAAAGCCAGGAGCTCCAGGGATACTCACCATGCAAAAGGCAGGCCGAGTTGAGCGTAGCACATCCAAATCCTTGCTCCCTCTTTGTCATTCTGCTCCGAACTCACCACAGCCCAATGCCTGATTTCTGCCTCAGTCTAGGGTTAGGCTTAGGGCTAGGGTTAGGGTTATGCCTAGGGTTAGGCTTCAGAAAACCACAAAGCCAGGAGCTCCAGGGATACTCACCATGCAAAAGGCAGGCCAAGTTGAGCGTAGCACATCCAAATCCTTGCTCCCTCTTCGTCATTCTGCTCAGAACTCACCACAGCCCAATGCCCGATTACTGCCTCAGTCTAGGGTTAGGCTTAGGGCTAGGGTTAGGGCTATGCCTAGGGTTAGGCTTCAGAAAACCACAAAGCCAGGAGCTCCAGGGATACTCACCATGCAAAAGGCAGGCCAAGTTGAGCCTAGCACATCCAAATCCTTGCTCCCTCTTCGTCATTCTGCTCAGAACTCACCACAGCCCAATGCCCGATTTCTGCCTCAGTCTAGGGTTAGGGTTATGCCTAGGGTTAGGGTTATGCCTAGGGTTAGGGTTCACAAAACCACAAAGCCAGGAGCTCCAGGGAAACTCACCATGCAAAAGGCAGGCCGAGTTGAGCGTAGCACATCCAAATCCTTGCTCCCTCTTCGTCATTCTGCTCGGAACTCACCACAGCCCAATGCCCGATTTCTGCCTCAGTCTAGGGTTAGGCTTAGGGCTAGGGTTAGGGTTATGCCTACGGTTAGGCTTCAGAAAACCACAAAGCCAGGAGCTCCAGGGATACCATGCAAAAGGCAGGCCAAGTTGAGCGTAGCACATCCAAATCCTTGCTCCCTCTTTGTCATTCTGCTCGGAACTCACCACAGCCCAATGCCCAATTACTGGCTCAGTCTAGGGTTAGGCTTAGGGCTAGGGTTAGGGTTATGCCTAGGGTTAGGGTTCACAAAACCACAAAGCCAGGAGCTCCAGGGATACCATGCAAAAGGCAGGCCAAATTGAGCCTAGCACATCCAAATCCTTGCTCCCTCTTTGTCATTCTGCTCGGAACTCACCACAGCCGAATGCCCGATTTCTGCCTCAGTCTAGGGTTAGGCTTAGGGCTAGGGTTAGGGTTATGCCTAGGGTTAGGGTTCACAAAACCACAAAGCCAGGAGCTCCAGGGATACTCACCATGCAAAAGGCAGGCTGAGTTGAGCGTAGCACATTCAAATCCTTGCTCCCTCTTCGTCATTCTGCTCGGAACTCACCACAGCCCAATGCCCGATTTCTGCCTCAGTCTAGGGTTAGGCTTGGGGCTAGGGTTAGGGTTATGCCTAGGGTTAGGGTTCACAAAACCACAAAGCCAGGAGCTCCAGGGATACTCACCATGCAAAAGGCAGGCCAAGTTGAGCGTAGCACATCCAAATCCTTGGTCCCTCTTTGTCATTCTGCTCGGAACTCACCACAGCCCAATGCCCGATTACTGGCTCAGTCTAGGGTTAGGCTTAGGGCTAGGGTTAGGGTTATGTCTAGGGTTAGGGTTATGCCTAGGGTTAGGGTTCACAAAACCACAAAGCCAGGAGCTCCAGGGATACTCACCATGCAAAAGGCAGGCCAAGTTGAGCGTAGCACATCCAAATCCTTGGTCCCTCTTTGTCATTCTGCTCGGAACTCACCACAGCCCAATGCCCGATTTCTGCCTCAGTCTAGGGTTAGGCTTAGGGCTAGGGTTAGGGTTATGCCTAGGG
This sequence comes from Coloeus monedula, assembly GCF_965178545.1. NCBI lineage: Eukaryota > Metazoa > Chordata > Aves > Passeriformes > Corvidae > Coloeus > Coloeus monedula. Next base: position 193,954 of record NW_028120759.1, on the reverse strand, counting down.
TTAGGCTTCAGAAAACCACAAAGCCAGGAGCTCCAGGGATACTCACCATGCAAAAGGCAGGCCAAGTTGAGCGCAGCACATCCAAATCCTTGCTCCCTCTTCGTCATTCTGCTCGGAACTCCCCACAGCCCAATGCCCGATTACTGCCTCAGTCTAGGGTTAGGCTTAGGGCTAGGGTTAGGGTTATGCCTAGGGTTAGGCTTCAGAAAACCACAAAGCCAGGAGCTCCAGGGATACTCACCATGCAAAAGGCAGACCGAGTTGAGCGTAGCACATCCAAATCCTTGCTCCCTCTTTGTCATTCTGCTCCGAACTCACCACAGCCCAATGCCTGATTTCTGTCTCAGTCTAGGGTTAGGCTTAGGGCTAGGGTTAGGGTTATGCCTAGGGTTAGGCTTCAGAAAACCACAAAGCCAGGAGCTCCAGGGATACTCACCATGCAAAAGGCAGGCCAAGTTGAGCGTAGCACATCCAAATCCTTGCTCCCTCTTCGTCATTCTGCTCGGAACTCCCCACAGCCCAATGCCCGATTACTGCCTCAGTCTAGGGTTAGGCTTAGGGCTAGGGTTAGGGCTATGCCTAGGGTTAGGGTTCACAAAACCACAAAGCCAGGAGCTCCAGGGATACTCACCATGCAAAAGGCAGGCCAAGTTGAGCGTAGCACATCCAAATCCTTGCTCCCTCTTCGTCATTCTGCTCAGAACTCACCACAGCCCAATGCCTGATTTCTGCCTCAGTCTAGGGTTAGGGTTATGCCTAGGGTTAGGGTTATGCCTAGGGTTAGGGTTCTGCCTAGGGTTAGGGTTCACAAAACCACAAAGCCAGGAGCTCCAGGGATACTCACCATGCAAAAGGCAGACCAAGTTGAGCGTAGCACATCCAAATCCCCTCTCCCTCTTCGTCATTCTGCTCGGAACTCACCACAGCCCAATGCCCGATTTCTGCCTCAGTCTAGGGTTAGGCTTAGGGCTAGGGTTAGGGTTATGCCTAGGGTTAGGGTTCAGAAAACCACAAAGCCAGGAGCTCCTGGGATACTCACCATGCAAAAGGCAGGCCAAGTTGAGCGTAGCACATCCAAATCCCCTCTCCCTCTTCGTCATTCTGCTCGGAACTCACCACAGCCCAATGCCCGATTTCTGCCTCAGTCTAGGGTTATGCTTAGGGCTAGGGTTAGGGTTATGCCTAGGGTTAGGGTTCACAAAACCACAAAGCCAGGAGCTCCAGGGATACTCACTATGCAAAAGGCAGGCCGAGTTGAGCGTAGCACATCCAAATCCTTGCTCCCTCTTTGTCATTCTGCTCCGAACTCACCACAGCCCAATGCCCGATTTCTGCCTCAGTCTAGGGTTAGGCTTAGGGCTAGGGTTAGGGTTATGCCTAGGGTTAGGCTTCAGAAAACCACAAAGCCAGGAGCTCCAGGGATACTCACCATGCAAAAGGCAGGCCAAGTTGAGCGTAGCACATCCAAATCCTTGCTCCCTCTTCGTCATTCTGCTCGGAACTCACCACAGCCCAATGCCCGATTACTGCCTCAGTCTAGGGTTAGGCTTAGGGCTAGGGTTAGGGCTATGCCTAGGGTTAGGCTTCAGAAAACCACAAAGCCAGGAGCTCCAGGGATACTCACCATGCAAAAGGCAGGCCAAGTTGAGCCTAGCACATCCAAATCCTTGCTCCCTCTTCGTCATTCTGCTCCGAACTCACCACAGCCCAATGCCCGATTACTGCCTCAGTCTAGGGTTAGGGTTATGCCTAGGGTTAGGGTTATGCCTAGGGTTAGGGTTCACAAAACCACAAAGCCAGGAGCTCCAGGGAAACTCACCATGCAAAAGGCAGGCCGAGTTGAGCGTAGCACATCCAAATCCTTGCTCCCTCTTTGTCATTCTGCTCCAAACTCACCACAGCCCAATGCCCGATATCTGCCTCAGTCTAGGGTTAGGCTTAGGGCTAGGGTTAGGGTTATGCCTACGGTTAGGCTTCAGAAAACCACAAAGCCAGGAGCTCCAGGGATACCATGCAAAAGGCAGGCCAAGTTGAGCCTAGCACATCCAAATCCTTGCTCCCTCTTTGTCATTCTGCTCGGAACTCACCACAGCCCAATGCCCAATTACTGGCTCAGTCTAGGGTTAGGCTTAGGGCTAGGGTTAGGGTTATGCCTAGGGTTAGGGTTCACAAAACCACAAAGCCAGGATCTCCAGGGATACCATGCAAAAGGCAGGCCAAATTGAGCCTAGCACATCCAAATCCTTGCTCCCTCTTTGTCATTCTGCTCGGAACTCACCACAGCCGAATGCCCGATTTCTGCCTCAGTCTAGGGTTAGGCTTAGGGCTAGGGTTAGGGTTATGCCTAGGGTTAGGGTTCACAAAACCACAAAGCCAGGAGCTCCAGGGATACTCACCATGCAAAAGGCAGGCTGAGTTGAGCGTAGCACATTCAAATCCTTGCTCCCTCTTCGTCATTCTGCTCGGAACTCACCACAGCCCAATGCCCGATTTCTGCCTCAGTCTAGGGTTAGGCTTGGGGCTAGGGTTAGGGTTATGCCTAGGGTTAGGGTTCACAAAACCACAAAGCCAGGAGCTCCAGGGATACTCACCATGCAAAAGGCAGGCCAAGTTGAGCGTAGCACATCCAAATCCTTGGTCCCTCTTTGTCATTCTGCTCAGAACTCACCACAGCCCAATGCCCGATTACTGGCTCAGTCTAGGGTTAGGCTTAGGGCTAGGGTTAGGGTTATGTCTAGGGTTAGGGTTATGCCTAGGGTTAGGGTTCACAAAACCACAAAGCCAGGAGCTCCAGGGATACTCACCATGCAAAAGGCAGGCCAAGTTGAGCGTAGCACATCCAAATCCTTGGTCCCTCTTTGTCATTCTGCTCGGAACTCACCACAGCCCAATGCCCGATTTCTGCCTCAGTCTAGGGTTAGGCTTAGGGCTAGGGTTAGGGTTATGCCTAGGGTTAGGCTTCAGAAAACCACAAAGCCAGGAGCTCCAGGGATACTCACCATGCAAAAGGCAGGCCAAGTTGAGCGCAGCACATCCAAATCCTTGCTCCCTCTTCGTCATTCTGCTCGGAACTCACCACAGCCCAATGCCCGATTACTGCCTCAGTCTAGGGTTAGGCTTAGGGCTAGGGTTAGGGTTATGCCTAGGGTTAGGCTTCAGAAAACCACAAAGCCAGGAGCTCCAGGGATACTCACCATGCAAAAGGCAGACCGAGTTGAGCGTAGCACATCCAAATCCTTGCTCCCTCTTCGTCATTCTGCTCGGAACTCACCACAGCCCAATGCCTGATTTCTGCCTCAGTCTAGGGTTAGGCTTAGGGCTAGGGTTAGGGTTATGCCTAGGGTTAGGGTTCTGCCTAGGGTTAGGGTTCACAAAACCACAAAGCCAGGAGCTCCAGGGATACTCACCATGCAAAAGGCAGGCCAAGTTGAGCGTAGCACATCCAAATCCCCTCTCCCTCTTCGTCATTCTGCTCAGAACTCACCACAGCCCAATGCCCGATTTCTGCCTCAGTCTAGGGTTAGGCTTAGGGCTAGGGTTAGGGTTATGCCTAGGGTTAGGGTTCACAAAACCACAAAGCCAGGAGCTCCAGGGATACTCACCATGCAAAAGGCAGGCCAAGTTGAGCGTAGCACAACCAAATCCCCTCTCCCTCTTCGTCATTCTGCTCGGAACTCACCACAGCCCAATGCCCGATTTCTGCCTCAGTCTAGGGTTATGCTTAGGGCTAGGGTTAGGGTTATGCCTAGGGTTAGGGTTCACAAAACCACAAAGCCAGGAGCTCCAGGGATACTCACCATGCAAAAGGCAGGCCGAGTTGAGCGTAGCACATCCAAATCCTTGCTCCCTCTTTGTCATTCTGCTCCGAACTCACCACAGCCCAATGCCTGATTTCTGCCTCAGTCTAGGGTTAGGCTTAGGGCTAGGGTTAGGGTTATGCCTAGGGTTAGGCTTCAGAAAACCACAAAGCCAGGAGCTCCAGGGATACTCACCATGCAAAAGGCAGGCCAAGTTGAGCGTAGCACATCCAAATCCTTGCTCCCTCTTTGTCATTCTGCTCGGAACTCCCCACAGCCCAATGCCCGATTACTGCCTCAGTCTAGGGTTAGGCTTAGGGCTAGGGTTAGGGCTATGCCTAGGGTTAGGGTTCAGAAAACCACAAAGCCAGGAGCTCCAGGGATACTCACCATGCAAAAGGCAGGCCAAGTTGAGCGTAGCACATCCAAATCCTTGCTCCCTCTTCGTCATTCTGCTCCGAACTCACCACAGCCCAATGCCTGATTTCTGCCTCAGTCTAGGGTTAGGCTTAGGGCTAGGGTTAGGGTTATGCCTAGGGTTAGGGTTCTGCCTAGGGTTAGGGTTCACAAAACCACAAAGCCAGGAGCTCCAGGGATACTCACCATGCAAAAGGCAGGCCAAGTTGAGCGTAGCACATCCAAATCCCCTCTCCCTCTTCGTCATTCTGCTCAGAACTCACCACAGCCCAATGCCCGATTTCTGCCTCAGTCTAGGGTTAGGCTTAGGGCTAGGGTTAGGGTTATGCCTAGGGTTAGGGTTCAGAAAACCACAAAGCCAGGAGCTCCTGGGATACTCACCATGCAAAAGGCAGGCCAAGTTGAGCGTAGCACATCCAAATCCCCTCTCCCTCTTCGTCATTCTGCTCGGAACTCACCACAGCCCAATGCCCGATTTCTGCCTCAGTCTAGGGTTATGCTTAGGGCTAGGGTTAGGGTTATGCCTAGGGTTAGGGTTCACAAAACCACAAAGCCAGGAGCTCCAGGGATACTCACCATGCAAAAGGCAGGCCGAGTTGAGCGTAGCACATCCAAATCCTTGCTCCCTCTTTGTCATTCTGCTCCGAACTCACCACAGCCCAATGCCTGATTTCTGCCTCAGTCTAGGGTTAGGCTTAGGGCTAGGGTTAGGGTTATGCCTAGGGTTAGGCTTCAGAAAACCACAAAGCCAGGAGCTCCAGGGATACTCACCATGCAAAAGGCAGGCCAAGTTGAGCGTAGCACATCCAAATCCTTGCTCCCTCTTCGTCATTCTGCTCGGAACTCACCACAGCCCAATGCCCGATTACTGCCTCAGTCTAGGGTTAGGCTTAGGGCTAGGGTTAGGGCTATGCCTAGGGTTAGGCTTCAGAAAACCACAAAGCCAGGAGCTCCAGGGATACTCACCATGCAAAAGGCAGGCCAAGTTGAGCCTAGCACATCCAAATCCTTGCTCCCTCTTCGTCATTCTGCTCAGAACTCACCACAGCCCAATGCCCGATTACTGCCTCAGTCTAGGGTTAGGGTTATGCCTAGGGTTAGGGTTATGCCTAGGGTTAGGGTTCACAAAACCACAAAGCCAGGAGCTCCAGGGAAACTCACCATGCAAAAGGCAGGCCGAGTTGAGCGTAGCACATCCAAATCCCCTCTCCCTCTTCGTCATTCTGCTCGGAACTCACCACAGCCCAATGCCCGATTTCTGCCTCAGTCTAGGGTTAGGCTTAGGGCTAGGGTTAGGGTTATGCCTACGGTTAGGCTTCAGAAAACCACAAAGCCAGGAGCTCCAGGGATACCATGCAAAAGGCAGGCCAAGTTGAGCGTAGCACATCCAAATCCTTGCTCCCTCTTTGTCATTCTGCTCGGAACTCACCACAGCCCAATGCCCAATTACTGGCTCAGTCTAGGGTTAGGCTTAGGGCTAGGGTTAGGGTTATGCCTAGGGTTAGGGTTCACAAAACCACAAAGCCAGGAGCTCCAGGGATACCATGCAAAAGGCAGGCCAAGTTGAGCCTAGCACATCCAAATCCTTGCTCCCTCTTTGTCATTCTGCTCGGAACTCACCACAGCCCAATGCCTGATTTCTGCCTCAGTCTAGGGTTAGGCTTAGGGCTAGGGTTAGGGTTATGCCTAGGGTTAGGGTTCACAAAACCACAAAGCCAGGAGCTCCAGGGATACTCACCATGCAAAAGGCAGGCTGAGTTGAGCGTAGCACATTCAAATCCTTGCTCCCTCTTCGTCGATCTGCTCGGAACTCACCACAGCCCAATGCCCGATTTCTGCCTCAGTCTAGGGTTAGGCTTGGGGCTAGGGTTAGGGTTATGCCTAGGGTTAGGGTTCACAAAACCACAAAGCCAGGAGCTCCAGGGATACTCACCATGCAAAAGGCAGGCCAAGTTGAGCGTAGCACATCCAAATCCTTGGTCCCTCTTTGTCATTCTGCTCGGAACTCACCACAGCCCAATGCCCGATTACTGGCTCAGTCTAGGGTTAGGCTTAGGGCTAGGGTTAGGGTTATGTCTAGGGTTAGGGTTATGCCTAGGGTTAGGGTTCACAAAACCACAAAGCCAGGAGCTCCAGGGATACTCACCATGCAAAAGGCAGGCCAAGTTGAGCGTAGCACATCCAAATCCTTGGTCCCTCTTTGTCATTCTGCTCGGAACTCACCACAGCCCAATGCCCGATTTCTGCCTCAGTCTAGGGTTAGGCTTAGGGCTAGGGTTAGGGTTATGCCTAGGGTTAGGCTTCAGAAAACCACAAAGCCAGGAGCTCCAGGGATACTCACCATGCAAAAGGCAGGCCAAGTTGAGCGCAGCACATCCAAATCCTTGCTCCCTCTTCGTCATTCTGCTCGGAACTCCCCACAGCCCAATGCCCGATTACTGCCTCAGTCTAGGGTTAGGCTTAGGGCTAGGGTTAGGGTTATGCCTAGGGTTAGGCTTCAGAAAACCACAAAGCCAGGAGCTCCAGGGATACTCACCATGCAAAAGGCAGACCGAGTTGAGCGTAGCACATCCAAATCCTTGCTCCCTCTTCGTCATTCTGCTCGGAACTCACCACAGCCCAATGCCTGATTTCTGCCTCAGTCTAGGGTTAGGCTTAGGGCTAGGGTTAGGGTTATGTCTAGGGTTAGGGTTATGCCTAGGGTTAGGGTTCACAAAACCACAAAGCCAGGAGCTCCAGGGATACTCACCATGCAAAAGGCAGGCCAAGTTGAGCGTAGCACATCCAAATCCTTGGTCCCTCTTTGTCATTCTGCTCGGAACTCACCACAGCCCAATGCCCGATTTCTGCCTCAGTCTAGGGTTAGGCTTAGGGCTAGGGTTAGGGTTATGCCTAGGGTTAGGCTTCAGAAAACCACAAAGCCAGGAGCTCCAGGGATACTCACCATGCAAAAGGCAGGCCAAGTTGAGCGCAGCACATCCAAATCCTTGCTCCCTCTTCGTCATTCTGCTCGGAACTCCCCACAGCCCAATGCCCGATTACTGCCTCAGTCTAGGGTTAGGCTTAGGGCTAGGGTTAGGGTTATGCCTAGGGTTAGGCTTCAGAAAACCACAAAGCCAGGAGCTCCAGGGATACTCACCATGCAAAAGGCAGACCGAGTTGAGCGTAGCACATCCAAATCCTTGCTCCCTCTTTGTCATTCTGCTCCGAACTCACCACAGCCCAATGCCTGATTTCTGTCTCAGTCTAGGGTTAGGCTTAGGGCTAGGGTTAGGGTTATGCCTAGGGTTAGGCTTCAGAAAACCACAAAGCCAGGAGCTCCAGGGATACTCACCATGCAAAAGGCAGGCCAAGTTGAGCGTAGCACATCCAAATCCTTGCTCCCTCTTCGTCATTCTGCTCGGAACTCCCCACAGCCCAATGCCCGATTACTGCCTCAGTCTAGGGTTAGGCTTAGGGCTAGGGTTAGGGCTATGCCTAGGGTTAGGGTTCACAAAACCACAAAGCCAGGAGCTCCAGGGATACTCACCATGCAAAAGGCAGGCCAAGTTGAGCGTAGCACATCCAAATCCTTGCTCCCTCTTCGTCATTCTGCTCAGAACTCACCACAGCCCAATGCCTGATTTCTGCCTCAGTCTAGGGTTAGGGTTATGCCTAGGGTTAGGGTTATGCCTAGGGTTAGGGTTCTGCCTAGGGTTAGGGTTCACAAAACCACAAAGCCAGGAGCTCCAGGGATACTCACCATGCAAAAGGCAGACCAAGTTGAGCGTAGCACATCCAAATCCCCTCTCCCTCTTCGTCATTCTGCTCGGAACTCACCACAGCCCAATGCCCGATTACTGCCTCAGTCTAGGGTTAGGCTTAGGGCTAGGGTTAGGGTTATGCCTAGGGTTAGGGTTCAGAAAACCACAAAGCCAGGAGCTCCTGGGATACTCACCATGCAAAAGGCAGGCCAAGTTGAGCGTAGCACATCCAAATCCCCTCTCCCTCTTCGTCATTCTGCTCGGAACTCACCACAGCCCAATGCCCGATTTCTGCCTCAGTCTAGGGTTATGCTTAGGGCTAGGGTTAGGGTTATGCCTAGGGTTAGGGTTCACAAAACCACAAAGCCAGGAGCTCCAGGGATACTCACTATGCAAAAGGCAGGCCGAGTTGAGCGTAGCACATCCAAATCCTTGCTCCCTCTTTGTCATTCTGCTCCGAACTCACCACAGCCCAATGCCCGATTTCTGCCTCAGTCTAGGGTTAGGCTTAGGGCTAGGGTTAGGGTTATGCCTAGGGTTAGGCTTCAGAAAACCACAAAGCCAGGAGCTCCAGGGATACTCACCATGCAAAAGGCAGGCCAAGTTGAGCGTAGCACATCCAAATCCTTGCTCCCTCTTCGTCATTCTGCTCGGAACTCACCACAGCCCAATGCCCGATTACTGCCTCAGTCTAGGGTTAGGCTTAGGGCTAGGGTTAGGGCTATGCCTAGGGTTAGGCTTCAGAAAACCACAAAGCCAGGAGCTCCAGGGATACTCACCATGCAAAAGGCAGGCCAAGTTGAGCCTAGCACATCCAAATCCTTGCTCCCTCTTCGTCATTCTGCTCCGAACTCACCACAGCCCAATGCCCGATTACTGCCTCAGTCTAGGGTTAGGGTTATGCCTAGGGTTAGGGTTATGCCTAGGGTTAGGGTTCACAAAACCACAAAGCCAGGAGCTCCAGGGAAACTCACCATGCAAAAGGCAGGCCGAGTTGAGCGTAGCACATCCAAATCCTTGCTCCCTCTTTGTCATTCTGCTCCAAACTCACCACAGCCCAATGCCCGATATCTGCCTCAGTCTAGGGTTAGGCTTAGGGCTAGGGTTAGGGTTATGCCTACGGTTAGGCTTCAGAAAACCACAAAGCCAGGAGCTCCAGGGATACCATGCAAAAGGCAGGCCAAGTTGAGCCTAGCACATCCAAATCCTTGCTCCCTCTTTGTCATTCTGCTCGGAACTCACCACAGCCCAATGCCCAATTACTGGCTCAGTCTAGGGTTAGGCTTAGGGCTAGGGTTAGGGTTATGCCTAGGGTTAGGGTTCACAAAACCACAAAGCCAGGATCTCCAGGGATACCATGCAAAAGGCAGGCCAAATTGAGCCTAGCACATCCAAATCCTTGCTCCCTCTTTGTCATTCTGCTCGGAACTCACCACAGCCGAATGCCCGATTTCTGCCTCAGTCTAGGGTTAGGCTTAGGGCTAGGGTTAGGGTTATGCCTAGGGTTAGGGTTCACAAAACCACAAAGCCAGGAGCTCCAGGGATACTCACCATGCAAAAGGCAGGCTGAGTTGAGCGTAGCACATTCAAATCCTTGCTCCCTCTTCGTCATTCTGCTCGGAACTCACCACAGCCCAATGCCCGATTTCTGCCTCAGTCTAGGGTTAGGCTTGGGGCTAGGGTTAGGGTTATGCCTAGGGTTAGGGTTCACAAAACCACAAAGCCAGGAGCTCCAGGGATACTCACCATGCAAAAGGCAGGCCAAGTTGAGCGTAGCACATCCAAATCCTTGGTCCCTCTTTGTCATTCTGCTCAGAACTCACCACAGCCCAATGCCCGATTACTGGCTCAGTCTAGGGTTAGGCTTAGGGCTAGGGTTAGGGTTATGTCTAGGGTTAGGGTTATGCCTAGGGTTAGGGTTCACAAAACCACAAAGCCAGGAGCTCCAGGGATACTCACCATGCAAAAGGCAGGCCAAGTTGAGCGTAGCACATCCAAATCCTTGGTCCCTCTTTGTCATTCTGCTCGGAACTCACCACAGCCCAATGCCCGATTTCTGCCTCAGTCTAGGGTTAGGCTTAGGGCTAGGGTTAGGGTTATGCCTAGGGTTAGGCTTCAGAAAACCACAAAGCCAGGAGCTCCAGGGATACTCACCATGCAAAAGGCAGGCCAAGTTGAGCGCAGCACATCCAAATCCTTGCTCCCTCTTCGTCATTCTGCTCGGAACTCACCACAGCCCAATGCCCGATTACTGCCTCAGTCTAGGGTTAGGCTTAGGGCTAGGGTTAGGGTTATGCCTAGGGTTAGGCTTCAGAAAACCACAAAGCCAGGAGCTCCAGGGATACTCACCATGCAAAAGGCAGACCGAGTTGAGCGTAGCACATCCAAATCCTTGCTCCCTCTTCGTCATTCTGCTCGGAACTCACCACAGCCCAATGCCTGATTTCTGCCTCAGTCTAGGGTTAGGCTTAGGGCTAGGGTTAGGGTTATGCCTAGGGTTAGGGTTCTGCCTAGGGTTAGGGTTCACAAAACCACAAAGCCAGGAGCTCCAGGGATACTCACCATGCAAAAGGCAGGCCAAGTTGAGCGTAGCACATCCAAATCCCCTCTCCCTCTTCGTCATTCTGCTCAGAACTCACCACAGCCCAATGCCCGATTTCTGCCTCAGTCTAGGGTTAGGCTTAGGGCTAGGGTTAGGGTTATGCCTAGGGTTAGGGTTCACAAAACCACAAAGCCAGGAGCTCCAGGGATACTCACCATGCAAAAGGCAGGCCAAGTTGAGCGTAGCACAACCAAATCCCCTCTCCCTCTTCGTCATTCTGCTCGGAACTCACCACAGCCCAATGCCCGATTTCTGCCTCAGTCTAGGGTTATGCTTAGGGCTAGGGTTAGGGTTATGCCTAGGGTTAGGGTTCACAAAACCACAAAGCCAGGAGCTCCAGGGATACTCACCATGCAAAAGGCAGGCCGAGTTGAGCGTAGCACATCCAAATCCTTGCTCCCTCTTTGTCATTCTGCTCCGAACTCACCACAGCCCAATGCCTGATTTCTGCCTCAGTCTAGGGTTAGGCTTAGGGCTAGGGTTAGGGTTATGCCTAGGGTTAGGCTTCAGAAAACCACAAAGCCAGGAGCTCCAGGGATACTCACCATGCAAAAGGCAGGCCAAGTTGAGCGTAGCACATCCAAATCCTTGCTCCCTCTTTGTCATTCTGCTCGGAACTCCCCACAGCCCAATGCCCGATTACTGCCTCAGTCTAGGGTTAGGCTTAGGGCTAGGGTTAGGGCTATGCCTAGGGTTAGGGTTCAGAAAACCACAAAGCCAGGAGCTCCAGGGATACTCACCATGCAAAAGGCAGGCCAAGTTGAGCGTAGCACATCCAAATCCTTGCTCCCTCTTCGTCATTCTGCTCCGAACTCACCACAGCCCAATGCCTGATTTCTGCCTCAGTCTAGGGTTAGGCTTAGGGCTAGGGTTAGGGTTATGCCTAGGGTTAGGGTTCTGCCTAGGGTTAGGGTTCACAAAACCACAAAGCCAGGAGCTCCAGGGATACTCACCATGCAAAAGGCAGGCCAAGTTGAGCGTAGCACATCCAAATCCCCTCTCCCTCTTCGTCATTCTGCTCAGAACTCACCACAGCCCAATGCCCGATTTCTGCCTCAGTCTAGGGTTAGGCTTAGGGCTAGGGTTAGGGTTATGCCTAGGGTTAGGGTTCAGAAAACCACAAAGCCAGGAGCTCCTGGGATACTCACCATGCAAAAGGCAGGCCAAGTTGAGCGTAGCACATCCAAATCCCCTCTCCCTCTTCGTCATTCTGCTCGGAACTCACCACAGCCCAATGCCCGATTTCTGCCTCAGTCTAGGGTTATGCTTAGGGCTAGGGTTAGGGTTATGCCTAGGGTTAGGGTTCACAAAACCACAAAGCCAGGAGCTCCAGGGATACTCACCATGCAAAAGGCAGGCCGAGTTGAGCGTAGCACATCCAAATCCTTGCTCCCTCTTTGTCATTCTGCTCCGAACTCACCACAGCCCAATGCCTGATTTCTGCCTCAGTCTAGGGTTAGGCTTAGGGCTAGGGTTAGGGTTATGCCTAGGGTTAGGCTTCAGAAAACCACAAAGCCAGGAGCTCCAGGGATACTCACCATGCAAAAGGCAGGCCAAGTTGAGCGTAGCACATCCAAATCCTTGCTCCCTCTTCGTCATTCTGCTCGGAACTCACCACAGCCCAATGCCCGATTACTGCCTCAGTCTAGGGTTAGGCTTAGGGCTAGGGTTAGGGCTATGCCTAGGGTTAGGCTTCAGAAAACCACAAAGCCAGGAGCTCCAGGGATACTCACCATGCAAAAGGCAGGCCAAGTTGAGCCTAGCACATCCAAATCCTTGCTCCCTCTTCGTCATTCTGCTCAGAACTCACCACAGCCCAATGCCCGATTACTGCCTCAGTCTAGGGTTAGGGTTATGCCTAGGGTTAGGGTTATGCCTAGGGTTAGGGTTCACAAAACCACAAAGCCAGGAGCTCCAGGGAAACTCACCATGCAAAAGGCAGGCCGAGTTGAGCGTAGCACATCCAAATCCTTGCTCCCTCTTCGTCATTCTGCTCGGAACTCACCACAGCCCAATGCCCGATTTCTGCCTCAGTCTAGGGTTAGGCTTAGGGCTAGGGTTAGGGTTATGCCTACGGTTAGGCTTCAGAAAACCACAAAGCCAGGAGCTCCAGGGATACCATGCAAAAGGCAGGCCAAGTTGAGCGTAGCACATCCAAATCCTTGCTCCCTCTTTGTCATTCTGCTCGGAACTCACCACAGCCCAATGCCCAATTACTGGCTCAGTCTAGGGTTAGGCTTAGGGCTAGGGTTAGGGTTATGCCTAGGGTTAGGGTTCACAAAACCACAAAGCCAGGAGCTCCAGGGATACCATGCAAAAGGCAGGCCAAGTTGAGCCTAGCACATCCAAATCCTTGCTCCCTCTTTGTCATTCTGCTCGGAACTCACCACAGCCCAATGCCTGATTTCTGCCTCAGTCTAGGGTTAGGCTTAGGGCTAGGGTTAGGGTTATGCCTAGGGTTAGGGTTCACAAAACCACAAAGCCAGGAGCTCCAGGGATACTCACCATGCAAAAGGCAGGCTGAGTTGAGCGTAGCACATTCAAATCCTTGCTCCCTCTTCGTCGATCTGCTCGGAACTCACCACAGCCCAATGCCCGATTTCTGCCTCAGTCTAGGGTTAGGCTTGGGGCTAGGGTTAGGGTTATGCCTAGGGTTAGGGTTCACAAAACCACAAAGCCAGGAGCTCCAGGGATACTCACCATGCAAAAGGCAGGCCAAGTTGAGCGTAGCACATCCAAATCCTTGGTCCCTCTTTGTCATTCTGCTCGGAACTCACCACAGCCCAATGCCCGATTACTGGCTCAGTCTAGGGTTAGGCTTAGGGCTAGGGTTAGGGTTATGTCTAGGGTTAGGGTTATGCCTAGGGTTAGGGTTCACAAAACCACAAAGCCAGGAGCTCCAGGGATACTCACCATGCAAAAGGCAGGCCAAGTTGAGCGTAGCACATCCAAATCCTTGGTCCCTCTTTGTCATTCTGCTCGGAACTCACCACAGCCCAATGCCCGATTTCTGCCTCAGTCTAGGGTTAGGCTTAGGGCTAGGGTTAGGGTTATGCCTAGGGTTAGGCTTCAGAAAACCACAAAGCCAGGAGCTCCAGGGATACTCACCATGCAAAAGGCAGGCCAAGTTGAGCGCAGCACATCCAAATCCTTGCTCCCTCTTCGTCATTCTGCTCGGAACTCCCCACAGCCCAATGCCCGATTACTGCCTCAGTCTAGGGTTAGGCTTAGGGCTAGGGTTAGGGTTATGCCTAGGGTTAGGCTTCAGAAAACCACAAAGCCAGGAGCTCCAGGGATACTCACCATGCAAAAGGCAGACCGAGTTGAGCGTAGCACATCCAAATCCTTGCTCCCTCTTCGTCATTCTGCTCGGAACTCACCACAGCCCAATGCCTGATTTCTGCCTCAGTCTAGGGTTAGGCTTAGGGCTAGGGTTAGGGTTATGCCTAGGGTTAGGGTTCTGCCTAGGGTTAGGGTTCAGAAAACCACAAAGCCAGGAGCTCCAGGGATACTCACCATGCAAAAGGCAGGCCAAGTTGAGCGTAGCACATCCAAATCCCCTCTCCCTCTTCGTCATTCTGCTCGGAACTCACCACAGCCCAATGCCCGATTTCTGCCTCAGTCTAGGGTTATGCTTAGGGCTAGGGTTAGGGTTATGCCTAGGGTTAGGGTTCACAAAACCACAAAGCCAGGAGCTCCAGGGATACTCACCATGCAAAAGGCAGGCTGAGTTGAGCGTAGCACATCCAAATCCTTGCTCCCTCTTCGTCATTCTGCTCGGAACTCACCACAGCCCAATGCCCGATTTCTGCCTCAGTCTAGGGTTAGGCTTGGGGCTAGGGTTAGGGTTATGCCTAGGGTTAGGGTTCACAAAACCACAAAGCCAGGAGCTCCAGGGATACTCACCATGCAAAAGGCAGGCCAAGTTGAGCGCAGCACATCCAAATCCTTGCTCCCTCTTCGTCATTCTGCTCGGAACTCACCACAGCCCAATGCCCGATTTCTGCCTCAGTCTAGGGTTAGGCTTGGGGCTAGGGTTAGGGTTATGCCTAGGGTTAGGGTTCACAAAACCACAAAGCCAGGAGCTCCAGGGATACTCCCCATGCAAAAGGCAGGCCAAGTTGAGCGTAGCACATCCAAATCCTTGCTCCCTCTTCGTCATTCTGCTCGGAACTCCCCACAGCCCAATGCCCGATTTCTGCCTCAGTCTAGGGTTAGGCTTAGGGCTAGGGTTAGGGTTATGCCTAGGGTTAGGCTTCAGAAAACCACAAAGCCAGGAGCTCCAGGGATACTCACCATGCAAAAGGCAGGCCAAGTTGAGCGTGGCACATCCAAATCCCCTCTCCCTCTTCGTCATTCTGCTCCGAACTCACCACAGCCCAATGCCCGATTTCTGCCTAAGTCTAGGGTTAGGCTTAGGGCTAGGGTTAGGGTTATGCCTCAGGTTAGGCTTCAGAAAACCACAAAGCCAGGAGCTCCAGGGATACTCACCATGCAAAAGGCAGGCCAAGTTGAGCGTAGCACATCCAAATCCTTGCTCCCTCTTCATCATTCTGCTCGGAACTCATCACAGTCCAATGCCCGATTTCTGCCTCAGTCTAGGCTTAGGCTTAGGGCTAGGGTTTGGGTTCAGAAAACCACAATGCCAGGAGCTCCAGGGATACTCACCATGCAAAAGGCAGGCCAAGTTGAGCGTGGCACATCCAAATCCCCTCTCCCTCTTCGTCATTCTGCTCCAAACTCACCACAGCCCAATGCCCGATTTCTGCCTCAGTCTAGGGTTAGGCTTAGGGCTAGGGTTAGGGTTATGCCTAGGGTTAGGCTTCAGAAAACCACAAAGCCAGGAGCTCCAGGGATACTCACCATGCAAAAGGCAGGCCAAGTTGAGCCTAGCACATCCAAATCCTTGCTCCCTCTTCGTCATTCTGCTCCGAACTCACCACAGCCCAATGCCCGATTACTGCCTCAGTCTAGGGTTAGGGTTATGCCTAGGGTTAGGGTTATGCCTAGGGTTAGGGTTCACAAAACCACAAAGCCAGGAGCTCCAGGGAAACTCACCATGCAAAAGGCAGGCCGAGTTGAGCGTAGCACATCCAAATCCTTGCTCCCTCTTTGTCATTCTGCTCCAAACTCACCACAGCCCAATGCCCGATATCTGCCTCAGTCTAGGGTTAGGCTTAGGGCTAGGGTTAGGGTTATGCCTACGGTTAGGCTTCAGAAAACCACAAAGCCAGGAGCTCCAGGGATACCATGCAAAAGGCAGGCCAAGTTGAGCCTAGCACATCCAAATCCTTGCTCCCTCTTTGTCATTCTGCTCGGAACTCACCACAGCCCAATGCCCAATTACTGGCTCAGTCTAGGGTTAGGCTTAGGGCTAGGGTTAGGGTTATGCCTAGGGTTAGGGTTCACAAAACCACAAAGCCAGGATCTCCAGGGATACCATGCAAAAGGCAGGCCAAATTGAGCCTAGCACATCCAAATCCTTGCTCCCTCTTTGTCATTCTGCTCGGAACTCACCACAGCCGAATGCCCGATTTCTGCCTCAGTCTAGGGTTAGGCTTAGGGCTAGGGTTAGGGTTATGCCTAGGGTTAGGGTTCACAAAACCACAAAGCCAGGAGCTCCAGGGATACTCACCATGCAAAAGGCAGGCTGAGTTGAGCGTAGCACATTCAAATCCTTGCTCCCTCTTCGTCATTCTGCTCGGAACTCACCACAGCCCAATGCCCGATTTCTGCCTCAGTCTAGGGTTAGGCTTGGGGCTAGGGTTAGGGTTATGCCTAGGGTTAGGGTTCACAAAACCACAAAGCCAGGAGCTCCAGGGATACTCACCATGCAAAAGGCAGGCCAAGTTGAGCGTAGCACATCCAAATCCTTGGTCCCTCTTTGTCATTCTGCTCGGAACTCACCACAGCCCAATGCCCGATTACTGGCTCAGTCTAGGGTTAGGCTTAGGGCTAGGGTTAGGGTTATGTCTAGGGTTAGGGTTATGCCTAGGGTTAGGGTTCACAAAACCACAAAGCCAGGAGCTCCAGGGATACTCACCATGCAAAAGGCAGGCCAAGTTGAGCGTAGCACATCCAAATCCTTGGTCCCTCTTTGTCATTCTGCTCGGAACTCACCACAGCCCAATGCCCGATTTCTGCCTCAGTCTAGGGTTAGGCTTAGGGCTAGGGTTAGGGTTATGCCTAGGGTTAGGCTTCAGAAAACCACAAAGCCAGGAGCTCCAGGGATACTCACCATGCAAAAGGCAGGCCAAGTTGAGCGCAGCACATCCAAATCCTTGCTCCCTCTTCGTCATTCTGCTCGGAACTCACCACAGCCCAATGCCCGATTACTGCCTCAGTCTAGGGTTAGGCTTAGGGCTAGGGTTAGGGTTATGCCTAGGGTTAGGCTTCAGAAAACCACAAAGCCAGGAGCTCCAGGGATACTCACCATGCAAAAGGCAGACCGAGTTGAGCGTAGCACATCCAAATCCTTGCTCCCTCTTCGTCATTCTGCTCGGAACTCACCACAGCCCAATGCCTGATTTCTGCCTCAGTCTAGGGTTAGGCTTAGGGCTAGGGTTAGGGTTATGCCTAGGGTTAGGGTTCTGCCTAGGGTTAGGGTTCACAAAACCACAAAGCCAGGAGCTCCAGGGATACTCACCATGCAAAAGGCAGGCCAAGTTGAGCGTAGCACATCCAAATCCCCTCTCCCTCTTCGTCATTCTGCTCAGAACTCACCACAGCCCAATGCCCGATTTCTGCCTCAGTCTAGGGTTAGGCTTAGGGCTAGGGTTAGGGTTATGCCTAGGGTTAGGGTTCACAAAACCACAAAGCCAGGAGCTCCAGGGATACTCACCATGCAAAAGGCAGGCCAAGTTGAGCGTAGCACAACCAAATCCCCTCTCCCTCTTCGTCATTCTGCTCGGAACTCACCACAGCCCAATGCCCGATTTCTGCCTCAGTCTAGGGTTATGCTTAGGGCTAGGGTTAGGGTTATGCCTAGGGTTAGGGTTCACAAAACCACAAAGCCAGGAGCTCCAGGGATACTCACCATGCAAAAGGCAGGCCGAGTTGAGCGTAGCACATCCAAATCCTTGCTCCCTCTTTGTCATTCTGCTCCGAACTCACCACAGCCCAATGCCTGATTTCTGCCTCAGTCTAGGGTTAGGCTTAGGGCTAGGGTTAGGGTTATGCCTAGGGTTAGGCTTCAGAAAACCACAAAGCCAGGAGCTCCAGGGATACTCACCATGCAAAAGGCAGGCCAAGTTGAGCGTAGCACATCCAAATCCTTGCTCCCTCTTTGTCATTCTGCTCGGAACTCCCCACAGCCCAATGCCCGATTACTGCCTCAGTCTAGGGTTAGGCTTAGGGCTAGGGTTAGGGCTATGCCTAGGGTTAGGGTTCAGAAAACCACAAAGCCAGGAGCTCCAGGGATACTCACCATGCAAAAGGCAGGCCAAGTTGAGCGTAGCACATCCAAATCCTTGCTCCCTCTTCGTCATTCTGCTCCGAACTCACCACAGCCCAATGCCTGATTTCTGCCTCAGTCTAGGGTTAGGCTTAGGGCTAGGGTTAGGGTTATGCCTAGGGTTAGGGTTCTGCCTAGGGTTAGGGTTCACAAAACCACAAAGCCAGGAGCTCCAGGGATACTCACCATGCAAAAGGCAGGCCAAGTTGAGCGTAGCACATCCAAATCCCCTCTCCCTCTTCGTCATTCTGCTCAGAACTCACCACAGCCCAATGCCCGATTTCTGCCTCAGTCTAGGGTTAGGCTTAGGGCTAGGGTTAGGGTTATGCCTAGGGTTAGGGTTCAGAAAACCACAAAGCCAGGAGCTCCTGGGATACTCACCATGCAAAAGGCAGGCCAAGTTGAGCGTAGCACATCCAAATCCCCTCTCCCTCTTCGTCATTCTGCTCGGAACTCACCACAGCCCAATGCCCGATTTCTGCCTCAGTCTAGGGTTATGCTTAGGGCTAGGGTTAGGGTTATGCCTAGGGTTAGGGTTCACAAAACCACAAAGCCAGGAGCTCCAGGGATACTCACCATGCAAAAGGCAGGCCGAGTTGAGCGTAGCACATCCAAATCCTTGCTCCCTCTTTGTCATTCTGCTCCGAACTCACCACAGCCCAATGCCTGATTTCTGCCTCAGTCTAGGGTTAGGCTTAGGGCTAGGGTTAGGGTTATGCCTAGGCTTAGGCTTCAGAAAACCACAAAGCCAGGAGCTCCAGGGATACTCACCATGCAAAAGGCAGGCCAAGTTGAGCGTAGCACATCCAAATCCTTGCTCCCTCTTCGTCATTCTGCTCGGAACTCACCACAGCCCAATGCCCGATTACTGCCTCAGTCTAGGGTTAGGCTTAGGGCTAGGGTTAGGGCTATGCCTAGGGTTAGGCTTCAGAAAACCACAAAGCCAGGAGCTCCAGGGATACTCACCATGCAAAAGGCAGGCCAAGTTGAGCCTAGCACATCCAAATCCTTGCTCCCTCTTCGTCATTCTGCTCAGAACTCACCACAGCCCAATGCCCGATTACTGCCTCAGTCTAGGGTTAGGGTTATGCCTAGGGTTAGGGTTATGCCTAGGGTTAGGGTTCACAAAACCACAAAGCCAGGAGCTCCAGGGAAACTCACCATGCAAAAGGCAGGCCGAGTTGAGCGTAGCACATCCAAATCCTTGCTCCCTCTTCGTCATTCTGCTCGGAACTCACCACAGCCCAATGCCCGATTTCTGCCTCAGTCTAGGGTTAGGCTTAGGGCTAGGGTTAGGGTTATGCCTACGGTTAGGCTTCAGAAAACCACAAAGCCAGGAGCTCCAGGGATACCATGCAAAAGGCAGGCCAAGTTGAGCGTAGCACATCCAAATCCTTGCTCCCTCTTTGTCATTCTGCTCGGAACTCACCACAGCCCAATGCCCAATTACTGGCTCAGTCTAGGGTTAGGCTTAGGGCTAGGGTTAGGGTTATGCCTAGGGTTAGGGTTCACAAAACCACAAAGCCAGGAGCTCCAGGGATACCATGCAAAAGGCAGGCCAAGTTGAGCCTAGCACATCCAAATCCTTGCTCCCTCTTTGTCATTCTGCTCGGAACTCACCACAGCCCAATGCCTGATTTCTGCCTCAGTCTAGGGTTAGGCTTAGGGCTAGGGTTAGGGTTATGCCTAGGGTTAGGGTTCACAAAACCACAAAGCCAGGAGCTCCAGGGATACTCACCATGCAAAAGGCAGGCTGAGTTGAGCGTAGCACATTCAAATCCTTGCTCCCTCTTCGTCGATCTGCTCGGAACTCACCACAGCCCAATGCCCGATTTCTGCCTCAGTCTAGGGTTAGGCTTGGGGCTAGGGTTAGGGTTATGCCTAGGGTTAGGGTTCACAAAACCACAAAGCCAGGAGCTCCAGGGATACTCACCATGCAAAAGGCAGGCCAAGTTGAGCGTAGCACATCCAAATCCTTGGTCCCTCTTTGTCATTCTGCTCGGAACTCACCACAGCCCAATGCCCGATTACTGGCTCAGTCTAGGGTTAGGCTTAGGGCTAGGGTTAGGGTTATGTCTAGGGTTAGGGTTATGCCTAGGGTTAGGGTTCACAAAACCACAAAGCCAGGAGCTCCAGGGATACTCACCATGCAAAAGGCAGGCCAAGTTGAGCGTAGCACATCCAAATCCTTGGTCCCTCTTTGTCATTCTGCTCGGAACTCACCACAGCCCAATGCCCGATTTCTGCCTCAGTCTAGGGTTAGGCTTAGGGCTAGGGTTAGGGTTATGCCTAGGGTTAGGCTTCAGAAAACCACAAAGCCAGGAGCTCCAGGGATACTCACCATGCAAAAGGCAGGCCAAGTTGAGCGCAGCACATCCAAATCCTTGCTCCCTCTTCGTCATTCTGCTCGGAACTCCCCACAGCCCAATGCCCGATTACTGCCTCAGTCTAGGGTTAGGCTTAGGGCTAGGGTTAGGGTTATGCCTAGGGTTAGGCTTCAGAAAACCACAAAGCCAGGAGCTCCAGGGATACTCACCATGCAAAAGGCAGACCGAGTTGAGCGTAGCACATCCAAATCCTTGCTCCCTCTTCGTCATTCTGCTCGGAACTCACCACAGCCCAATGCCTGATTTCTGCCTCAGTCTAGGGTTAGGCTTAGGGCTAGGGTTAGGGTTATGCCTAGGGTTAGGGTTCTGCCTAGGGTTAGGGTTCACAAAACCACAAAGCCAGGAGCTCCAGGGATACTCAACATGCAAAAGGCAGGCCAAGTTGAGCGTAGCACATCCAAATCCCCTCTCCCTCTTCGTCATTCTGCTCGGAACTCACCACAGCCCAATGCCCGATTTCTGCCTCAGTCTAGGGTTATGCTTAGGGCTAGGGTTAGGGTTATGCCTAGGGTTAGGGTTCACAAAACCACAAAGCCAGGAGCTCCAGGGATACTCACCATGCAAAAGGCAGGCTGAGTTGAGCGTAGCACATCCAAATCCTTGCTCCCTCTTCGTCATTCTGCTCGGAACTCACCACAGCCCAATGCCCGATTTCTGCCTCAGTCTAGGGTTAGGCTTGGGGCTAGGGTTAGGGTTATGCCTAGGGTTAGGGTTCACAAAACCACAAAGCCAGGAGCTCCAGGGATACTCACCATGCAAAAGGCAGGCCAAGTTGAGCGCAGCACATCCAAATCCTTGCTCCCTCTTCGTCATTCTGCTCGGAACTCACCACAGCCCAATGCCCGATTTCTGCCTCAGTCTAGGGTTAGGCTTGGGGCTAGGGTTAGGGTTATGCCTAGGGTTAGGGTTCACAAAACCACAAAGCCAGGAGCTCCAGGGATACTCACCATGCAAAAGGCAGGCCAAGTTGAGCGTAGCACATCCAAATCCTTGCTCCCTCTTCGTCATTCTGCTCGGAACTCCCCACAGCCCAATGCCCGATTTCTGCCTCAGTCTAGGGTTAGGCTTAGGGCTAGGGTTAGGGTTATGCCTAGGGTTAGGCTTCAGAAAACCACAAAGCCAGGAGCTCCAGGGATACTCACCATGCAAAAGGCAGGCCAAGTTGAGCGTGGCACATCCAAATCCCCTCTCCCTCTTCGTCATTCTGCTCCGAACTCACCACAGCCCAATGCCCGATTTCTGCCTCAGTCTAGGGTTAGGCTTAGGGCTAGGGTTAGGGTTATGCCTCAGGTTAGGCTTCAGAAAACCACAAAGCCAGGAGCTCCAGGGATACTCACCATGCAAAAGGCAGGCCAAGTTGAGCGTAGCACATCCAAATCCTTGCTCCCTCTTCATCATTCTGCTCGGAACTCATCACAGTCCAATGCCCGATTTCTGCCTCAGTCTAGGCTTAGGCTTAGGGCTAGGGTTTGGGTTCAGAAAACCACAATGCCAGGAGCTCCAGGGATACTCACCATGCAAAAGGCAGGCCAAGTTGAGCGTGGCACATCCAAATCCCCTCTCCCTCTTCGTCATTCTGCTCGGAACTCACCACAGCCCAATGTCCGATTACTGGCTCAGTCTAGGGTTAGGCTTAGGGCTAGGGCTAGGGTTATGCCTAGGGATAGGCTTCAGAAAACCACAAAGCCAGGAGCTCCAGGGATACTCACCATGCAAAAGGCAGGCCAAGTTGAGCGTAGCACATCCAAATCCTTGCTCCCTCTTCGTCATTCTGCTCGGAACTCCCCACAGCCCAATGCCCGATTTCTGCCTCAGTCTAGGGTTAGGCTTAGGGCTAGGGTTAGGGTTAAGCCTAGGGTTAGGGTTCACAAAACCACAAAGCCAGGTGCTCCAGGGATACTCACCATGCAAAAGGCAGGCCGAGTTGAGCGTAGCACATCCAAATCCTTGCTCCCTCTTTGTCATTCTGCTCCGAACTCACCACAGCCCAATGCCTGATTTCTGCCTCAGTCTAGGGTTAGGCTTAGGGCTAGGGTTAGGGTTATGCCTAGGGTTAGGCTTCAGAAAACCACAAAGCCAGGAGCTCCAGGGATACTCACCATGCAAAAGGCAGGCCAAGTTGAGCGTAGCACATCCAAATCCTTGCTCCCTCTTTGTCATTCTGCTCGGAACTCCCCACAGCCCAATGCCCGATTACTGCCTCAGTCTAGGGTTAGGCTTAGGGCTAGGGTTAGGGCTATGCCTAGGGTTAGGGTTCAGAAAACCACAAAGCCAGGAGCTCCAGGGATACTCACCATGCAAAAGGCAGGCCAAGTTGAGCGTAGCACATCCAAATCCTTGCTCCCTCTTCGTCATTCTGCTCCGAACTCACCACAGCCCAATGCCTGATTTCTGCCTCAGTCTAGGGTTAGGCTTAGGGCTAGGGTTAGGGTTATGCCTAGGGTTAGGGTTCTGCCTAGGGTTAGGGTTCACAAAACCACAAAGCCAGGAGCTCCAGGGATACTCACCATGCAAAAGGCAGGCCAAGTTGAGCGTAGCACATCCAAATCCCCTCTCCCTCTTCGTCATTCTGCTCAGAACTCACCACAGCCCAATGCCCGATTTCTGCCTCAGTCTAGGGTTAGGCTTAGGGCTAGGGTTAGGGTTATGCCTAGGGTTAGGGTTCAGAAAACCACAAAGCCAGGAGCTCCTGGGATACTCACCATGCAAAAGGCAGGCCAAGTTGAGCGTAGCACATCCAAATCCCCTCTCCCTCTTCGTCATTCTGCTCGGAACTCACCACAGCCCAATGCCCGATTTCTGCCTCAGTCTAGGGTTATGCTTAGGGCTAGGGTTAGGGTTATGCCTAGGGTTAGGGTTCACAAAACCACAAAGCCAGGAGCTCCAGGGATACTCACCATGCAAAAGGCAGGCCGAGTTGAGCGTAGCACATCCAAATCCTTGCTCCCTCTTTGTCATTCTGCTCCGAACTCACCACAGCCCAATGCCTGATTTCTGCCTCAGTCTAGGGTTAGGCTTAGGGCTAGGGTTAGGGTTATGCCTAGGGTTAGGCTTCAGAAAACCACAAAGCCAGGAGCTCCAGGGATACTCACCATGCAAAAGGCAGGCCAAGTTGAGCGTAGCACATCCAAATCCTTGCTCCCTCTTCGTCATTCTGCTCGGAACTCACCACAGCCCAATGCCCGATTACTGCCTCAGTCTAGGGTTAGGCTTAGGGCTAGGGTTAGGGCTATGCCTAGGGTTAGGCTTCAGAAAACCACAAAGCCAGGAGCTCCAGGGATACTCACCATGCAAAAGGCAGGCCAAGTTGAGCCTAGCACATCCAAATCCTTGCTCCCTCTTCGTCATTCTGCTCAGAACTCACCACAGCCCAATGCCCGATTACTGCCTCAGTCTAGGGTTAGGGTTATGCCTAGGGTTAGGGTTATGCCTAGGGTTAGGGTTCACAAAACCACAAAGCCAGGAGCTCCAGGGAAACTCACCATGCAAAAGGCAGGCCGAGTTGAGCGTAGCACATCCAAATCCTTGCTCCCTCTTCGTCATTCTGCTCGGAACTCACCACAGCCCAATGCCCGATTTCTGCCTCAGTCTAGGGTTAGGCTTAGGGCTAGGGTTAGGGTTATGCCTACGGTTAGGCTTCAGAAAACCACAAAGCCAGGAGCTCCAGGGATACCATGCAAAAGGCAGGCCAAGTTGAGCGTAGCACATCCAAATCCTTGCTCCCTCTTTGTCATTCTGCTCGGAACTCACCACAGCCCAATGCCCAATTACTGGCTCAGTCTAGGGTTAGGCTTAGGGCTAGGGTTAGGGTTATGCCTAGGGTTAGGGTTCACAAAACCACAAAGCCAGGAGCTCCAGGGATACCATGCAAAAGGCAGGCCAAGTTGAGCCTAGCACATCCAAATCCTTGCTCCCTCTTTGTCATTCTGCTCGGAACTCACCACAGCCCAATGCCTGATTTCTGCCTCAGTCTAGGGTTAGGCTTAGGGCTAGGGTTAGGGTTATGCCTAGGGTTAGGGTTCACAAAACCACAAAGCCAGGAGCTCCAGGGATACTCACCATGCAAAAGGCAGGCTGAGTTGAGCGTAGCACATTCAAATCCTTGCTCCCTCTTCGTCGATCTGCTCGGAACTCACCACAGCCCAATGCCCGATTTCTGCCTCAGTCTAGGGTTAGGCTTGGGGCTAGGGTTAGGGTTATGCCTAGGGTTAGGGTTCACAAAACCACAAAGCCAGGAGCTCCAGGGATACTCACCATGCAAAAGGCAGGCCAAGTTGAGCGTAGCACATCCAAATCCTTGGTCCCTCTTTGTCATTCTGCTCGGAACTCACCACAGCCCAATGCCCGATTACTGGCTCAGTCTAGGGTTAGGCTTAGGGCTAGGGTTAGGGTTATGTCTAGGGTTAGGGTTATGCCTAGGGTTAGGGTTCACAAAACCACAAAGCCAGGAGCTCCAGGGATACTCACCATGCAAAAGGCAGGCCAAGTTGAGCGTAGCACATCCAAATCCTTGGTCCCTCTTTGTCATTCTGCTCGGAACTCACCACAGCCCAATGCCCGATTTCTGCCTCAGTCTAGGGTTAGGCTTAGGGCTAGGGTTAGGGTTATGCCTAGGGTTAGGCTTCAGAAAACCACAAAGCCAGGAGCTCCAGGGATACTCACCATGCAAAAGGCAGGCCAAGTTGAGCGCAGCACATCCAAATCCTTGCTCCCTCTTCGTCATTCTGCTCGGAACTCCCCACAGCCCAATGCCCGATTACTGCCTCAGTCTAGGGTTAGGCTTAGGGCTAGGGTTAGGGTTATGCCTAGGGTTAGGCTTCAGAAAACCACAAAGCCAGGAGCTCCAGGGATACTCACCATGCAAAAGGCAGACCGAGTTGAGCGTAGCACATCCAAATCCTTGCTCCCTCTTCGTCATTCTGCTCGGAACTCACCACAGCCCAATGCCTGATTTCTGCCTCAGTCTAGGGTTAGGCTTAGGGCTAGGGTTAGGGTTATGCCTAGGGTTAGGGTTCTGCCTAGGGTTAGGGTTCACAAAACCACAAAGCCAGGAGCTCCAGGGATACTCACCATGCAAAAGGCAGGCCAAGTTGAGCGTAGCACATCCAAATCCCCTCTCCCTCTTCGTCATTCTGCTCGGAACTCACCACAGCCCAATGCCCGATTTCTGCCTCAGTCTAGGGTTATGCTTAGGGCTAGGGTTAGGGTTATGCCTAGGGTTAGGGTTCACAAAACCACAAAGCCAGGAGCTCCAGGGATACTCACCATGCAAAAGGCAGGCTGAGTTGAGCGTAGCACATCCAAATCCTTGCTCCCTCTTCGTCATTCTGCTCGGAACTCACCACAGCCCAATGCCTGATTTCTGCCTCAGTCTAGGGTTAGGCTTGGGGCTAGGGTTAGGGTTATGCCTAGGGTTAGGGTTCACAAAACCACAAAGCCAGGAGCTCCAGGGATACTCACCATGCAAAAGGCAGGCCAAGTTGAGCGCAGCACATCCAAATCCTTGCTCCCTCTTCGTCATTCTGCTCGGAACTCACCACAGCCCAATGCCCGATTTCTGCCTCAGTCTAGGGTTAGGCTTAGGGCTAGGGTTAGGGTTATGCCTACGGTTAGGCTTCAGAAAACCACAAAGCCAGGAGCTCCTGGGATACTCACCATGCAAAAGGCAGGCCAAGTTGAGCGTAGCACATCCAAATCCCCTCTCCCTCTTCGTCATTCTGCTCGGAACTCACCACAGCCCAATGCCCGATTTCTGCCTCAGTCTAGGGTTATGCTTAGGGCTAGGGTTAGGGTTATGCCTAGGGTTAGGGTTCACAAAACCACAAAGCCAGGAGCTCCAGGGATACTCACCATGCAAAAGGCAGGCCGAGTTGAGCGTAGCACATCCAAATCCTTGCTCCCTCTTTGTCATTCTGCTCCGAACTCACCACAGCCCAATGCCTGATTTCTGCCTCAGTCTAGGGTTAGGCTTAGGGCTAGGGTTAGGGTTATGCCTAGGGTTAGGCTTCAGAAAACCACAAAGCCAGGAGCTCCAGGGATACTCACCATGCAAAAGGCAGGCCAAGTTGAGCGTAGCACATCCAAATCCTTGCTCCCTCTTCGTCATTCTGCTCGGAACTCACCACAGCCCAATGCCCGATTACTGCCTCAGTCTAGGGTTAGGCTTAGGGCTAGGGTTAGGGCTATGCCTAGGGTTAGGCTTCAGAAAACCACAAAGCCAGGAGCTCCAGGGATACTCACCATGCAAAAGGCAGGCCAAGTTGAGCCTAGCACATCCAAATCCTTGCTCCCTCTTCGTCATTCTGCTCAGAACTCACCACAGCCCAATGCCCGATTACTGCCTCAGTCTAGGGTTAGGGTTATGCCTAGGGTTAGGGTTATGCCTAGGGTTAGGGTTCACAAAACCACAAAGCCAGGAGCTCCAGGGAAACTCACCATGCAAAAGGCAGGCCGAGTTGAGCGTAGCACATCCAAATCCTTGCTCCCTCTTCGTCATTCTGCTCGGAACTCACCACAGCCCAATGCCCGATTTCTGCCTCAGTCTAGGGTTAGGCTTAGGGCTAGGGTTAGGGTTATGCCTACGGTTAGGCTTCAGAAAACCACAAAGCCAGGAGCTCCAGGGATACCATGCAAAAGGCAGGCCAAGTTGAGCGTAGCACATCCAAATCCTTGCTCCCTCTTTGTCATTCTGCTCGGAACTCACCACAGCCCAATGCCCAATTACTGGCTCAGTCTAGGGTTAGGCTTAGGGCTAGGGTTAGGGTTATGCCTAGGGTTAGGGTTCACAAAACCACAAAGCCAGGAGCTCCAGGGATACCATGCAAAAGGCAGGCCAAGTTGAGCCTAGCACATCCAAATCCTTGCTCCCTCTTTGTCATTCTGCTCGGAACTCACCACAGCCCAATGCCTGATTTCTGCCTCAGTCTAGGGTTAGGCTTAGGGCTAGGGTTAGGGTTATGCCTAGGGTTAGGGTTCACAAAACCACAAAGCCAGGAGCTCCAGGGATACTCACCATGCAAAAGGCAGGCTGAGTTGAGCGTAGCACATTCAAATCCTTGCTCCCTCTTCGTCGATCTGCTCGGAACTCACCACAGCCCAATGCCCGATTTCTGCCTCAGTCTAGGGTTAGGCTTGGGGCTAGGGTTAGGGTTATGCCTAGGGTTAGGGTTCACAAAACCACAAAGCCAGGAGCTCCAGGGATACTCACCATGCAAAAGGCAGGCCAAGTTGAGCGTAGCACATCCAAATCCTTGGTCCCTCTTTGTCATTCTGCTCGGAACTCACCACAGCCCAATGCCCGATTACTGGCTCAGTCTAGGGTTAGGCTTAGGGCTAGGGTTAGGGTTATGTCTAGGGTTAGGGTTATGCCTAGGGTTAGGGTTCACAAAACCACAAAGCCAGGAGCTCCAGGGATACTCACCATGCAAAAGGCAGGCCAAGTTGAGCGTAGCACATCCAAATCCTTGGTCCCTCTTTGTCATTCTGCTCGGAACTCACCACAGCCCAATGCCCGATTTCTGCCTCAGTCTAGGGTTAGGCTTAGGGCTAGGGTTAGGGTTATGCCTAGGGTTAGGCTTCAGAAAACCACAAAGCCAGGAGCTCCAGGGATACTCACCATGCAAAAGGCAGGCCAAGTTGAGCGCAGCACATCCAAATCCTTGCTCCCTCTTCGTCATTCTGCTCGGAACTCCCCACAGCCCAATGCCCGATTACTGCCTCAGTCTAGGGTTAGGCTTAGGGCTAGGGTTAGGGTTATGCCTAGGGTTAGGCTTCAGAAAACCACAAAGCCAGGAGCTCCAGGGATACTCACCATGCAAAAGGCAGACCGAGTTGAGCGTAGCACATCCAAATCCTTGCTCCCTCTTCGTCATTCTGCTCGGAACTCACCACAGCCCAATGCCTGATTTCTGCCTCAGTCTAGGGTTAGGCTTAGGGCTAGGGTTAGGGTTATGCCTAGGGTTAGGGTTCTGCCTAGGGTTAGGGTTCACAAAACCACAAAGCCAGGAGCTCCAGGGATACTCACCATGCAAAAGGCAGGCCAAGTTGAGCGTAGCACATCCAAATCCCCTCTCCCTCTTCGTCATTCTGCTCGGAACTCACCACAGCCCAATGCCCGATTTCTGCCTCAGTCTAGGGTTATGCTTAGGGCTAGGGTTAGGGTTATGCCTAGGGTTAGGGTTCACAAAACCACAAAGCCAGGAGCTCCAGGGATACTCACCATGCAAAAGGCAGGCTGAGTTGAGCGTAGCACATCCAAATCCTTGCTCCCTCTTCGTCATTCTGCTCGGAACTCACCACAGCCCAATGCCTGATTTCTGCCTCAGTCTAGGGTTAGGCTTGGGGCTAGGGTTAGGGTTATGCCTAGGGTTAGGGTTCACAAAACCACAAAGCCAGGAGCTCCAGGGATACTCACCATGCAAAAGGCAGGCCAAGTTGAGCGCAGCACATCCAAATCCTTGCTCCCTCTTCGTCATTCTGCTCGGAACTCACCACAGCCCAATGCCCGATTTCTGCCTCAGTCTAGGGTTAGGCTTGGGGCTAGGGTTAGGGTTATGCCTAGGGTTAGGGTTCACAAAACCACAAAGCCAGGAGCTCCAGGGATACTCACCATGCAAAAGGCAGGCCAAGTTGAGCGTAGCACATCCAAATCCTTGCTCCCTCTTCGTCATTCTGCTCGGAACTCCCCACAGCCCAATGCCCGATTTCTGCCTCAGTCTAGGGTTAGGCTTAGGGCTAGGGTTAGGGTTATGCCTAGGGTTAGGCTTCAGAAAACCACAAAGCCAGGAGCTCCAGGGATACTCACCATGCAAAAGGCAGGCCAAGTTGAGCGTGGCACATCCAAATCCCCTCTCCCTCTTCGTCATTCTGCTCCGAACTCACCACAGCCCAATGCCCGATTTCTGCCTAAGTCTAGGGTTAGGCTTAGGGCTAGGGTTAGGGTTATGCCTCAGGTTAGGCTTCAGAAAACCACAAAGCCAGGAGCTCCAGGGATACTCACCATGCAAAAGGCAGGCCAAGTTGAGCGTAGCACATCCAAATCCTTGCTCCCTCTTCATCATTCTGCTCGGAACTCATCACAGTCCAATGCCCGATTTCTGCCTCAGTCTAGGCTTAGGCTTAGGGCTAGGGTTTGGGTTCAGAAAACCACAATGCCAGGAGCTCCAGGGATACTCACCATGCAAAAGGCAGGCCAAGTTGAGCGTGGCACATCCAAATCCCCTCTCCCTCTTCGTCATTCTGCTCGGAACTCACCACAGCCCAATGTCCGATTACTGGCTCAGTCTAGGGTTAGGCTTAGGGCTAGGGCTAGGGTTATGCCTAGGGATAGGCTTCAGAAAACCACAAAGCCAGGAGCTCCAGGGATACTCACCATGCAAAAGGCAGGCCAAGTTGAGCGTAGCACATCCAAATCCTTGCTCCCTCTTCGTCATTCTGCTCGGAACTCCCCACAGCCCAATGCCCGATTTCTGCCTCAGTCTAGGGTTAGGCTTAGGGCTAGGGTTAGGGTTATGCCTAGGGTTAGGGTTCAGAAAACCACAAAGCCAGGAGCTCCAGGGATACTCACCATGCAAAAGGCAGGCCAAGTTGAGCGTAGCACATCCAAATCCCCTCTCCCTCTTCGTCATTCTGCTCCGAACTCCCCACAGCCCAATGCCCGATTTCTGCCTAAGTCTAGGGTTAGGCTTAGGGCTAGGGTTAGGGTTCTGCCTCAGGTTAGGGTTCACAAAACCACAAAGCCAGGAGCTCCAGGGATACTCACCATGCAAAAGGCAGGCCAAGTTGAGCGTAGCACATCCAAATCCTTGCTCCCTCTTCGTCATTCTGCTCGGAACTCCCCACAGCCCAATGCCTGATTTCTGCCTCAGTCTAGGGTTAGGGTTATGCCTAGGGTTTGGGTTCAGAAAACCACAAAGCCAGGAGCTCCAGGGATGCTCACCATGCAAAAGGCAGGCCAAGTTGAGCGTAGCACATCCAAATCCTTGCTCCCTCTTCTTCATTCTGCTCGGAACTCACCACAGCCCAATGCCCGATTACTGCCTCAGTCTAGGGTTAGGCTTAGGGCTAGGGTTAGGGTTATGCCTAGGGTTAGGGTTCACAAAACCACAAAGCCAGGAGATCCAGGGATACTCACCATGCAAAAGGCAGGCCAAGTTGAGCGTAGCACATCCAAATCCTTGCTCCCTCTTCGTCATTCTGCTCCGAACTCACCACAGCCCAATGCCCGATTACTGCCTCAGTCTAGGGTTAGGGTTATGCCTAGGGTTAGGGTTATGCCTAGGGTTAGGGTTCACAAAACCACAAAGCCAGGAGCTCCAGGGAAACTCACCATGCAAAAGGCAGGCCGAGTTGAGCGTAGCACATCCAAATCCTTGCTCCCTCTTTGTCATTCTGCTCCAAACTCACCACAGCCCAATGCCCGATATCTGCCTCAGTCTAGGGTTAGGCTTAGGGCTAGGGTTAGGGTTATGCCTACGGTTAGGCTTCAGAAAACCACAAAGCCAGGAGCTCCAGGGATACCATGCAAAAGGCAGGCCAAGTTGAGCGTAGCACATCCAAATCCTTGCTCCCTCTTTGTCATTCTGCTCGGAACTCACCACAGCCCAATGCCCAATTACTGGCTCAGTCTAGGGTTAGGCTTAGGGCTAGGGTTAGGGTTATGCCTAGGGTTAGGGTTCACAAAACCACAAAGCCAGGATCTCCAGGGATACCATGCAAAAGGCAGGCCAAATTGAGCCTAGCACATCCAAATCCTTGCTCCCTCTTTGTCATTCTGCTCGGAACTCACCACAGCCGAATGCCCGATTTCTGCCTCAGTCTAGGGTTAGGCTTAGGGCTAGGGTTAGGGTTATGCCTAGGGTTAGGGTTCACAAAACCACAAAGCCAGGAGCTCCAGGGATACTCACCATGCAAAAGGCAGGCTGAGTTGAGCGTAGCACATTCAAATCCTTGCTCCCTCTTCGTCATTCTGCTCGGAACTCACCACAGCCCAATGCCCGATTTCTGCCTCAGTCTAGGGTTAGGCTTGGGGCTAGGGTTAGGGTTATGCCTAGGGTTAGGGTTCACAAAACCACAAAGCCAGGAGCTCCAGGGATACTCACCATGCAAAAGGCAGGCCAAGTTGAGCGTAGCACATCCAAATACTTGGTCCCTCTTTGTCATTCTGCTCGGAACTCACCACAGCCCAATGCCCGATTACTGGCTCAGTCTAGGGTTAGGCTTAGGGCTAGGGTTAGGGTTATGTCTAGGGTTAGGGTTATGCCTAGGGTTAGGGTTCACAAAACCACAAAGCCAGGAGCTCCAGGGATACTCACCATGCAAAAGGCAGGCCAAGTTGAGCGTAGCACATCCAAATCCTTGCTCCCTCTTTGTCATTCTGCTCGGAACTCACCACAGCCCAATGCCCGATTTCTGCCTCAGTCTAGGGTTAGGCTTAGGGCTAGGGTTAGGGTTATGCCTAGGGTTAGGCTTCAGAAAACCACAAAGCCAGGAGCTCCAGGGATACTCACCATGCAAAAGGCAGGCCAAGTTGAGCGCAGCACATCCAAATCCTTGCTCCCTCTTCGTCATTCTGCTCGGAACTCCCCACAGCCCAATGCCCGATTACTGCCTCAGTCTAGGGTTAGGCTTAGGGCTAGGGTTAGGGTTATGCCTAGGGTTAGGCTTCAGAAAACCACAAAGCCAGGAGCTCCAGGGATACTCACCATGCAAAAGGCAGACCGAGTTGAGCGTAGCACATCCAAATCCTTGCTCCCTCTTCGTCATTCTGCTCGGAACTCACCACAGCCCAATGCCTGATTTCTGCCTCAGTCTAGGGTTAGGCTTAGGGCTAGGGTTAGGGTTATGCCTAGGGTTAGGGTTCTGCCTAGGGTTAGGGTTCACAAAACCACAAAGCCAGGAGCTCCAGGGATACTCACCATGCAAAAGGCAGGCCAAGTTGAGCGTAGCACATCCAAATCCCCTCTCCCTCTTCGTCATTCTGCTCAGAACTCACCACAGCCCAATGCCCGATTTCTGCCTCAGTCTAGGGTTAGGCTTAGGGCTAGGGTTAGGGTTATGCCTAGGGTTAGGGTTCACAAAACCACAAAGCCAGGAGCTCCAGGGATACTCACCATGCAAAAGGCAGGCCAAGTTGAGCGTAGCACAACCAAATCCCCTCTCCCTCTTCGTCATTCTGCTCGGAACTCACCACAGCCCAATGCCCGATTTCTGCCTCAGTCTAGGGTTATGCTTAGGGCTAGGGTTAGGGTTATGCCTAGGGTTAGGGTTCACAAAACCACAAAGCCAGGAGCTCCAGGGATACTCACCATGCAAAAGGCAGGCCGAGTTGAGCGTAGCACATCCAAATCCTTGCTCCCTCTTTGTCATTCTGCTCCGAACTCACCACAGCCCAATGCCTGATTTCTGCCTCAGTCTAGGGTTAGGCTTAGGGCTAGGGTTAGGGTTATGCCTAGGGTTAGGCTTCAGAAAACCACAAAGCCAGGAGCTCCAGGGATACTCACCATGCAAAAGGCAGGCCAAGTTGAGCGTAGCACATCCAAATCCTTGCTCCCTCTTTGTCATTCTGCTCGGAACTCCCCACAGCCCAATGCCCGATTACTGCCTCAGTCTAGGGTTAGGCTTAGGGCTAGGGTTAGGGCTATGCCTAGGGTTAGGCTTCAGAAAACCACAAAGCCAGGAGCTCCAGGGATACTCACCATGCAAAAGGCAGGCCAAGTTGAGCGTAGCACATCCAAATCCTTGGTCCCTCTTCGTCATTCTGCTCCGAACTCACCACAGCCCAATGCCCAATTACTGGCTCAGTCTAGGGTTAGGCTTAGGGCTAGGGTTAGGGTTATGCCTAGGGTTAGGGTTCTGCCTAGGGTTAGGGTTCACAAAACCACAAAGCCAGGAGCTCCAGGGATACTCACCATGCAAAAGGCAGGCCAAGTTGAGCGTAGCACATCCAAATCCCCTCTCCCTCTTCGTCATTCTGCTCAGAACTCACCACAGCCCAATGCCCGATTTCTGCCTCAGTCTAGGGTTAGGCTTAGGGCTAGGGTTAGGGTTATGCCTAGGGTTAGGGTTCAGAAAACCACAAAGCCAGGAGCTCCTGGGATACTCACCATGCAAAAGGCAGGCCAAGTTGAGCGTAGCACATCCAAATCCCCTCTCCCTCTTCGTCATTCTGCTCGGAACTCACCACAGCCCAATGCCCGATTTCTGCCTCAGTCTAGGGTTATGCTTAGGGCTAGGGTTAGGGTTATGCCTAGGGTTAGGGTTCACAAAACCACAAAGCCAGGAGCTCCAGGGATACTCACCATGCAAAAGGCAGGCCGAGTTGAGCGTAGCACATCCAAATCCTTGCTCCCTCTTTGTCATTCTGCTCCGAACTCACCACAGCCCAATGCCTGATTTCTGCCTCAGTCTAGGGTTAGGCTTAGGGCTAGGGTTAGGGTTATGCCTAGGGTTAGGCTTCAGAAAACCACAAAGCCAGGAGCTCCAGGGATACTCACCATGCAAAAGGCAGGCCAAGTTGAGCGTAGCACATCCAAATCCTTGCTCCCTCTTCGTCATTCTGCTCGGAACTCACCACAGCCCAATGCCCGATTACTGCCTCAGTCTAGGGTTAGGCTTAGGGCTAGGGTTAGGGCTATGCCTAGGGTTAGGCTTCAGAAAACCACAAAGCCAGGAGCTCCAGGGATACTCACCATGCAAAAGGCAGGCCAAGTTGAGCCTAGCACATCCAAATCCTTGCTCCCTCTTCGTCATTCTGCTCAGAACTCACCACAGCCCAATGCCCGATTACTGCCTCAGTCTAGGGTTAGGGTTATGCCTAGGGTTAGGGTTATGCCTAGGGTTAGGGTTCACAAAACCACAAAGCCAGGAGCTCCAGGGAAACTCACCATGCAAAAGGCAGGCCGAGTTGAGCGTAGCACATCCAAATCCTTGCTCCCTCTTCGTCATTCTGCTCGGAACTCACCACAGCCCAATGCCCGATTTCTGCCTCAGTCTAGGGTTAGGCTTAGGGCTAGGGTTAGGGTTATGCCTACGGTTAGGCTTCAGAAAACCACAAAGCCAGGAGCTCCAGGGATACCATGCAAAAGGCAGGCCAAGTTGAGCGTAGCACATCCAAATCCTTGCTCCCTCTTTGTCATTCTGCTCGGAACTCACCACAGCCCAATGCCCAATTACTGGCTCAGTCTAGGGTTAGGCTTAGGGCTAGGGTTAGGGTTATGCCTAGGGTTAGGGTTCACAAAACCACAAAGCCAGGAGCTCCAGGGATACCATGCAAAAGGCAGGCCAAGTTGAGCCTAGCACATCCAAATCCTTGCTCCCTCTTTGTCATTCTGCTCGGAACTCACCACAGCCCAATGCCTGATTTCTGCCTCAGTCTAGGGTTAGGCTTAGGGCTAGGGTTAGGGTTATGCCTAGGGTTAGGGTTCACAAAACCACAAAGCCAGGAGCTCCAGGGATACTCACCATGCAAAAGGCAGGCTGAGTTGAGCGTAGCACATTCAAATCCTTGCTCCCTCTTCGTCGATCTGCTCGGAACTCACCACAGCCCAATGCCCGATTTCTGCCTCAGTCTAGGGTTAGGCTTGGGGCTAGGGTTAGGGTTATGCCTAGGGTTAGGGTTCACAAAACCACAAAGCCAGGAGCTCCAGGGATACTCACCATGCAAAAGGCAGGCCAAGTTGAGCGTAGCACATCCAAATCCTTGGTCCCTCTTTGTCATTCTGCTCGGAACTCACCACAGCCCAATGCCCGATTACTGGCTCAGTCTAGGGTTAGGCTTAGGGCTAGGGTTAGGGTTATGTCTAGGGTTAGGGTTATGCCTAGGGTTAGGGTTCACAAAACCACAAAGCCAGGAGCTCCAGGGATACTCACCATGCAAAAGGCAGGCCAAGTTGAGCGTAGCACATCCAAATCCTTGGTCCCTCTTTGTCATTCTGCTCGGAACTCACCACAGCCCAATGCCCGATTTCTGCCTCAGTCTAGGGTTAGGCTTAGGGCTAGGGTTAGGGTTATGCCTAGGGTTAGGCTTCAGAAAACCACAAAGCCAGGAGCTCCAGGGATACTCACCATGCAAAAGGCAGGCCAAGTTGAGCGCAGCACATCCAAATCCTTGCTCCCTCTTCGTCATTCTGCTCGGAACTCCCCACAGCCCAATGCCCGATTACTGCCTCAGTCTAGGGTTAGGCTTAGGGCTAGGGTTAGGGTTATGCCTAGGGTTAGGCTTCAGAAAACCACAAAGCCAGGAGCTCCAGGGATACTCACCATGCAAAAGGCAGACCGAGTTGAGCGTAGCACATCCAAATCCTTGCTCCCTCTTCGTCATTCTGCTCGGAACTCACCACAGCCCAATGCCTGATTTCTGCCTCAGTCTAGGGTTAGGCTTAGGGCTAGGGTTAGGGTTATGTCTAGGGTTAGGGTTCTGCCTAGGGTTAGGGTTCACAAAACCACAAAGCCAGGAGCTCCAGGGATACTCACCATGCAAAAGGCAGGCCAAGTTGAGCGTAGCACATCCAAATCCCCTCTCCCTCTTCGTCATTCTGCTCGGAACTCACCACAGCCCAATGCCCGATTTCTGCCTCAGTCTAGGGTTATGCTTAGGGCTAGGGTTAGGGTTATGCCTAGGGTTAGGGTTCACAAAACCACAAAGCCAGGAGCTCCAGGGATACTCACCATGCAAAAGGCAGGCCACGTTGAGCGTAGCACATCCAAATCCTTGCTCCCTCTTTGTCATTCTGCTCCGAACTCACCACAGCCCAATGCCTGATTTCTGCCTCAGTCTAGGGTTAGGCTTAGGGCTAGGGTTAGGGTTATGCCTAGGGTTAGGCTTCAGAAAACCACAAAGCCAGGAGCTCCAGGGATACTCACCATGCAAAAGGCAGGCCAAGTTGAGCGTAGCACATCCAAATCCTTGCTCCCTCTTTGTCATTCTGCTCGGAACTCCCCACAGCCCAATGCCCGATTACTGCCTCAGTCTAGGGTTAGGCTTAGGGCTAGGGTTAGGGCTATGCCTAGGGTTAGGGTTCAGAAAACCACAAAGCCAGGAGCTCCAGGGATACTCACCATGCAAAAGGCAGGCCAAGTTGAGCGTAGCACATCCAAATCCTTGCTCCCTCTTCGTCATTCTGCTCCGAACTCACCACAGCCCAATGCCTGATTTCTGCCTCAGTCTAGGGTTAGGCTTAGGGCTAGGGTTAGGGTTATGCCTAGGGTTAGGGTTCTGCCTAGGGTTAGGGTTCACAAAACCACAAAGCCAGGAGCTCCAGGGATACTCACCATGCAAAAGGCAGGCCAAGTTGAGCGTAGCACATCCAAATCCCCTCTCCCTCTTCGTCATTCTGCTCAGAACTCACCACAGCCCAATGCCCGATTTCTGCCTCAGGCTAGGGTTAGGCTTAGGGCTAGGGTTAGGGTTATGCCTAGGGTTAGGGTTCAGAAAACCACAAAGCCAGGAGCTCCTGGGATACTCACCATGCAAAAGGCAGGCCAAGTTGAGCGTAGCACATCCAAATCCCCTCTCCCTCTTCGTCATTCTGCTCGGAACTCACCACAGCCCAATGCCCGATTTCTGCCTCAGTCTAGGGTTATGCTTAGGGCTAGGGTTAGGGTTATGCCTAGGGTTAGGGTTCACAAAACCACAAAGCCAGGAGCTCCAGGGATACTCACCATGCAAAAGGCAGGCCAAGTTGAGCCTAGCACATCCAAATCCTTGCTCCCTCTTCGTCATTCTGCTCAGAACTCACCACAGCCCAATGCCCGATTACTGCCTCAGTCTAGGGTTAGGGTTATGCCTAGGGTTAGGGTTATGCCTAGGGTTAGGGTTCACAAAACCACAAAGCCAGGAGCTCCAGGGAAACTCACCATGCAAAAGGCAGGCCGAGTTGAGCGTAGCACATCCAAATCCTTGCTCCCTCTTCGTCATTCTGCTCGGAACTCACCACAGCCCAATGCCCGATTTCTGCCTCAGTCTAGGGTTAGGCTTAGGGCTAGGGTTAGGGTTATGCCTACGGTTAGGGTTCAGAAAACCACAAAGCCAGGAGCTCCAGGGATACCATGCAAAAGGCAGGCCAAGTTGAGCCTAGCACATCCAAATCCTTGCTCCCTCTTTGTCATTCTGCTCGGAACTCACCACAGCCGAATGCCCGATTTCGGCCTCAGTCTAGGGTTAGGCTTAGGGCTAGGGTTAGGGTTATGCCTAGGGTTAGGGTTCACAAAACCACAAAGCCAGGAGCTCCAGGGATACTCACCATGCAAAAGGCAGGCTGAGTTGAGCGTAGCACATTAAAATCCTTGCTCCCTCTTCGTCATTCTGCTCGGAACTCACCACAGCCCAATGCCTGATTTCTGCCTCAGTCTAGGGTTAGGCTTGGGGCTAGGGTTAGGGTTATGCCTAGGGTTAGGGTTCACAAAACCACAAAGCCAGGAGCTCCAGGGATACTCACCATGCAAAAGGCAGGCCAAGTTGAGCGCAGCACATCCAAATCCTTGCTCCCTCTTCGTCATTCTGCTCGGAACTCACCACAGCCCAATGCCCGATTTCTGCCTCAGTCTAGGGTTAGGCTTGGGGCTAGGGTTAGGGTTATGCCTAGGGTTAGGGTTCACAAAACCACAAAGCCAGGAGCTCCAGGGATACTCACCATGCAAAAGGCAGGCCAAGTTGAGCGTAGCACATCCAAATCCTTGCTCCCTCTTCGTCATTCTGCTCGGAACTCACCACAGCCCAATGCCCGATTTCTGCCTCAGTCTAGGGTTAGGCTTAGGGCTAGGGTTAGGGTTATGCCTAGGGTTAGGCTTCAGAAAACCACAAAGCCAGGAGCTCCAGGGATACTCACCATGCAAAAGGCAGGCCAAGTTGAGCGTGGCACATCCAAATCCCCTCTCCCTCTTCGTCATTCTGCTCCGAACTCACCACAGCCCAATGCCCGATTTCTGCCTAAGTCTAGGGTTATGCTTAGGGCTAGGGTTAGGGTTATGCCTCAGGTTAGGCTTCAGAAAACCACAAAGCCAGGAGCTCCAGGGATACTCACCATGCAAAAGGCAGGCCAAGTTGAGCGTAGCACATCCAAATCCTTGCTCCCTCTTCATCATTCTGCTCGGAACTCATCACAGTCCAATGCCCGATTTCTGCCTCAGTCTAGGCTTAGGCTTAGGGCTAGGGTTTGGGTTCAGAAAACCACAATGCCAGGAGCTCCAGGGATACTCACCATGCAAAAGGCAGGCCAAGTTGAGCGTGGCACATCCAAATCCCCTCTCCCTCTTCGTCATTCTGCTCGGAACTCACCACAGCCCAATGTCCGATTACTGGCTCAGTCTAGGGTTAGGCTTAGGGCTAGGGCTAGGGTTATGCCTAGGGATAGGCTTCAGAAAACCACAAAGCCAGGAGCTCCAGGGATACTCACCATGCAAAAGGCAGGCCAAGTTGAGCGTAGCACATCCAAATCCTTGCTCCCTCTTCGTCATTCTGCTCGGAACTCCCCACAGCCCAATGCCCGATTTCTGCCTCAGTCTAGGGTTAGGCTTAGGGCTAGGGTTAGGGTTATGCCTAGGGTTAGGGTTCAGAAAACCACAAAGCCAGGAGCTCCAGGGATACTCACCATGCAAAAGGCAGGCCAAGTTGAGCGTAGCACATCCAAATCCCCTCTCCCTCTTCGTCATTCTGCTCCGAACTCCCCACAGCCCAATGCCCGATTTCTGCCTAAGTCTAGGGTTAGGCTTAGGGCTAGGGTTAGGGTTCTGCCTAGGGTTAGGCTTCAGAAAACCACAAAGCCAGGAGCTCCAGGGATACTCACCATGCAAAAGGCAGGCCAAGTTGAGCGTAGCACATCCAAATCCTTGCTCCCTCTTCGTCATTCTGCTCGGAACTCACCACAGCCCAATGCCTGATTTCTGCCTCAGTCTAGGGTTAGGGTTATGCCTAGGGTTTGGGTTCAGAAAACCACAAAGCCAGGAGCTCCAGGGATGCTCACCATGCAAAAGGCAGGCCAAGTTGAGCGTAGCACATCCAAATCCTTGCTCCCTCTTTGTCATTCTGCTCGGAACTCACCACAGCCCAATGCCCGATTACTGCCTCAGTCTAGGGTTAGGCTTAGGGCTAGGGTTAGGGTTATGCCTAGGGTTAGGGTTCACAAAACCACAAAGCCAGGAGCTCCAGGGATACTCACCATGCAAAAGGCAGGCCAAGTTGAGCGTAGCACATCCAAATCCTTGCTCCCTCTTCTTCATTCTGCTCGGAACTCCCCACAGCCCAATGCCCGATTTCTGCCTCAGTCTAGGGTTAGGCTTAGGGCTAGGGTTAGGGTTATGCCTAGGGTTAGGCTTCAGAAAACCACAAAGCCAGGAGCTCCAGGGATACTCACCATGCAAAAGGCAGGCCAAGTTGAGCGCAGCACATCCAAATCCTTGCTCCCTCTTCGTCATTCTGCTCGGAACTCCCCACAGCCCAATGCCCGATTACTGCCTCAGTCTAGGGTTAGGCTTAGGGCTAGGGTTAGGGTTATGCCTAGGGTTAGGCTTCAGAAAACCACAAAGCCAGGAGCTCCAGGGATACTCACCATGCAAAAGGCAGACCGAGTTGAGCGTAGCACATCCAAATCCTTGCTCCCTCTTCGTCATTCTGCTCGGAACTCACCACAGCCCAATGCCTGATTTCTGCCTCAGTCTAGGGTTAGGCTTAGGGCTAGGGTTAGGGTTATGTCTAGGGTTAGGGTTCTGCCTAGGGTTAGGGTTCACAAAACCACAAAGCCAGGAGCTCCAGGGATACTCACCATGCAAAAGGCAGGCCAAGTGGAGCGTAGCACATCCAAATCCTTGCTCCCTCTTCTTCATTCTGCTCGGAACTCACCACAGCCCAATGCCTGATTTCTGCCTCAGTCTAGGGTTAGGCTTAGGGCTAGGGTTAGGGTTATGCCTAGGGTTAGGCTTCAGAAAACCACAAAGCCAGGAGCTCCAGGGATACTCACCATGCAAAAGGCAGGCCAAGTTGAGCGTAGCACATCCAAATCCTTGCTCCCTCTTCGTCATTCTGCTCGGAACTCCCCACAGCCCAATGCCCGATTACTGCCTCAGTCTAGGGTTAGGCTTAGGGCTAGGGTTAGGGTTATGCCTAGGGTTAGGGTTCAGAAAACCACAAAGCCAGGAGCTCCTGGGATACTCACCATGCAAAAGGCAGGCCAAGTTGAGCGTAGCACATCCAAATCCCCTCTCCCTCTTCGTCATTCTGCTCGGAACTCACCACAGCCCAATGCCCGATTTCTGCCTCAGTCTAGGGTTATGCTTAGGGCTAGGGTTAGGGTCATGCCTAGGGTTAGGGTTCACAAAACCACAAAGCCAGGAGCTCCAGGGATACTCACCATGCAAAAGGCAGGCCGAGTTGAGCGTAGCACATCCAAATCCTTGGTCCCTCTTTGTCATTCTGCTCCGAACTCACCACAGCCCAATGCCTGATTTCTGCCTCAGTCTAGGGTTAGGCTTAGGGCTAGGGTTAGGGTTATGCCTAGGGTTAGGCTTCAGAAAACCACAAAGCCAGGAGCTCCAGGGATACTCACCATGCAAAAGGCAGGCCAAGTTGAGCGTAGCACATCCAAATCCTTGCTCCCTCTTCGTCATTCTGCTCCGAACTCACCACAGCCCAATGCCCGATTACTGCCTCAGTCTAGGGTTAGGCTTAGGGCTAGGGTTAGGGCTATGCCTAGGGTTAGGCTTCAGAAAACCACAAAGCCAGGAGCTCCAGGGATACTCACCATGCAAAAGGCAGGCCAAGTTGAGCCTAGCACATCCAAATCCTTGCTCCCTCTTCGTCATTCTGCTCAGAACTCACCACAGCCCAATGCCCGATTACTGCCTCAGTCTAGGGTTAGGGTTATGCCTAGGGTTAGGGTTATGCCTAGGGTTAGGGTTCACAAAACCACAAAGCCAGGAGCTCCAGGGAAACTCACCATGCAAAAGGCAGGCCGAGTTGAGCGTAGCACATCCAAATCCTTGCTCCCTCTTCGTCATTCTGCTCGGAACTCACCACAGCCCAATGCCCGATTTCTGCCTCAGTCTAGGGTTAGGCTTAGGGCTAGGGTTAGGGTTATGCCTACGGTTAGGCTTCAGAAAACCACAAAGCCAGGAGCTCCAGGGATACTCACCATGCAAAAGGCAGGCCAAGTTGAGCGTAGCACATCCAAATCCTTGCTCCCTCTTTGTCATTCTGCTCGGAACTCACCACAGCCCAATGCCCAATTACTGGCTCAGTCTAGGGTTAGGCTTAGGGCTAGGGTTAGGGTTATGCCTAGGGTTAGGGTTCACAAAACCACAAAGCCAGGAGCTCCAGGGATACCATGCAAAAGGCAGGCCAAGTTGAGCCTAGCACATCCAAATCCTTGCTCCCTCTTTGTCATTCTGCTCGGAACTCACCACAGCCGAATGCCCGATTTCGGCCTCAGTCTAGGGTTAGGCTTAGGGCTAGGGTTAGGGTTATGCCTAGGGTTAGGGTTCACAAAACCACAAAGCCAGGAGCTCCAGGGATACTCACCATGCAAAAGGCAGGCCAAGTTGAGCGTAGCACATCCAAATCCTTGCTCCCTCTTCGTCATTCTGCTCGGAACTCCCCACAGCCCAATGCCCGATTTCTGCCTCAGTCTAGGGTTAGGCTTAGGGCTAGGGTTAGGGTTATGCCTAGGGTTAGGCTTCAGAAAACCACAAAGCCAGGAGCTCCAGGGATACTCACCATGCAAAAGGCAGGCCAAGTTGAGCGTGGCACATCCAAATCCCCTCTCCCTCTTCGTCATTCTGCTCCGAACTCACCACAGCCCAATGCCCGATTTCTGCCTCAGTCTAGGGTTAGGCTTAGGGCTAGGGTTAGGGTTATGCCTCAGGTTAGGCTTCAGAAAACCACAAAGCCAGGAGCTCCAGGGATACTCACCATGCAAAAGGCAGGCCAAGTTGAGCGTAGCACATCCAAATCCTTGCTCCCTCTTCATCATTCTGCTCGGAACTCATCACAGTCCAATGCCCGATTTCTGCCTCAGTCTAGGCTTAGGCTTAGGGCTAGGGTTTGGGTTCAGAAAACCACAATGCCAGGAGCTCCAGGGATACTCACCATGCAAAAGGCAGGCCAAGTTGAGCGTGGCACATCCAAATCCCCTCTCCCTCTTCGTCATTCTGCTCGGAACTCACCACAGCCCAATGTCCGATTACTGGCTCAGTCTAGGGTTAGGCTTAGGGCTAGGGCTAGGGTTATGCCTAGGGATAGGCTTCAGAAAACCACAAAGCCAGGAGCTCCAGGGATACTCACCATGCAAAAGGCAGGCCAAGTTGAGCGTAGCACATCCAAATCCTTGCTCCCTCTTCGTCATTCTGCTCGGAACTCACCACAGCCCAATGCCCGATTTCTGCCTCAGTCTAGGGTTAGGCTTAGGGCTAGGGTTAGGGTTATGCCTAGGGTTAGGGTTCACAAAACCACAAAGCCAGGAGCTCCAGGGATACTCACCATGCAAAAGGCAGGCCAAGTTGAGCGTAGCACATCCAAATCCTTGCTCCCTCTTCGTCATTCTGCTCGGAACTCCCCACAGCCCAATGCCTGATTTCTGCCTCAGTCTAGGGTTAGGCTTAGGGCTAGGGTTAGGGTTATGCCTAGGGTTAGGCTTCAGAAAACCACAAAGCCAGGAGCTCCAGGGATACTCACCATGCAAA
This sequence comes from Coloeus monedula, assembly GCF_965178545.1. Taxonomy (NCBI): domain Eukaryota; kingdom Metazoa; phylum Chordata; class Aves; order Passeriformes; family Corvidae; genus Coloeus; species Coloeus monedula. The sequence goes on along the minus strand of NW_028120759.1, from coordinate 150,887 downwards.
AGGCAGGCCAAGTTGAGCGTAGCACATCCAAATCCTTGCTCCCTCTTTGTCATTCTGCTCGGAACTCCCCACAGCCCAATGCCCGATTACTGGCTCAGTCTAGGGTTAGGCTTAGGGCTAGGGTTAGGGCTATGCCTAGGGTTAGGGTTCAGAAAACCACAAAGCCAGGAGCTCCAGGGATACTCACCATGCAAAAGGCAGGCCAAGTTGAGCGTAGCACATCCAAATCCTTGCTCCCTCTTCGTCATTCTGCTCAGAACTCACCACAGCCCAATGCCTGATTTCTGCCTCAGTCTAGGGTTAGGCTTAGGGCTAGGGTTAGGGTTATGCCTAGGGTTAGGGTTCTGCCTAGGGTTAGGGTTCACAAAACCACAAAGCCAGGAGCTCCAGGGATACTCACCATGCAAAAGGCAGGCCAAGTTGAGCGTAGCACATCCAAATCCCCTCTCCCTCTTCGTCATTCTGCTCAGAACTCACCACAGCCCAATGCCCGATTTCTGCCTCAGTCTAGGGTTAGGCTTAGGGCTAGGGTTAGGGTTATGCCTAGGGTTAGGGTTCAGAAAACCACAAAGCCAGGAGCTCCTGGGATACTCACCATGCAAAAGGCAGGCCAAGTTGAGCGTAGCACATCCAAATCCCCTCTCCCTCTTCGTCATTCTGCTCGGAACTCACCACAGCCCAATGCCCGATTTCTGCCTCAGTCTAGGGTTATGCTTAGGGCTAGGGTTAGGGTCATGCCTAGGGTTAGGGTTCACAAAACCACAAAGCCAGGAGCTCCAGGGATACTCACCATGCAAAAGGCAGGCCGAGTTGAGCGTAGCACATCCAAATCCTTGCTCCCTCTTTGTCATTCTGCTCCGAACTCACCACAGCCCAATGCCTGATTTCTGCCTCAGTCTAGGGTTAGGCTTAGGGCTAGGGTTAGGGTTATGCCTAGGGTTAGGCTTCAGAAAACCACAAAGCCAGGAGCTCCAGGGATACTCACCATGCAAAAGGCAGGCCAAGTTGAGCGTAGCACATCCAAATCCTTGCTCCCTCTTCGTCATTCTGCTCCGAACTCACCACAGCCCAATGCCCGATTACTGCCTCAGTCTAGGGTTAGGCTTAGGGCTAGGGTTAGGGCTATGCCTAAGGTTAGGCTTCAGAAAACCACAAAGCCAGGAGCTCCAGGGATACTCACCATGCAAAAGGCAGGCCAAGTTGAGCCTAGCACATCCAAATCCTTGCTCCCTCTTCGTCATTCTGCTCAGAACTCACCACAGCCCAATGCCCGATTACTGCCTCAGTCTAGGGTTAGGGTTATGCCTAGGGTTAGGGTTATGCCTAGGGTTAGGGTTCACAAAACCACAAAGCCAGGAGCTCCAGGGAAACTCACCATGCAAAAGGCAGGCCGAGTTGAGCGTAGCACATCCAAATCCTTGCTCCCTCTTCGTCATTCTGCTCGGAACTCACCACAGCCCAATGCCCGATTTCTGCCTCAGTCTAGGGTTAGGCTTAGGGCTAGGGTTAGGGTTATGCCTACGGTTAGGCTTCAGAAAACCACAAAGCCAGGAGCTCCAGGGATACTCACCATGCAAAAGGCAGGCCAAGTTGAGCGTAGCACATCCAAATCCTTGCTCCCTCTTTGTCATTCTGCTCGGAACTCACCACAGCCCAATGCCCAATTACTGGCTCAGTCTAGGGTTAGGCTTAGGGCTAGGGTTAGGGTTATGCCTAGGGTTAGGGTTCACAAAACCACAAAGCCAGGAGCTCCAGGGATACCATGCAAAAGGCAGGCCAAGTTGAGCCTAGCACATCCAAATCCTTGCTCCCTCTTCGTCATTCTGCTCGGAACTCACCACAGCCGAATGCCCGATTTCGGCCTCAGTCTAGGGTTAGGCTTAGGGCTAGGGTTAGGGTTATGCCTAGGGTTAGGGTTCACAAAACCACAAAGCCAGGAGCTCCAGGGATACTCACCATGCAAAAGGCAGGCCGAGTTGAGCGTAGCACATTCAAATCCTTGCTCCCTCTTCGTCATTCTGCTCGGAACTCACCACAGCCCAATGCCTGATTTCTGCCTCAGTCTAGGGTTAGGCTTGGGGCTAGGGTTAGGGTTATGCCTAGGGTTAGGGTTCACAAAACCACAAAGCCAGGAGCTCCAGGGATACTCACCATGCAAAAGGCAGGCCAAGTTGAGCGCAGCACATCCAAATCCTTGCTCCCTCTTCGTCATTCTGCTCGGAACTCACCACAGCCCAATGCCCGATTTCTGCCTCAGTCTAGGGTTAGGCTTGGGGCTAGGGTTAGGGTTATGCCTAGGGTTAGGGTTCACAAAACCACAAAGCCAGGAGCTCCAGGGATACTCACCATGCAAAAGGCAGGCCAAGTTGAGCGTAGCACATCCAAATCCTTGCTCCCTCTTCGTCATTCTGCTCGGAACTCCCCACAGCCCAATGCCCGATTTCTGCCTCAGTCTAGGGTTAGGCTTAGGGCTAGGGTTAGGGTTATGCCTAGGGTTAGGCTTCAGAAAACCACAAAGCCAGGAGCTCCAGGGATACTCACCATGCAAAAGGCAGGCCAAGTTGAGCGTGGCACATCCAAATCCCCTCTCCCTCTTCGTCATTCTGCTCCGAACTCACCACAGCCCAATGCCCGATTTCTGCCTAAGTCTAGGGTTAGGCTTAGGGCTAGGGTTAGGGTTATGCCTCAGGTTAGGCTTCAGAAAACCACAAAGCCAGGAGCTCCAGGGATACTCACCATGCAAAAGGCAGGCCAAGTTGAGCGTAGCACATCCAAATCCTTGCTCCCTCTTCATCATTCTGCTCGGAACTCATCACAGTCCAATGCCCGATTTCTGCCTCAGTCTAGGCTTAGGCTTAGGGCTAGGGTTTGGGTTCAGAAAACCACAATGCCAGGAGCTCCAGGGATACTCACCATGCAAAAGGCAGGCCAAGTTGAGCGTGGCACATCCAAATCCCCTCTCCCTCTTCGTCATTCTGCTCGGAACTCACCACAGCCCAATGTCCGATTACTGGCTCAGTCTAGGGTTAGGCTTAGGGCTAGGGCTAGGGTTATGCCTAGGGATAGGCTTCAGAAAACCACAAAGCCAGGAGCTCCAGGGATACTCACCATGCAAAAGGCAGGCCAAGTTGAGCGTAGCACATCCAAATCCTTGCTCCCTCTTCGTCATTCTGCTCGGAACTCACCACAGCCCAATGCCCGATTTCTGCCTCAGTCTAGGGTTAGGCTTAGGGCTAGGGTTAGGGTTATGCCTAGGGTTAGGGTTCACAAAACCACAAAGCCAGGAGCTCCAGGGATACTCACCATGCAAAAGGCAGGCCAAGTTGAGCGTAGCACATCCAAATCCCCTCTCCCTCTTCGTCATTCTGCTCGGAACTCCCCACAGCCCAATGCCCGATTACTGGCTCAGTCTAGGGTTAGGCTTAGGGCTAGGGTTAGGGTTATGCCTAGAGTTAGGCTTCAGAAAACCACAAAGCCAGGAGCTCTAGGGATACTCACCATGCAAAAGGCAGGCCAAGTTGAGCGTAGCACATCCAAATCCCCTCTCCCTCTTCGTCATTCTGCTCCGAACTCCCCACAGCCCAATGCCCGATTTCTGCCTCAGTCTAGGGTTAGGCTTAGGGCTAGGGTTAGGGTTCTGCCTCAGGTTAGGGTTCACAAAACCACAAAGCCAGGAGCTCCAGGGATACTCACCATGCAAAAGGCAGGCCAAGTTGAGCGTAGCACATCCAAATCCTTGCTCCCTCTTCGTCATTCTGCTCGGAACTCCCCACAGCCCAATGCCTGATTTCTGCCTCAGTCTAGGGTTAGGGTTATGCCTAGGGTTTGGGTTCAGAAAACCACAAAGCCAGGAGCTCCAGGGATGCTCACCATGCAAAAGGCAGGCCAAGTTGAGCGTAGCACATCCAAATCCTTGCTCCCTCTTTGTCATTCTGCTCGGAACTCACCACAGCCCAATGCCCGATTACTGCCTCAGTCTAGGGTTAGGCTTAGGGCTAGGGTTAGGGCTATGCCTAGGGTTAGGGTTCACAAAACCACAAAGCCAGGAGCTCCAGGGATACTCACCATGCAAAAGGCAGGCCACGTTGAGCGTAGCACATCCAAATCCTTGCTCCCTCTTTGTCATTCTGCTCCGAACTCACCACAGCCCAATGCCTGATTTCTGCCTCAGTCTAGGGTTAGGCTTAGGGCTAGGGTTAGGGCTATGCCTAGGGTTAGGGTTCAGAAAACCACAAAGCCAGGAGCTCCAGGGATACTCACCATGCAAAAGGCAGGCCAAGTTGAGCGTAGCACATCCAAATCCTTGCTCCCTCTTCGTCATTCTGCTCAGAACTCACCACAGCCCAATGCCTGATTTCTGCCTCAGTCTAGGGTTAGGCTTAGGGCTAGGGTTAGGGTTATGCCTAGGGTTAGGGTTCTGCCTAGGGTTAGGGTTCACAAAACCACAAAGCCAGGAGCTCCAGGGATACTCACCATGCAAAAGGCAGGCCAAGTTGAGCGTAGCACATCCAAATCCCCTCTCCCTCTTCGTCATTCTGCTCAGAACTCACCACAGCCCAATGCCCGATTTCTGCCTCAGTCTAGGGTTAGGCTTAGGGCTAGGGTTAGGGTTATGCCTAGGGTTAGGGTTCAGAAAACCACAAAGCCAGGAGCTCCTGGGATACTCACCATGCAAAAGGCAGGCCAAGTTGAGCGTAGCACATCCAAATCCCCTCTCCCTCTTCGTCATTCTGCTCGGAACTCACCACAGCCCAATGCCCGATTTCTGCCTCAGTCTAGGGTTATGCTTAGGGCTAGGGTTAGGGTCATGCCTAGGGTTAGGGTTCACAAAACCACAAAGCCAGGAGCTCCAGGGATACTCACCATGCAAAAGGCAGGCCGAGTTGAGCGTAGCACATCCAAATCCTTGCTCCCTCTTTGTCATTCTGCTCAGAACTCACCACAGCCCAATGCCTGATTTCTGCCTCAGTCTAGGGTTAGGCTTAGGGCTAGGGTTAGGGTTATGCCTAGGGTTAGGCTTCAGAAAACCACAAAGCCAGGAGCTCCAGGGATACTCACCATGCAAAAGGCAGGCCAAGTTGAGCGTAGCACATCCAAATCCTTGCTCCCTCTTCGTCATTCTGCTCGGAACTCCCCACAGCCCAATGCCCGATTACTGCCTCAGTCTAGGGTTAGGCTTAGGGCTAGGGTTAGGGCTATGCCTAGGGTTAGGCTTCAGAAAACCACAAAGCCAGGAGCTCCAGGGATACTCACCATGCAAAAGGCAGGCCAAGTTGAGCCTAGCACATCCAAATCCTTGCTCCCTCTTCGTCATTCTGCTCAGAACTCACCACAGCCCAATGCCTGATTTCTGCCTCAGTCTAGGGTTAGGCTTAGGGCTAGGGTTAGGGTTATGCCTAGGGTTAGGGTTCTGCCTAGGGTTAGGGTTCACAAAACCACAAAGCCAGGAGCTCCAGGGATACTCCCCATGCAAAAGGCAGGCCAAGTTGAGCGTAGCACATCCAAATCCCCTCTCCCTCTTCGTAATTCTGCTCAGAACTCACCACAGCCCAATGCCCGATTTCTGCCTCAGTCTAGGGTTAGGCTTAGGGCTAGGGTTAGGGTTATGCCTAGGGTTAGGGTTCAGAAAACCACAAAGCCAGGAGCTCCTGGGATACTCACCATGCAAAAGGCAGGCCAAGTTGAGCGTAGCACATCCAAATCCCCTCTCCCTCTTCGTCATTCTGCTCGGAACTCACCACAGCCCAATGCCCGATTTCTGCCTCAGTCTAGGGTTATGCTTAGGGCTAGGGTTAGGGTCATGCCTAGGGTTAGGGTTCACAAAACCACAAAGCCAGGAGCTCCAGGGATACTCACCATGCAAAAGGCAGGCCGAGTTGAGCGTAGCACATCCAAATCCTTGCTCCCTCTTTGTCATTCTGCTCAGAACTCACCACAGCCCAATGCCTGATTTCTGCCTCAGTCTAGGGTTAGGCTTAGGGCTAGGGTTAGGGTTATGCCTAGGGTTAGGCTTCAGAAAACCACAAAGCCAGGAGCTCCAGGGATACTCACCATGCAAAAGGCAGGCCAAGTTGAGCGTAGCACATCCAAATCCTTGCTCCCTCTTCGTCATTCTGCTCCGAACTCACCACAGCCCAATGCCCGATTACTGCCTCAGTCTAGGGTTAGGCTTAGGGCTAGGGTTAGGGCTATGCCTAGGGTTAGGCTTCAGAAAACCACAAAGCCAGGAGCTCCAGGGATACTCACCATGCAAAAGGCAGGCCAAGTTGAGCCTAGCACATCCAAATCCTTGCTCCCTCTTCGTCATTCTGCTCAGAACTCACCACAGCCCAATGCCCGATTACTGCCTCAGTCTAGGGTTAGGGTTATGCCTAGGGTTAGGGTTATGCCTAGGGTTAGGGTTCACAAAACCACAAAGCCAGGAGCTCCAGGGAAACTCACCATGCAAAAGGCAGGCCAAGTTGAGCGTAGCACATCCAAATCCTTGCTCCCTCTTCTTCATTCTGCTCGGAACTCACCACAGCCCAATGCCCGATTTCTGCCTCAGTCTAGGGTTAGGCTTAGGGCTAGGGTTAGGGTTATGCCTACGGTTAGGCTTCAGAAAACCACAAAGCCAGGAGCTCCAGGGATACTCACCATGCAAAAGGCAGGCCAAGTTGAGCGTAGCACATCCAAATCCTTGCTCCCTCTTTGTCATTCTGCTCGGAACTCACCACAGCCCAATGCCCAATTACTGGCTCAGTCTAGGGTTAGGCTTAGGGCTAGGGTTAGGGTTATGCCTAGGGTTAGGGTTCACAAAACCACAAAGCCAGGAGCTCCAGGGATACCATGCAAAAGGCAGGCCAAGTTGAGCCTAGCACATCCAAATCCTTGCTCCCTCTTTGTCATTCTGCTCGGAACTCACCACAGCCGAATGCCCGATTTCGGCCTCAGTCTAGGGTTAGGCTTAGGGCTAGGGTTAGGGTTATGCCTAGGGTTAGGGTTCACAAAACCACAAAGCCAGGAGCTCCAGGGATACTCACCATGCAAAAGGCAGGCCAAGTTGAGCGTAGCACATCCAAATCCTTGCTCCCTCTTCGTCATTCTGCTCGGAACTCCCCACAGCCCAATGCCCGATTTCTGCCTCAGTCTAGGGTTAGGCTTAGGGCTAGGGTTAGGGTTATGCCTAGGGTTAGGCTTCAGAAAACCACAAAGCCAGGAGCTCCAGGGATACTCACCATGCAAAAGGCAGGCCAAGTTGAGCGTGGCACATCCAAATCCCCTCTCCCTCTTCGTCATTCTGCTCCGAACTCACCACAGCCCAATGCCCGATTTCTGCCTCAGTCTAGGGTTAGGCTTAGGGCTAGGGTTAGGGTTATGCCTCAGGTTAGGCATCAGAAAACCACAAAGCCAGGAGCTCCAGGGATACTCACCATGCAAAAGGCAGGCCAAGTTGAGCGTAGCACATCCAAATCCTTGCTCCCTCTTCATCATTCTGCTCGGAACTCATCACAGTCCAATGCCCGATTTCTGCCTCAGTCTAGGCTTAGGCTTAGGGCTAGGGTTTGGGTTCAGAAAACCACAATGCCAGGAGCTCCAGGGATACTCACCATGCAAAAGGCAGGCCAAGTTGAGCGTGGCACATCCAAATCCCCTCTCCCTCTTCGTCATTCTGCTCGGAACTCACCACAGCCCAATGTCCGATTACTGGCTCAGTCTAGGGTTAGGCTTAGGGCTAGGGCTAGGGTTATGCCTAGGGATAGGCTTCAGAAAACCACAAAGCCAGGAGCTCCAGGGATACTCACCATGCAAAAGGCAGGCCAAGTTGAGCGTAGCACATCCAAATCCTTGCTCCCTCTTCGTCATTCTGCTCGGAACTCACCACAGCCCAATGCCCGATTTCTGCCTCAGTCTAGGGTTAGGCTTAGGGCTAGGGTTAGGGTTATGCCTAGGGTTAGGGTTCACAAAACCACAAAGCCAGGAGCTCCAGGGATACTCACCATGCAAAAGGCAGGCCAAGTTGAGCGTAGCACATCCAAATCCTTGCTCCCTCTTCGTCATTCTGCTCGGAACTCCCCACAGCCCAATGCCCGATTACTGGCTCAGTCTAGGGTTAGGCTTAGGGCTAGGGTTAGGGTTATGCCTAGAGTTAGGCTTCAGAAAACCACAAAGCCAGGAGCTCTAGGGATACTCACCATGCAAAAGGCAGGCCAAGTTGAGCGTAGCACATCCAAATCCCCTCTCCCTCTTCGTCATTCTGCTCCGAACTCCCCACAGCCCAATGCCCGATTTCTGCCTAAGTCTAGGGTTAGGCTTAGGGCTAGGGTTAGGGTTCTGCCTCAGGTTAGGGTTCACAAAACCACAAAGCCAGGAGCTCCAGGGATACTCACCATGCAAAAGGCAGGCCAAGTTGAGCGTAGCACATCCAAATCCTTGCTCCCTCTTCGTCATTCTGCTCGGAACTCCCCACAGCCCAATGCCTGATTTCTGCCTCAGTCTAGGGTTAGGGTTATGCCTAGGGTTTGGGTTCAGAAAACCACAAAGCCAGGAGCTCCAGGGATGCTCACCATGCAAAAGGCAGGCCAAGTTGAGCGTAGCACATCCAAATCCTTGCTCCCTCTTTGTCATTCTGCTCGGAACTCACCACAGCCCAATGCCCGATTACTGCCTCAGTCTAGGGTTAGGCTTAGGGCTAGGGTTAGGGTTATGCCTAGGGTTAGGGTTCACAAAACCACAAAGCCAGGAGCTCCAGGGATACTCACCATGCAAAAGGCAGGCCACGTTGAGCGTAGCACATCCAAATCCTTGCTCCCTCTTTGTCATTCTGCTCCGAACTCACCACAGCCCAATGCCTGATTTCTGCCTCAGTCTAGGGTTAGGCTTAGGGCTAGGGTTAGGGTTATGCCTAGGGTTAGGCTTCAGAAAACCACAAAGCCAGGAGCTCCAGGGATACTCACCATGCAAAAGGCAGGCCAAGTTGAGCGTAGCACATCCAAATCCTTGCTCCCTCTTCATCATTCTGCTCGGAACTCATCACAGTCCAATGCCCGATTTCTGCCTCAGTCTAGGCTTAGGCTTAGGGCTAGGGTTTGGGTTCAGAAAACCACAATGCCAGGAGCTCCAGGGATACTCACCATGCAAAAGGCAGGCCAAGTTGAGCGTGGCACATCCAAATCCCCTCTCCCTCTTCGTCATTCTGCTCGGAACTCACCACAGCCCAATGTCCGATTACTGGCTCAGTCTAGGGTTAGGCTTAGGGCTAGGGCTAGGGTTATGCCTAGGGATAGGCTTCAGAAAACCACAAAGCCAGGAGCTCCAGGGATACTCACCATGCAAAAGGCAGGCCAAGTTGAGCGTAGCACATCCAAATCCTTGCTCCCTCTTCGTCATTCTGCTCGGAACTCACCACAGCCCAATGCCCGATTTCTGCCTCAGTCTAGGGTTAGGCTTAGGGCTAGGGTTAGGGTTATGCCTAGGGTTAGGGTTCACAAAACCACAAAGCCAGGAGCTCCAGGGATACTCACCATGCAAAAGGCAGGCCAAGTTGAGCGTAGCACATCCAAATCCTTGCTCCCTCTTCGTCATTCTGCTCGGAACTCCCCACAGCCCAATGCCTGATTTCTGCCTCAGTCTAGGGTTAGGCTTAGGGCTAGGGTTAGGGTTATGCCTAGGGTTAGGCTTCAGAAAACCACAAAGCCAGGAGCTCCAGGGATACTCACCATGCAAAAGGCAGGCCAAGTTGAGCGTAGCACATCCAAATCCTTGCTCCCTCTTTGTCATTCTGCTCGGAACTCCCCACAGCCCAATGCCCGATTACTGCCTCAGTCTAGGGTTAGGCTTAGGGCTAGGGTTAGGGCTATGCCTAGGGTTAGGGTTCAGAAAACCACAAAGCCAGGAGCTCCAGGGATACTCACCATGCAAAAGGCAGGCCAAGTTGAGCGTAGCACATCCAAATCCTTGCTCCCTCTTCGTCATTCTGCTCAGAACTCACCACAGCCCAATGCCTGATTTCTGCCTCAGTCTAGGGTTAGGCTTAGGGCTAGGGTTAGGGTTATGCCTAGGGTTAGGGTTCTGCCTAGGGTTAGGGTTCACAAAACCACAAAGCCAGGAGCTCCAGGGATACTCACCATGCAAAAGGCAGGCCAAGTTGAGCGTAGCACATCCAAATCCCCTCTCCCTCTTCGTCATTCTGCTCAGAACTCACCACAGCCCAATGCCCGATTTCTGCCTCAGTCTAGGGTTAGGCTTAGGGCTAGGGTTAGGGTTATGCCTAGGGTTAGGGTTCAGAAAACCACAAAGCCAGGAGCTCCTGGGATACTCACCATGCAAAAGGCAGGCCAAGTTGAGCGTAGCACATCCAAATCCCCTCTCCCTCTTCGTCATTCTGCTCGGAACTCACCACAGCCCAATGCCCGATTTCTGCCTCAGTCTAGGGTTATGCTTAGGGCTAGGGTTAGGGTCATGCCTAGGGTTAGGGTTCACAAAACCACAAAGCCAGGAGCTCCAGGGATACTCACCATGCAAAAGGCAGGCCGAGTTGAGCGTAGCACATCCAAATCCTTGCTCCCTCTTTGTCATTCTGCTCCGAACTCACCACAGCCCAATGCCTGATTTCTGCCTCAGTCTAGGGTTAGGCTTAGGGCTAGGGTTAGGGTTATGCCTAGGGTTAGGCTTCAGAAAACCACAAAGCCAGGAGCTCCAGGGATACTCACCATGCAAAAGGCAGGCCAAGTTGAGCGTAGCACATCCAAATCCTTGCTCCCTCTTCGTCATTCTGCTCCGAACTCACCACAGCCCAATGCCCGATTACTGCCTCAGTCTAGGGTTAGGCTTAGGGCTAGGGTTAGGGCTATGCCTAAGGTTAGGCTTCAGAAAACCACAAAGCCAGGAGCTCCAGGGATACTCACCATGCAAAAGGCAGGCCAAGTTGAGCCTAGCACATCCAAATCCTTGCTCCCTCTTCGTCATTCTGCTCAGAACTCACCACAGCCCAATGCCCGATTACTGCCTCAGTCTAGGGTTAGGGTTATGCCTAGGGTTAGGGTTATGCCTAGGGTTAGGGTTCACAAAACCACAAAGCCAGGAGCTCCAGGGAAACTCACCATGCAAAAGGCAGGCCGAGTTGAGCGTAGCACATCCAAATCCTTGCTCCCTCTTCGTCATTCTGCTCGGAACTCACCACAGCCCAATGCCCGATTTCTGCCTCAGTCTAGGGTTAGGCTTAGGGCTAGGGTTAGGGTTATGCCTACGGTTAGGCTTCAGAAAACCACAAAGCCAGGAGCTCCAGGGATACTCACCATGCAAAAGGCAGGCCAAGTTGAGCGTAGCACATCCAAATCCTTGCTCCCTCTTTGTCATTCTGCTCGGAACTCACCACAGCCCAATGCCCAATTACTGGCTCAGTCTAGGGTTAGGCTTAGGGCTAGGGTTAGGGTTATGCCTAGGGTTAGGGTTCACAAAACCACAAAGCCAGGAGCTCCAGGGATACCATGCAAAAGGCAGGCCAAGTTGAGCCTAGCACATCCAAATCCTTGCTCCCTCTTCGTCATTCTGCTCGGAACTCACCACAGCCGAATGCCCGATTTCGGCCTCAGTCTAGGGTTAGGCTTAGGGCTAGGGTTAGGGTTATGCCTAGGGTTAGGGTTCACAAAACCACAAAGCCAGGAGCTCCAGGGATACTCACCATGCAAAAGGCAGGCCGAGTTGAGCGTAGCACATTCAAATCCTTGCTCCCTCTTCGTCATTCTGCTCGGAACTCACCACAGCCCAATGCCTGATTTCTGCCTCAGTCTAGGGTTAGGCTTGGGGCTAGGGTTAGGGTTATGCCTAGGGTTAGGGTTCACAAAACCACAAAGCCAGGAGCTCCAGGGATACTCACCATGCAAAAGGCAGGCCAAGTTGAGCGCAGCACATCCAAATCCTTGCTCCCTCTTCGTCATTCTGCTCGGAACTCACCACAGCCCAATGCCCGATTTCTGCCTCAGTCTAGGGTTAGGCTTGGGGCTAGGGTTAGGGTTATGCCTAGGGTTAGGGTTCACAAAACCACAAAGCCAGGAGCTCCAGGGATACTCACCATGCAAAAGGCAGGCCAAGTTGAGCGTAGCACATCCAAATCCTTGCTCCCTCTTCGTCATTCTGCTCGGAACTCCCCACAGCCCAATGCCCGATTTCTGCCTCAGTCTAGGGTTAGGCTTAGGGCTAGGGTTAGGGTTATGCCTAGGGTTAGGCTTCAGAAAACCACAAAGCCAGGAGCTCCAGGGATACTCACCATGCAAAAGGCAGGCCAAGTTGAGCGTGGCACATCCAAATCCCCTCTCCCTCTTCGTCATTCTGCTCCGAACTCACCACAGCCCAATGCCCGATTTCTGCCTCAGTCTAGGGTTAGGCTTAGGGCTAGGGTTAGGGTTATGCCTCAGGTTAGGCTTCAGAAAACCACAAAGCCAGGAGCTCCAGGGATACTCACCATGCAAAAGGCAGGCCAAGTTGAGCGTAGCACATCCAAATCCTTGCTCCCTCTTCATCATTCTGCTCGGAACTCATCACAGTCCAATGCCCGATTTCTGCCTCAGTCTAGGCTTAGGCTTAGGGCTAGGGTTTGGGTTCAGAAAACCACAATGCCAGGAGCTCCAGGGATACTCACCATGCAAAAGGCAGGCCAAGTTGAGCGTGGCACATCCAAATCCCCTCTCCCTCTTCGTCATTCTGCTCGGAACTCACCACAGCCCAATGTCCGATTACTGGCTCAGTCTAGGGTTAGGCTTAGGGCTAGGGCTAGGGTTATGCCTAGGGATAGGCTTCAGAAAACCACAAAGCCAGGAGCTCCAGGGATACTCACCATGCAAAAGGCAGGCCAAGTTGAGCGTAGCACATCCAAATCCTTGCTCCCTCTTCGTCATTCTGCTCGGAACTCACCACAGCCCAATGCCCGATTTCTGCCTCAGTCTAGGGTTAGGCTTAGGGCTAGGGTTAGGGTTATGCCTAGGGTTAGGGTTCACAAAACCACAAAGCCAGGAGCTCCAGGGATACTCACCATGCAAAAGGCAGGCCAAGTTGAGCGTAGCACATCCAAATCCCCTCTCCCTCTTCGTCATTCTGCTCGGAACTCCCCACAGCCCAATGCCCGATTACTGGCTCAGTCTAGGGTTAGGCTTAGGGCTAGGGTTAGGGTTATGCCTAGAGTTAGGCTTCAGAAAACCACAAAGCCAGGAGCTCTAGGGATACTCACCATGCAAAAGGCAGGCCAAGTTGAGCGTAGCACATCCAAATCCCCTCTCCCTCTTCGTCATTCTGCTCCGAACTCCCCACAGCCCAATGCCCGATTTCTGCCTCAGTCTAGGGTTAGGCTTAGGGCTAGGGTTAGGGTTCTGCCTCAGGTTAGGGTTCACAAAACCACAAAGCCAGGAGCTCCAGGGATACTCACCATGCAAAAGGCAGGCCAAGTTGAGCGTAGCACATCCAAATCCTTGCTCCCTCTTCGTCATTCTGCTCGGAACTCCCCACAGCCCAATGCCTGATTTCTGCCTCAGTCTAGGGTTAGGGTTATGCCTAGGGTTTGGGTTCAGAAAACCACAAAGCCAGGAGCTCCAGGGATGCTCACCATGCAAAAGGCAGGCCAAGTTGAGCGTAGCACATCCAAATCCTTGCTCCCTCTTTGTCATTCTGCTCGGAACTCACCACAGCCCAATGCCCGATTACTGCCTCAGTCTAGGGTTAGGCTTAGGGCTAGGGTTAGGGCTATGCCTAGGGTTAGGGTTCACAAAACCACAAAGCCAGGAGCTCCAGGGATACTCACCATGCAAAAGGCAGGCCACGTTGAGCGTAGCACATCCAAATCCTTGCTCCCTCTTTGTCATTCTGCTCCGAACTCACCACAGCCCAATGCCTGATTTCTGCCTCAGTCTAGGGTTAGGCTTAGGGCTAGGGTTAGGGCTATGCCTAGGGTTAGGGTTCAGAAAACCACAAAGCCAGGAGCTCCAGGGATACTCACCATGCAAAAGGCAGGCCAAGTTGAGCGTAGCACATCCAAATCCTTGCTCCCTCTTCGTCATTCTGCTCAGAACTCACCACAGCCCAATGCCTGATTTCTGCCTCAGTCTAGGGTTAGGCTTAGGGCTAGGGTTAGGGTTATGCCTAGGGTTAGGGTTCTGCCTAGGGTTAGGGTTCACAAAACCACAAAGCCAGGAGCTCCAGGGATACTCACCATGCAAAAGGCAGGCCAAGTTGAGCGTAGCACATCCAAATCCCCTCTCCCTCTTCGTCATTCTGCTCAGAACTCACCACAGCCCAATGCCCGATTTCTGCCTCAGTCTAGGGTTAGGCTTAGGGCTAGGGTTAGGGTTATGCCTAGGGTTAGGGTTCAGAAAACCACAAAGCCAGGAGCTCCTGGGATACTCACCATGCAAAAGGCAGGCCAAGTTGAGCGTAGCACATCCAAATCCCCTCTCCCTCTTCGTCATTCTGCTCGGAACTCACCACAGCCCAATGCCCGATTTCTGCCTCAGTCTAGGGTTATGCTTAGGGCTAGGGTTAGGGTCATGCCTAGGGTTAGGGTTCACAAAACCACAAAGCCAGGAGCTCCAGGGATACTCACCATGCAAAAGGCAGGCCGAGTTGAGCGTAGCACATCCAAATCCTTGCTCCCTCTTTGTCATTCTGCTCAGAACTCACCACAGCCCAATGCCTGATTTCTGCCTCAGTCTAGGGTTAGGCTTAGGGCTAGGGTTAGGGTTATGCCTAGGGTTAGGCTTCAGAAAACCACAAAGCCAGGAGCTCCAGGGATACTCACCATGCAAAAGGCAGGCCAAGTTGAGCGTAGCACATCCAAATCCTTGCTCCCTCTTCGTCATTCTGCTCGGAACTCCCCACAGCCCAATGCCCGATTACTGCCTCAGTCTAGGGTTAGGCTTAGGGCTAGGGTTAGGGCTATGCCTAGGGTTAGGCTTCAGAAAACCACAAAGCCAGGAGCTCCAGGGATACTCACCATGCAAAAGGCAGGCCAAGTTGAGCCTAGCACATCCAAATCCTTGCTCCCTCTTCGTCATTCTGCTCAGAACTCACCACAGCCCAATGCCTGATTTCTGCCTCAGTCTAGGGTTAGGCTTAGGGCTAGGGTTAGGGTTATGCCTAGGGTTAGGGTTCTGCCTAGGGTTAGGGTTCACAAAACCACAAAGCCAGGAGCTCCAGGGATACTCCCCATGCAAAAGGCAGGCCAAGTTGAGCGTAGCACATCCAAATCCCCTCTCCCTCTTCGTAATTCTGCTCAGAACTCACCACAGCCCAATGCCCGATTTCTGCCTCAGTCTAGGGTTAGGCTTAGGGCTAGGGTTAGGGTTATGCCTAGGGTTAGGGTTCAGAAAACCACAAAGCCAGGAGCTCCTGGGATACTCACCATGCAAAAGGCAGGCCAAGTTGAGCGTAGCACATCCAAATCCCCTCTCCCTCTTCGTCATTCTGCTCGGAACTCACCACAGCCCAATGCCCGATTTCTGCCTCAGTCTAGGGTTATGCTTAGGGCTAGGGTTAGGGTCATGCCTAGGGTTAGGGTTCACAAAACCACAAAGCCAGGAGCTCCAGGGATACTCACCATGCAAAAGGCAGGCCGAGTTGAGCGTAGCACATCCAAATCCTTGCTCCCTCTTTGTCATTCTGCTCAGAACTCACCACAGCCCAATGCCTGATTTCTGCCTCAGTCTAGGGTTAGGCTTAGGGCTAGGGTTAGGGTTATGCCTAGGGTTAGGCTTCAGAAAACCACAAAGCCAGGAGCTCCAGGGATACTCACCATGCAAAAGGCAGGCCAAGTTGAGCGTAGCACATCCAAATCCTTGCTCCCTCTTCGTCATTCTGCTCCGAACTCACCACAGCCCAATGCCCGATTACTGCCTCAGTCTAGGGTTAGGCTTAGGGCTAGGGTTAGGGCTATGCCTAGGGTTAGGCTTCAGAAAACCACAAAGCCAGGAGCTCCAGGGATACTCACCATGCAAAAGGCAGGCCAAGTTGAGCCTAGCACATCCAAATCCTTGCTCCCTCTTCGTCATTCTGCTCAGAACTCACCACAGCCCAATGCCCGATTACTGCCTCAGTCTAGGGTTAGGGTTATGCCTAGGGTTAGGGTTATGCCTAGGGTTAGGGTTCACAAAACCACAAAGCCAGGAGCTCCAGGGAAACTCACCATGCAAAAGGCAGGCCAAGTTGAGCGTAGCACATCCAAATCCTTGCTCCCTCTTCTTCATTCTGCTCGGAACTCACCACAGCCCAATGCCCGATTTCTGCCTCAGTCTAGGGTTAGGCTTAGGGCTAGGGTTAGGGTTATGCCTACGGTTAGGCTTCAGAAAACCACAAAGCCAGGAGCTCCAGGGATACTCACCATGCAAAAGGCAGGCCAAGTTGAGCGTAGCACATCCAAATCCTTGCTCCCTCTTTGTCATTCTGCTCGGAACTCACCACAGCCCAATGCCCAATTACTGGCTCAGTCTAGGGTTAGGCTTAGGGCTAGGGTTAGGGTTATGCCTAGGGTTAGGGTTCACAAAACCACAAAGCCAGGAGCTCCAGGGATACCATGCAAAAGGCAGGCCAAGTTGAGCCTAGCACATCCAAATCCTTGCTCCCTCTTTGTCATTCTGCTCGGAACTCACCACAGCCGAATGCCCGATTTCGGCCTCAGTCTAGGGTTAGGCTTAGGGCTAGGGTTAGGGTTATGCCTAGGGTTAGGGTTCACAAAACCACAAAGCCAGGAGCTCCAGGGATACTCACCATGCAAAAGGCAGGCCAAGTTGAGCGTAGCACATCCAAATCCTTGCTCCCTCTTCGTCATTCTGCTCGGAACTCCCCACAGCCCAATGCCCGATTTCTGCCTCAGTCTAGGGTTAGGCTTAGGGCTAGGGTTAGGGTTATGCCTAGGGTTAGGCTTCAGAAAACCACAAAGCCAGGAGCTCCAGGGATACTCACCATGCAAAAGGCAGGCCAAGTTGAGCGTGGCACATCCAAATCCCCTCTCCCTCTTCGTCATTCTGCTCCGAACTCACCACAGCCCAATGCCCGATTTCTGCCTCAGTCTAGGGTTAGGCTTAGGGCTAGGGTTAGGGTTATGCCTCAGGTTAGGCATCAGAAAACCACAAAGCCAGGAGCTCCAGGGATACTCACCATGCAAAAGGCAGGCCAAGTTGAGCGTAGCACATCCAAATCCTTGCTCCCTCTTCATCATTCTGCTCGGAACTCATCACAGTCCAATGCCCGATTTCTGCCTCAGTCTAGGCTTAGGCTTAGGGCTAGGGTTTGGGTTCAGAAAACCACAATGCCAGGAGCTCCAGGGATACTCACCATGCAAAAGGCAGGCCAAGTTGAGCGTGGCACATCCAAATCCCCTCTCCCTCTTCGTCATTCTGCTCGGAACTCACCACAGCCCAATGTCCGATTACTGGCTCAGTCTAGGGTTAGGCTTAGGGCTAGGGCTAGGGTTATGCCTAGGGATAGGCTTCAGAAAACCACAAAGCCAGGAGCTCCAGGGATACTCACCATGCAAAAGGCAGGCCAAGTTGAGCGTAGCACATCCAAATCCTTGCTCCCTCTTCGTCATTCTGCTCGGAACTCACCACAGCCCAATGCCCGATTTCTGCCTCAGTCTAGGGTTAGGCTTAGGGCTAGGGTTAGGGTTATGCCTAGGGTTAGGGTTCACAAAACCACAAAGCCAGGAGCTCCAGGGATACTCACCATGCAAAAGGCAGGCCAAGTTGAGCGTAGCACATCCAAATCCTTGCTCCCTCTTCGTCATTCTGCTCGGAACTCCCCACAGCCCAATGCCCGATTACTGGCTCAGTCTAGGGTTAGGCTTAGGGCTAGGGTTAGGGTTATGCCTAGAGTTAGGCTTCAGAAAACCACAAAGCCAGGAGCTCTAGGGATACTCACCATGCAAAAGGCAGGCCAAGTTGAGCGTAGCACATCCAAATCCCCTCTCCCTCTTCGTCATTCTGCTCCGAACTCGCCACAGCCCAATGCCCGATTTCTGCCTAAGTCTAGGGTTAGGCTTAGGGCTAGGGTTAGGGTTCTGCCTCAGGTTAGGGTTCACAAAACCACAAAGCCAGGAGCTCCAGGGATACTCACCATGCAAAAGGCAGGCCAAGTTGAGCGTAGCACATCCAAATCCTTGCTCCCTCTTCGTCATTCTGCTCGGAACTCACCACAGCCCAATGCCTGATTTCTGCCTCAGTCTAGGGTTAGGGTTATGCCTAGGGTTTGGGTTCAGAAAACCACAAAGCCAGGAGCTCCAGGGATGCTCACCATGCAAAAGGCAGGCCAAGTTGAGCGTAGCACATCCAAATCCTTGCTCCCTCTTTGTCATTCTGCTCGGAACTCACCACAGCCCAATGCCCGATTACTGCCTCAGTCTAGGGTTAGGCTTAGGGCTAGGGTTAGGGTTATGCCTAGGGTTAGGGTTCACAAAACCACAAAGCCAGGAGCTCCAGGGATACTCACCATGCAAAAGGCAGGCCACGTTGAGCGTAGCACATCCAAATCCTTGCTCCCTCTTTGTCATTCTGCTCCGAACTCACCACAGCCCAATGCCTGATTTCTGCCTCAGTCTAGGGTTAGGCTTAGGGCTAGGGTTAGGGTTATGCCTAGGGTTAGGCTTCAGAAAACCACAAAGCCAGGAGCTCCAGGGATACTCACCATGCAAAAGGCAGGCCAAGTTGAGCGTAGCACATCCAAATCCTTGCTCCCTCTTTGTCATTCTGCTCGGAACTCCCCACAGCCCAATGCCCGATTACTGCCTCAGTCTAGGGTTAGGCTTAGGGCTAGGGTTAGGGCTATGCCTAGGGTTAGGGTTCAGAAAACCACAAAGCCAGGAGCTCCAGGGATACTCACCATGCAAAAGGCAGGCCAAGTTGAGCGTAGCACATCCAAATCCTTGCTCCCTCTTCGTCATTCTGCTCAGAACTCACCACAGCCCAATGCCTGATTTCTGCCTCAGTCTAGGGTTAGGCTTAGGGCTAGGGTTAGGGTTATGCCTAGGGTTAGGGTTCTGCCTAGGGTTAGGGTTCACAAAACCACAAAGCCAGGAGCTCCAGGGATACTCACCATGCAAAAGGCAGGCCAAGTTGAGCGTAGCACATCCAAATCCCCTCTCCCTCTTCGTCATTCTGCTCAGAACTCACCACAGCCCAATGCCCGATTTCTGCCTCAGTCTAGGGTTAGGCTTAGGGCTAGGGTTAGGGTTATGCCTAGGGTTAGGGTTCAGAAAACCACAAAGCCAGGAGCTCCTGGGATACTCACCATGCAAAAGGCAGGCCAAGTTGAGCGTAGCACATCCAAATCCCCTCTCCCTCTTCGTCATTCTGCTCGGAACTCACCACAGCCCAATGCCCGATTTCTGCCTCAGTCTAGGGTTATGCTTAGGGCTAGGGTTAGGGTCATGCCTAGGGTTAGGGTTCACAAAACCACAAAGCCAGGAGCTCCAGGGATACTCACCATGCAAAAGGCAGGCCGAGTTGAGCGTAGCACATCCAAATCCTTGCTCCCTCTTTGTCATTCTGCTCCGAACTCACCACAGCCCAATGCCTGATTTCTGCCTCAGTCTAGGGTTAGGCTTAGGGCTAGGGTTAGGGTTATGCCTAGGGTTAGGCTTCAGAAAACCACAAAGCCAGGAGCTCCAGGGATACTCACCATGCAAAAGGCAGGCCAAGTTGAGCGTAGCACATCCAAATCCTTGCTCCCTCTTCGTCATTCTGCTCCGAACTCACCACAGCCCAATGCCCGATTACTGCCTCAGTCTAGGGTTAGGCTTAGGGCTAGGGTTAGGGCTATGCCTAAGGTTAGGCTTCAGAAAACCACAAAGCCAGGAGCTCCAGGGATACTCACCATGCAAAAGGCAGGCCAAGTTGAGCCTAGCACATCCAAATCCTTGCTCCCTCTTCGTCATTCTGCTCAGAACTCACCACAGCCCAATGCCCGATTACTGCCTCAGTCTAGGGTTAGGGTTATGCCTAGGGTTAGGGTTATGCCTAGGGTTAGGGTTCACAAAACCACAAAGCCAGGAGCTCCAGGGAAACTCACCATGCAAAAGGCAGGCCGAGTTGAGCGTAGCACATCCAAATCCTTGCTCCCTCTTCGTCATTCTGCTCGGAACTCACCACAGCCCAATGCCCGATTTCTGCCTCAGTCTAGGGTTAGGCTTAGGGCTAGGGTTAGGGTTATGCCTACGGTTAGGCTTCAGAAAACCACAAAGCCAGGAGCTCCAGGGATACTCACCATGCAAAAGGCAGGCCAAGTTGAGCGTAGCACATCCAAATCCTTGCTCCCTCTTTGTCATTCTGCTCGGAACTCACCACAGCCCAATGCCCAATTACTGGCTCAGTCTAGGGTTAGGCTTAGGGCTAGGGTTAGGGTTATGCCTAGGGTTAGGGTTCACAAAACCACAAAGCCAGGAGCTCCAGGGATACCATGCAAAAGGCAGGCCAAGTTGAGCCTAGCACATCCAAATCCTTGCTCCCTCTTCGTCATTCTGCTCGGAACTCACCACAGCCGAATGCCCGATTTCGGCCTCAGTCTAGGGTTAGGCTTAGGGCTAGGGTTAGGGTTATGCCTAGGGTTAGGGTTCACAAAACCACAAAGCCAGGAGCTCCAGGGATACTCACCATGCAAAAGGCAGGCCGAGTTGAGCGTAGCACATTCAAATCCTTGCTCCCTCTTCGTCATTCTGCTCGGAACTCACCACAGCCCAATGCCTGATTTCTGCCTCAGTCTAGGGTTAGGCTTGGGGCTAGGGTTAGGGTTATGCCTAGGGTTAGGGTTCACAAAACCACAAAGCCAGGAGCTCCAGGGATACTCACCATGCAAAAGGCAGGCCAAGTTGAGCGCAGCACATCCAAATCCTTGCTCCCTCTTCGTCATTCTGCTCGGAACTCACCACAGCCCAATGCCCGATTTCTGCCTCAGTCTAGGGTTAGGCTTGGGGCTAGGGTTAGGGTTATGCCTAGGGTTAGGGTTCACAAAACCACAAAGCCAGGAGCTCCAGGGATACTCACCATGCAAAAGGCAGGCCAAGTTGAGCGCAGCACATCCAAATCCTTGCTCCCTCTTCGTCATTCTGCTCGGAACTCACCACAGCCCAATGCCCGATTTCTGCCTCAGTCTAGGGTTAGGCTTGGGGCTAGGGTTAGGGTTATGCCTAGGGTTAGGGTTCACAAAACCACAAAGCCAGGAGCTCCAGGGATACTCACCATGCAAAAGGCAGGCCAAGTTGAGCGTAGCACATCCAAATCCTTGCTCCCTCTTCGTCATTCTGCTCGGAACTCCCCACAGCCCAATGCCCGATTTCTGCCTCAGTCTAGGGTTAGGCTTAGGGCTAGGGTTAGGGTTATGCCTAGGGTTAGGCTTCAGAAAACCACAAAGCCAGGAGCTCCAGGGATACTCACCATGCAAAAGGCAGGCCAAGTTGAGCGTGGCACATCCAAATCCCCTCTCCCTCTTCGTCATTCTGCTCCGAACTCACCACAGCCCAATGCCCGATTTCTGCCTCAGTCTAGGGTTAGGCTTAGGGCTAGGGTTAGGGTTATGCCTCAGGTTAGGCTTCAGAAAACCACAAAGCCAGGAGCTCCAGGGATACTCACCATGCAAAAGGCAGGCCAAGTTGAGCGTAGCACATCCAAATCCTTGCTCCCTCTTCATCATTCTGCTCGGAACTCATCACAGTCCAATGCCCGATTTCTGCCTCAGTCTAGGCTTAGGCTTAGGGCTAGGGTTTGGGTTCAGAAAACCACAATGCCAGGAGCTCCAGGGATACTCACCATGCAAAAGGCAGGCCAAGTTGAGCGTGGCACATCCAAATCCCCTCTCCCTCTTCGTCATTCTGCTCGGAACTCACCACAGCCCAATGTCCGATTACTGGCTCAGTCTAGGGTTAGGCTTAGGGCTAGGGCTAGGGTTATGCCTAGGGATAGGCTTCAGAAAACCACAAAGCCAGGAGCTCCAGGGATACTCACCATGCAAAAGGCAGGCCAAGTTGAGCGTAGCACATCCAAATCCTTGCTCCCTCTTCGTCATTCTGCTCGGAACTCACCACAGCCCAATGCCCGATTTCTGCCTCAGTCTAGGGTTAGGCTTAGGGCTAGGGTTAGGGTTATGCCTAGGGTTAGGGTTCACAAAACCACAAAGCCAGGAGCTCCAGGGATACTCACCATGCAAAAGGCAGGCCAAGTTGAGCGTAGCACATCCAAATCCCCTCTCCCTCTTCGTCATTCTGCTCGGAACTCCCCACAGCCCAATGCCCGATTACTGGCTCAGTCTAGGGTTAGGCTTAGGGCTAGGGTTAGGGTTATGCCTAGAGTTAGGCTTCAGAAAACCACAAAGCCAGGAGCTCTAGGGATACTCACCATGCAAAAGGCAGGCCAAGTTGAGCGTAGCACATCCAAATCCCCTCTCCCTCTTCGTCATTCTGCTCCGAACTCCCCACAGCCCAATGCCCGATTTCTGCCTCAGTCTAGGGTTAGGCTTAGGGCTAGGGTTAGGGTTCTGCCTCAGGTTAGGGTTCACAAAACCACAAAGCCAGGAGCTCCAGGGATACTCACCATGCAAAAGGCAGGCCAAGTTGAGCGTAGCACATCCAAATCCTTGCTCCCTCTTCGTCATTCTGCTCGGAACTCCCCACAGCCCAATGCCTGATTTCTGCCTCAGTCTAGGGTTAGGGTTATGCCTAGGGTTTGGGTTCAGAAAACCACAAAGCCAGGAGCTCCAGGGATGCTCACCATGCAAAAGGCAGGCCAAGTTGAGCGTAGCACATCCAAATCCTTGCTCCCTCTTTGTCATTCTGCTCGGAACTCACCACAGCCCAATGCCCGATTACTGCCTCAGTCTAGGGTTAGGCTTAGGGCTAGGGTTAGGGCTATGCCTAGGGTTAGGGTTCACAAAACCACAAAGCCAGGAGCTCCAGGGATACTCACCATGCAAAAGGCAGGCCACGTTGAGCGTAGCACATCCAAATCCTTGCTCCCTCTTTGTCATTCTGCTCCGAACTCACCACAGCCCAATGCCTGATTTCTGCCTCAGTCTAGGGTTAGGCTTAGGGCTAGGGTTAGGGCTATGCCTAGGGTTAGGGTTCAGAAAACCACAAAGCCAGGAGCTCCAGGGATACTCACCATGCAAAAGGCAGGCCAAGTTGAGCGTAGCACATCCAAATCCTTGCTCCCTCTTTGTCATTCTGCTCAGAACTCACCACAGCCCAATGCCTGATTTCTGCCTCAGTCTAGGGTTAGGCTTAGGGCTAGGGTTAGGGTTATGCCTAGGGTTAGGGTTCTGCCTAGGGTTAGGGTTCACAAAACCACAAAGCCAGGAGCTCCAGGGATACTCACCATGCAAAAGGCAGGCCAAGTTGAGCGTAGCACATCCAAATCCCCTCTCCCTCTTCGTCATTCTGCTCAGAACTCACCACAGCCCAATGCCCGATTTCTGCCTCAGTCTAGGGTTAGGCTTAGGGCTAGGGTTAGGGTTATGCCTAGGGTTAGGGTTCAGAAAACCACAAAGCCAGGAGCTCCTGGGATACTCACCATGCAAAAGGCAGGCCAAGTTGAGCGTAGCACATCCAAATCCCCTCTCCCTCTTCGTCATTCTGCTCGGAACTCACCACAGCCCAATGCCCGATTTCTGCCTCAGTCTAGGGTTATGCTTAGGGCTAGGGTTAGGGTCATGCCTAGGGTTAGGGTTCACAAAACCACAAAGCCAGGAGCTCCAGGGATACTCACCATGCAAAAGGCAGGCCGAGTTGAGCGTAGCACATCCAAATCCTTGCTCCCTCTTTGTCATTCTGCTCAGAACTCACCACAGCCCAATGCCTGATTTCTGCCTCAGTCTAGGGTTAGGCTTAGGGCTAGGGTTAGGGTTATGCCTAGGGTTAGGCTTCAGAAAACCACAAAGCCAGGAGCTCCAGGGATACTCACCATGCAAAAGGCAGGCCAAGTTGAGCGTAGCACATCCAAATCCTTGCTCCCTCTTCGTCATTCTGCTCGGAACTCACCACAGCCCAATGCCCGATTACTGCCTCAGTCTAGGGTTAGGCTTAGGGCTAGGGTTAGGGCTATGCCTAGGGTTAGGCTTCAGAAAACCACAAAGCCAGGAGCTCCAGGGATACTCACCATGCAAAAGGCAGGCCAAGTTGAGCCTAGCACATCCAAATCCTTGCTCCCTCTTCGTCATTCTGCTCAGAACTCACCACAGCCCAATGCCCGATTACTGCCTCAGTCTAGGGTTAGGGTTATGCCTAGGGTTAGGGTTATGCCTAGGGTTAGGGTTCACAAAACCACAAAGCCAGGAGCTCCAGGGAAACTCACCATGCAAAAGGCAGGCCGAGTTGAGCGTAGCACATCCAAATCCTTGCTCCCTCTTCGTCATTCTGCTCGGAACTCACCACAGCCCAATGCCCGATTTCTGCCTCAGTCTAGGGTTAGGCTTAGGGCTAGGGTTAGGGTTATGCCTACGGTTAGGCTTCAGAAAACCACAAAGCCAGGAGCTCCAGGGATACCATGCAAAAGGCAGGCCAAGTTGAGCGTAGCACATCCAAATCCTTGCTCCCTCTTTGTCATTCTGCTCGGAACTCACCACAGCCCAATGCCCAATTACTGGCTCAGTCTAGGGTTAGGCTTAGGGCTAGGGTTAGGGTTATGCCTAGGGTTAGGGTTCACAAAACCACAAAGCCAGGAGCTCCAGGGATACCATGCAAAAGGCAGGCCAAGTTGAGCCTAGCACATCCAAATCCTTGCTCCCTCTTTGTCATTCTGCTCGGAACTCACCACAGCCGAATGCCCGATTTCTGCCTCAGTCTAGGGTTAGGCTTAGGGCTAGGGTTAGGGTTATGCCTAGGGTTAGGGTTCACAAAACCACAAAGCCAGGAGCTCCAGGGATACTCACCATGCAAAAGGCAGGCTGAGTTGAGCGTAGCACATTCAAATCCTTGCTCCCTCTTCGTCATTCTGCTCGGAACTCACCACAGCCCAATGCCTGATTTCTGCCTCAGTCTAGGGTTAGGCTTGGGGCTAGGGTTAGGGTTATGCCTAGGGTTAGGGTTCACAAAACCACAAAGCCAGGAGCTCCAGGGATACTCACCATGCAAAAGGCAGGCCAAGTTGAGCGCAGCACATCCAAATCCTTGCTCCCTCTTCGTCATTCTGCTCGGAACTCACCACAGCCCAATGCCCGATTTCTGCCTCAGTCTAGGGTTAGGCTTGGGGCTAGGGTTAGGGTTATGCCTAGGGTTAGGGTTCACAAAACCACAAAGCCAGGAGCTCCAGGGATACTCACCATGCAAAAGGCAGGCCAAGTTGAGCGTAGCACATCCAAATCCTTGCTCCCTCTTCGTCATTCTGCTCGGAACTCCCCACAGCCCAATGCCCGATTTCTGCCTCAGTCTAGGGTTAGGCTTAGGGCTAGGGTTAGGGTTATGCCTAGGGTTAGGCTTCAGAAAACCACAAAGCCAGGAGCTCCAGGGATACTCACCATGCAAAAGGCAGGCCAAGTTGAGCGTGGCACATCCAAATCCCCTCTCCCTCTTCGTCATTCTGCTCCGAACTCACCACAGCCCAATGCCCGATTTCTGCCTAAGTCTAGGGTTAGGCTTAGGGCTAGGGTTAGGGTTATGCCTCAGGTTAGGCTTCAGAAAACCACAAAGCCAGGAGCTCCAGGGATACTCACCATGCAAAAGGCAGGCCAAGTTGAGCGTAGCACATCCAAATCCTTGCTCCCTCTTCATCATTCTGCTCGGAACTCATCACAGTCCAATGCCCGATTTCTGCCTCAGTCTAGGCTTAGGCTTAGGGCTAGGGTTTGGGTTCAGAAAACCACAATGCCAGGAGCTCCAGGGATACTCACCATGCAAAAGGCAGGCCAAGTTGAGCGTGGCACATCCAAATCCCCTCTCCCTCTTCGTCATTCTGCTCGGAACTCACCACAGCCCAATGTCCGATTACTGGCTCAGTCTAGGGTTAGGCTTAGGGCTAGGGCTAGGGTTATGCCTAGGGATAGGCTTCAGAAAACCACAAAGCCAGGAGCTCCAGGGATACTCACCATGCAAAAGGCAGGCCAAGTTGAGCGTAGCACATCCAAATCCTTGCTCCCTCTTTGTCATTCTGCTCGGAACTCACCACAGCCGAATGCCCGATTTCTGCCTCAGTCTAGGGTTATGCTTAGGGCTAGGGTTAGGGTTATGCCTAGGGTTAGGGTTCAGAAAACCACAAAGCCAGGAGCTCCAGGGATACTCACCATGCAAAAGGCAGGCCAAGTTGAGCGTAGCACATCCAAATCCTTGCTCCCTCTTCGTCATTCTGCTCAGAACTCACCACAGCCCAATGCCCGATTTCTGCCTCAGGCTAGGGTTAGGCTTAGGGCTAGGGTTAGGGTTATGCCTAGGGTTAGGGTTCAGAAAACCACAAAGCCAGGAGCTCCTGGGATACTCACCATGCAAAAGGCAGGCCAAGTTGAGCGTAGCACATCCAAATCCCCTCTCCCTCTTCGTCATTCTGCTCGGAACTCACCACAGCCCAATGCCCGATTTCTGCCTCAGTCTAGGGTTATGCTTAGGGCTAGGGTTAGGGTTATGCCTAGGGTTAGGGTTCACAAAACCACAAAGCCAGGAGCTCCAGGGATACTCACCATGCAAAAGGCAGGCCAAGTTGAGCCTAGCACATCCAAATCCTTGCTCCCTCTTCGTCATTCTGCTCAGAACTCACCACAGCCCAATGCCCGATTACTGCCTCAGTCTAGGGTTAGGGTTATGCCTAGGGTTAGGGTTATGCCTAGGGTTAGGGTTCACAAAACCACAAAGCCAGGAGCTCCAGGGAAACTCACCATGCAAAAGGCAGGCCGAGTTGAGCGTAGCACATCCAAATCCTTGCTCCCTCTTCGTCATTCTGCTCGGAACTCACCACAGCCCAATGCCCGATTTCTGCCTCAGTCTAGGGTTAGGCTTAGGGCTAGGGTTAGGGTTATGCCTACGGTTAGGGTTCAGAAAACCACAAAGCCAGGAGCTCCAGGGATACCATGCAAAAGGCAGGCCAAGTTGAGCCTAGCACATCCAAATCCTTGCTCCCTCTTTGTCATTCTGCTCGGAACTCACCACAGCCGAATGCCCGATTTCGGCCTCAGTCTAGGGTTAGGCTTAGGGCTAGGGTTAGGGTTATGCCTAGGGTTAGGGTTCACAAAACCACAAAGCCAGGAGCTCCAGGGATACTCACCATGCAAAAGGCAGGCTGAGTTGAGCGTAGCACATTAAAATCCTTGCTCCCTCTTCGTCATTCTGCTCGGAACTCACCACAGCCCAATGCCTGATTTCTGCCTCAGTCTAGGGTTAGGCTTGGGGCTAGGGTTAGGGTTATGCCTAGGGTTAGGGTTCACAAAACCACAAAGCCAGGAGCTCCAGGGATACTCACCATGCAAAAGGCAGGCCAAGTTGAGCGCAGCACATCCAAATCCTTGCTCCCTCTTCGTCATTCTGCTCGGAACTCACCACAGCCCAATGCCCGATTTCTGCCTCAGTCTAGGGTTAGGCTTGGGGCTAGGGTTAGGGTTATGCCTAGGGTTAGGGTTCACAAAACCACAAAGCCAGGAGCTCCAGGGATACTCACCATGCAAAAGGCAGGCCAAGTTGAGCGTAGCACATCCAAATCCTTGCTCCCTCTTCGTCATTCTGCTCGGAACTCACCACAGCCCAATGCCCGATTTCTGCCTCAGTCTAGGGTTAGGCTTAGGGCTAGGGTTAGGGTTATGCCTAGGGTTAGGCTTCAGAAAACCACAAAGCCAGGAGCTCCAGGGATACTCACCATGCAAAAGGCAGGCCAAGTTGAGCGTGGCACATCCAAATCCCCTCTCCCTCTTCGTCATTCTGCTCCGAACTCACCACAGCCCAATGCCCGATTTCTGCCTAAGTCTAGGGTTATGCTTAGGGCTAGGGTTAGGGTTATGCCTCAGGTTAGGCTTCAGAAAACCACAAAGCCAGGAGCTCCAGGGATACTCACCATGCAAAAGGCAGGCCAAGTTGAGCGTAGCACATCCAAATCCTTGCTCCCTCTTCATCATTCTGCTCGGAACTCATCACAGTCCAATGCCCGATTTCTGCCTCAGTCTAGGCTTAGGCTTAGGGCTAGGGTTTGGGTTCAGAAAACCACAATGCCAGGAGCTCCAGGGATACTCACCATGCAAAAGGCAGGCCAAGTTGAGCGTGGCACATCCAAATCCCCTCTCCCTCTTCGTCATTCTGCTCGGAACTCACCACAGCCCAATGTCCGATTACTGGCTCAGTCTAGGGTTAGGCTTAGGGCTAGGGCTAGGGTTATGCCTAGGGATAGGCTTCAGAAAACCACAAAGCCAGGAGCTCCAGGGATACTCACCATGCAAAAGGCAGGCCAAGTTGAGCGTAGCACATCCAAATCCTTGCTCCCTCTTCGTCATTCTGCTCGGAACTCCCCACAGCCCAATGCCCGATTTCTGCCTCAGTCTAGGGTTAGGCTTAGGGCTAGGGTTAGGGTTATGCCTAGGGTTAGGGTTCAGAAAACCACAAAGCCAGGAGCTCCAGGGATACTCACCATGCAAAAGGCAGGCCAAGTTGAGCGTAGCACATCCAAATCCCCTCTCCCTCTTCGTCATTCTGCTCCGAACTCCCCACAGCCCAATGCCCGATTTCTGCCTAAGTCTAGGGTTAGGCTTAGGGCTAGGGTTAGGGTTCTGCCTAGGGTTAGGCTTCAGAAAACCACAAAGCCAGGAGCTCCAGGGATACTCACCATGCAAAAGGCAGGCCAAGTTGAGCGTAGCACATCCAAATCCTTGCTCCCTCTTCGTCATTCTGCTCGGAACTCACCACAGCCCAATGCCTGATTTCTGCCTCAGTCTAGGGTTAGGGTTATGCCTAGGGTTTGGGTTCAGAAAACCACAAAGCCAGGAGCTCCAGGGATGCTCACCATGCAAAAGGCAGGCCAAGTTGAGCGTAGCACATCCAAATCCTTGCTCCCTCTTTGTCATTCTGCTCGGAACTCACCACAGCCCAATGCCCGATTACTGCCTCAGTCTAGGGTTAGGCTTAGGGCTAGGGTTAGGGTTATGCCTAGGGTTAGGGTTCACAAAACCACAAAGCCAGGAGCTCCAGGGATACTCACCATGCAAAAGGCAGGCCAAGTTGAGCGTAGCACATCCAAATCCTTGCTCCCTCTTCTTCATTCTGCTCGGAACTCCCCACAGCCCAATGCCCGATTTCTGCCTCAGTCTAGGGTTAGGCTTAGGGCTAGGGTTAGGGTTATGCCTAGGGTTAGGCTTCAGAAAACCACAAAGCCAGGAGCTCCAGGGATACTCACCATGCAAAAGGCAGGCCAAGTTGAGCGCAGCACATCCAAATCCTTGCTCCCTCTTCGTCATTCTGCTCGGAACTCCCCACAGCCCAATGCCCGATTACTGCCTCAGTCTAGGGTTAGGCTTAGGGCTAGGGTTAGGGTTATGCCTAGGGTTAGGCTTCAGAAAACCACAAAGCCAGGAGCTCCAGGGATACTCACCATGCAAAAGGCAGACCGAGTTGAGCGTAGCACATCCAAATCCTTGCTCCCTCTTCGTCATTCTGCTCGGAACTCACCACAGCCCAATGCCTGATTTCTGCCTCAGTCTAGGGTTAGGCTTAGGGCTAGGGTTAGGGTTATGTCTAGGGTTAGGGTTCTGCCTAGGGTTAGGGTTCACAAAACCACAAAGCCAGGAGCTCCAGGGATACTCACCATGCAAAAGGCAGGCCAAGTGGAGCGTAGCACATCCAAATCCTTGCTCCCTCTTCTTCATTCTGCTCGGAACTCACCACAGCCCAATGCCTGATTTCTGCCTCAGTCTAGGGTTAGGCTTAGGGCTAGGGTTAGGGTTATGCCTAGGGTTAGGCTTCAGAAAACCACAAAGCCAGGAGCTCCAGGGATACTCACCATGCAAAAGGCAGGCCAAGTTGAGCGTAGCACATCCAAATCCTTGCTCCCTCTTCGTCATTCTGCTCGGAACTCCCCACAGCCCAATGCCCGATTACTGCCTCAGTCTAGGGTTAGGCTTAGGGCTAGGGTTAGGGTTATGCCTAGGGTTAGGGTTCAGAAAACCACAAAGCCAGGAGCTCCTGGGATACTCACCATGCAAAAGGCAGGCCAAGTTGAGCGTAGCACATCCAAATCCCCTCTCCCTCTTCGTCATTCTGCTCGGAACTCACCACAGCCCAATGCCCGATTTCTGCCTCAGTCTAGGGTTATGCTTAGGGCTAGGGTTAGGGTCATGCCTAGGGTTAGGGTTCACAAAACCACAAAGCCAGGAGCTCCAGGGATACTCACCATGCAAAAGGCAGGCCGAGTTGAGCGTAGCACATCCAAATCCTTGGTCCCTCTTTGTCATTCTGCTCCGAACTCACCACAGCCCAATGCCTGATTTCTGCCTCAGTCTAGGGTTAGGCTTAGGGCTAGGGTTAGGGTTATGCCTAGGGTTAGGCTTCAGAAAACCACAAAGCCAGGAGCTCCAGGGATACTCACCATGCAAAAGGCAGGCCAAGTTGAGCGTAGCACATCCAAATCCTTGCTCCCTCTTCGTCATTCTGCTCCGAACTCACCACAGCCCAATGCCCGATTACTGCCTCAGTCTAGGGTTAGGCTTAGGGCTAGGGTTAGGGCTATGCCTAGGGTTAGGCTTCAGAAAACCACAAAGCCAGGAGCTCCAGGGATACTCACCATGCAAAAGGCAGGCCAAGTTGAGCCTAGCACATCCAAATCCTTGCTCCCTCTTCGTCATTCTGCTCAGAACTCACCACAGCCCAATGCCCGATTACTGCCTCAGTCTAGGGTTAGGGTTATGCCTAGGGTTAGGGTTATGCCTAGGGTTAGGGTTCACAAAACCACAAAGCCAGGAGCTCCAGGGAAACTCACCATGCAAAAGGCAGGCCGAGTTGAGCGTAGCACATCCAAATCCTTGCTCCCTCTTCGTCATTCTGCTCGGAACTCACCACAGCCCAATGCCCGATTTCTGCCTCAGTCTAGGGTTAGGCTTAGGGCTAGGGTTAGGGTTATGCCTACGGTTAGGCTTCAGAAAACCACAAAGCCAGGAGCTCCAGGGATACTCACCATGCAAAAGGCAGGCCAAGTTGAGCGTAGCACATCCAAATCCTTGCTCCCTCTTTGTCATTCTGCTCGGAACTCACCACAGCCCAATGCCCAATTACTGGCTCAGTCTAGGGTTAGGCTTAGGGCTAGGGTTAGGGTTATGCCTAGGGTTAGGGTTCACAAAACCACAAAGCCAGGAGCTCCAGGGATACCATGCAAAAGGCAGGCCAAGTTGAGCCTAGCACATCCAAATCCTTGCTCCCTCTTTGTCATTCTGCTCGGAACTCACCACAGCCGAATGCCCGATTTCGGCCTCAGTCTAGGGTTAGGCTTAGGGCTAGGGTTAGGGTTATGCCTAGGGTTAGGGTTCACAAAACCACAAAGCCAGGAGCTCCAGGGATACTCACCATGCAAAAGGCAGGCCAAGTTGAGCGTAGCACATCCAAATCCTTGCTCCCTCTTCGTCATTCTGCTCGGAACTCCCCACAGCCCAATGCCCGATTTCTGCCTCAGTCTAGGGTTAGGCTTAGGGCTAGGGTTAGGGTTATGCCTAGGGTTAGGCTTCAGAAAACCACAAAGCCAGGAGCTCCAGGGATACTCACCATGCAAAAGGCAGGCCAAGTTGAGCGTGGCACATCCAAATCCCCTCTCCCTCTTCGTCATTCTGCTCCGAACTCACCACAGCCCAATGCCCGATTTCTGCCTCAGTCTAGGGTTAGGCTTAGGGCTAGGGTTAGGGTTATGCCTCAGGTTAGGCTTCAGAAAACCACAAAGCCAGGAGCTCCAGGGATACTCACCATGCAAAAGGCAGGCCAAGTTGAGCGTAGCACATCCAAATCCTTGCTCCCTCTTCATCATTCTGCTCGGAACTCATCACAGTCCAATGCCCGATTTCTGCCTCAGTCTAGGCTTAGGCTTAGGGCTAGGGTTTGGGTTCAGAAAACCACAATGCCAGGAGCTCCAGGGATACTCACCATGCAAAAGGCAGGCCAAGTTGAGCGTGGCACATCCAAATCCCCTCTCCCTCTTCGTCATTCTGCTCGGAACTCACCACAGCCCAATGTCCGATTACTGGCTCAGTCTAGGGTTAGGCTTAGGGCTAGGGCTAGGGTTATGCCTAGGGATAGGCTTCAGAAAACCACAAAGCCAGGAGCTCCAGGGATACTCACCATGCAAAAGGCAGGCCAAGTTGAGCGTAGCACATCCAAATCCTTGCTCCCTCTTCGTCATTCTGCTCGGAACTCACCACAGCCCAATGCCCGATTTCTGCCTCAGTCTAGGGTTAGGCTTAGGGCTAGGGTTAGGGTTATGCCTAGGGTTAGGGTTCACAAAACCACAAAGCCAGGAGCTCCAGGGATACTCACCATGCAAAAGGCAGGCCAAGTTGAGCGTAGCACATCCAAATCCTTGCTCCCTCTTCGTCATTCTGCTCGGAACTCCCCACAGCCCAATGCCTGATTTCTGCCTCAGTCTAGGGTTAGGCTTAGGGCTAGGGTTAGGGTTATGCCTAGGGTTAGGCTTCAGAAAACCACAAAGCCAGGAGCTCCAGGGATACTCACCATGCAAAAGGCAGGCCAAGTTGAGCGTAGCACATCCAAATCCTTGCTCCCTCTTTGTCATTCTGCTCGGAACTCCCCACAGCCCAATGCCCGATTACTGGCTCAGTCTAGGGTTAGGCTTAGGGCTAGGGTTAGGGCTATGCCTAGGGTTAGGGTTCAGAAAACCACAAAGCCAGGAGCTCCAGGGATACTCACCATGCAAAAGGCAGGCCAAGTTGAGCGTAGCACATCCAAATCCTTGCTCCCTCTTCGTCATTCTGCTCAGAACTCACCACAGCCCAATGCCTGATTTCTGCCTCAGTCTAGGGTTAGGCTTAGGGCTAGGGTTAGGGTTATGCCTAGGGTTAGGGTTCTGCCTAGGGTTAGGGTTCACAAAACCACAAAGCCAGGAGCTCCAGGGATACTCACCATGCAAAAGGCAGGCCAAGTTGAGCGTAGCACATCCAAATCCCCTCTCCCTCTTCGTCATTCTGCTCAGAACTCACCACAGCCCAATGCCCGATTTCTGCCTCAGTCTAGGGTTAGGCTTAGGGCTAGGGTTAGGGTTATGCCTAGGGTTAGGGTTCAGAAAACCACAAAGCCAGGAGCTCCTGGGATACTCACCATGCAAAAGGCAGGCCAAGTTGAGCGTAGCACATCCAAATCCCCTCTCCCTCTTCGTCATTCTGCTCGGAACTCACCACAGCCCAATGCCCGATTTCTGCCTCAGTCTAGGGTTATGCTTAGGGCTAGGGTTAGGGTCATGCCTAGGGTTAGGGTTCACAAAACCACAAAGCCAGGAGCTCCAGGGATACTCACCATGCAAAAGGCAGGCCGAGTTGAGCGTAGCACATCCAAATCCTTGCTCCCTCTTTGTCATTCTGCTCCGAACTCACCACAGCCCAATGCCTGATTTCTGCCTCAGTCTAGGGTTAGGCTTAGGGCTAGGGTTAGGGTTATGCCTAGGGTTAGGCTTCAGAAAACCACAAAGCCAGGAGCTCCAGGGATACTCACCATGCAAAAGGCAGGCCAAGTTGAGCGTAGCACATCCAAATCCTTGCTCCCTCTTCGTCATTCTGCTCCGAACTCACCACAGCCCAATGCCCGATTACTGCCTCAGTCTAGGGTTAGGCTTAGGGCTAGGGTTAGGGCTATGCCTAAGGTTAGGCTTCAGAAAACCACAAAGCCAGGAGCTCCAGGGATACTCACCATGCAAAAGGCAGGCCAAGTTGAGCCTAGCACATCCAAATCCTTGCTCCCTCTTCGTCATTCTGCTCAGAACTCACCACAGCCCAATGCCCGATTACTGCCTCAGTCTAGGGTTAGGGTTATGCCTAGGGTTAGGGTTATGCCTAGGGTTAGGGTTCACAAAACCACAAAGCCAGGAGCTCCAGGGAAACTCACCATGCAAAAGGCAGGCCGAGTTGAGCGTAGCACATCCAAATCCTTGCTCCCTCTTCGTCATTCTGCTCGGAACTCACCACAGCCCAATGCCCGATTTCTGCCTCAGTCTAGGGTTAGGCTTAGGGCTAGGGTTAGGGTTATGCCTACGGTTAGGCTTCAGAAAACCACAAAGCCAGGAGCTCCAGGGATACTCACCATGCAAAAGGCAGGCCAAGTTGAGCGTAGCACATCCAAATCCTTGCTCCCTCTTTGTCATTCTGCTCGGAACTCACCACAGCCCAATGCCCAATTACTGGCTCAGTCTAGGGTTAGGCTTAGGGCTAGGGTTAGGGTTATGCCTAGGGTTAGGGTTCACAAAACCACAAAGCCAGGAGCTCCAGGGATACCATGCAAAAGGCAGGCCAAGTTGAGCCTAGCACATCCAAATCCTTGCTCCCTCTTCGTCATTCTGCTCGGAACTCACCACAGCCGAATGCCCGATTTCGGCCTCAGTCTAGGGTTAGGCTTAGGGCTAGGGTTAGGGTTATGCCTAGGGTTAGGGTTCACAAAACCACAAAGCCAGGAGCTCCAGGGATACTCACCATGCAAAAGGCAGGCCGAGTTGAGCGTAGCACATTCAAATCCTTGCTCCCTCTTCGTCATTCTGCTCGGAACTCACCACAGCCCAATGCCTGATTTCTGCCTCAGTCTAGGGTTAGGCTTGGGGCTAGGGTTAGGGTTATGCCTAGGGTTAGGGTTCACAAAACCACAAAGCCAGGAGCTCCAGGGATACTCACCATGCAAAAGGCAGGCCAAGTTGAGCGCAGCACATCCAAATCCTTGCTCCCTCTTCGTCATTCTGCTCGGAACTCACCACAGCCCAATGCCCGATTTCTGCCTCAGTCTAGGGTTAGGCTTGGGGCTAGGGTTAGGGTTATGCCTAGGGTTAGGGTTCACAAAACCACAAAGCCAGGAGCTCCAGGGATACTCACCATGCAAAAGGCAGGCCAAGTTGAGCGTAGCACATCCAAATCCTTGCTCCCTCTTCGTCATTCTGCTCGGAACTCCCCACAGCCCAATGCCCGATTTCTGCCTCAGTCTAGGGTTAGGCTTAGGGCTAGGGTTAGGGTTATGCCTAGGGTTAGGCTTCAGAAAACCACAAAGCCAGGAGCTCCAGGGATACTCACCATGCAAAAGGCAGGCCAAGTTGAGCGTGGCACATCCAAATCCCCTCTCCCTCTTCGTCATTCTGCTCCGAACTCACCACAGCCCAATGCCCGATTTCTGCCTAAGTCTAGGGTTAGGCTTAGGGCTAGGGTTAGGGTTATGCCTCAGGTTAGGCTTCAGAAAACCACAAAGCCAGGAGCTCCAGGGATACTCACCATGCAAAAGGCAGGCCAAGTTGAGCGTAGCACATCCAAATCCTTGCTCCCTCTTCATCATTCTGCTCGGAACTCATCACAGTCCAATGCCCGATTTCTGCCTCAGTCTAGGCTTAGGCTTAGGGCTAGGGTTTGGGTTCAGAAAACCACAATGCCAGGAGCTCCAGGGATACTCACCATGCAAAAGGCAGGCCAAGTTGAGCGTGGCACATCCAAATCCCCTCTCCCTCTTCGTCATTCTGCTCGGAACTCACCACAGCCCAATGTCCGATTACTGGCTCAGTCTAGGGTTAGGCTTAGGGCTAGGGCTAGGGTTATGCCTAGGGATAGGCTTCAGAAAACCACAAAGCCAGGAGCTCCAGGGATACTCACCATGCAAAAGGCAGGCCAAGTTGAGCGTAGCACATCCAAATCCTTGCTCCCTCTTCGTCATTCTGCTCGGAACTCACCACAGCCCAATGCCCGATTTCTGCCTCAGTCTAGGGTTAGGCTTAGGGCTAGGGTTAGGGTTATGCCTAGGGTTAGGGTTCACAAAACCACAAAGCCAGGAGCTCCAGGGATACTCACCATGCAAAAGGCAGGCCAAGTTGAGCGTAGCACATCCAAATCCCCTCTCCCTCTTCGTCATTCTGCTCGGAACTCCCCACAGCCCAATGCCCGATTACTGGCTCAGTCTAGGGTTAGGCTTAGGGCTAGGGTTAGGGTTATGCCTAGAGTTAGGCTTCAGAAAACCACAAAGCCAGGAGCTCTAGGGATACTCACCATGCAAAAGGCAGGCCAAGTTGAGCGTAGCACATCCAAATCCCCTCTCCCTCTTCGTCATTCTGCTCCGAACTCCCCACAGCCCAATGCCCGATTTCTGCCTCAGTCTAGGGTTAGGCTTAGGGCTAGGGTTAGGGTTCTGCCTCAGGTTAGGGTTCACAAAACCACAAAGCCAGGAGCTCCAGGGATACTCACCATGCAAAAGGCAGGCCAAGTTGAGCGTAGCACATCCAAATCCTTGCTCCCTCTTCGTCATTCTGCTCGGAACTCCCCACAGCCCAATGCCTGATTTCTGCCTCAGTCTAGGGTTAGGGTTATGCCTAGGGTTTGGGTTCAGAAAACCACAAAGCCAGGAGCTCCAGGGATGCTCACCATGCAAAAGGCAGGCCAAGTTGAGCGTAGCACATCCAAATCCTTGCTCCCTCTTTGTCATTCTGCTCGGAACTCACCACAGCCCAATGCCCGATTACTGCCTCAGTCTAGGGTTAGGCTTAGGGCTAGGGTTAGGGCTATGCCTAGGGTTAGGGTTCACAAAACCACAAAGCCAGGAGCTCCAGGGATACTCACCATGCAAAAGGCAGGCCACGTTGAGCGTAGCACATCCAAATCCTTGCTCCCTCTTTGTCATTCTGCTCCGAACTCACCACAGCCCAATGCCTGATTTCTGCCTCAGTCTAGGGTTAGGCTTAGGGCTAGGGTTAGGGCTATGCCTAGGGTTAGGGTTCAGAAAACCACAAAGCCAGGAGCTCCAGGGATACTCACCATGCAAAAGGCAGGCCAAGTTGAGCGTAGCACATCCAAATCCTTGCTCCCTCTTCGTCATTCTGCTCAGAACTCACCACAGCCCAATGCCTGATTTCTGCCTCAGTCTAGGGTTAGGCTTAGGGCTAGGGTTAGGGTTATGCCTAGGGTTAGGGTTCTGCCTAGGGTTAGGGTTCACAAAACCACAAAGCCAGGAGCTCCAGGGATACTCACCATGCAAAAGGCAGGCCAAGTTGAGCGTAGCACATCCAAATCCCCTCTCCCTCTTCGTCATTCTGCTCAGAACTCACCACAGCCCAATGCCCGATTTCTGCCTCAGTCTAGGGTTAGGCTTAGGGCTAGGGTTAGGGTTATGCCTAGGGTTAGGGTTCAGAAAACCACAAAGCCAGGAGCTCCTGGGATACTCACCATGCAAAAGGCAGGCCAAGTTGAGCGTAGCACATCCAAATCCCCTCTCCCTCTTCGTCATTCTGCTCGGAACTCACCACAGCCCAATGCCCGATTTCTGCCTCAGTCTAGGGTTATGCTTAGGGCTAGGGTTAGGGTCATGCCTAGGGTTAGGGTTCACAAAACCACAAAGCCAGGAGCTCCAGGGATACTCACCATGCAAAAGGCAGGCCGAGTTGAGCGTAGCACATCCAAATCCTTGCTCCCTCTTTGTCATTCTGCTCAGAACTCACCACAGCCCAATGCCTGATTTCTGCCTCAGTCTAGGGTTAGGCTTAGGGCTAGGGTTAGGGTTATGCCTAGGGTTAGGCTTCAGAAAACCACAAAGCCAGGAGCTCCAGGGATACTCACCATGCAAAAGGCAGGCCAAGTTGAGCGTAGCACATCCAAATCCTTGCTCCCTCTTCGTCATTCTGCTCGGAACTCCCCACAGCCCAATGCCCGATTACTGCCTCAGTCTAGGGTTAGGCTTAGGGCTAGGGTTAGGGCTATGCCTAGGGTTAGGCTTCAGAAAACCACAAAGCCAGGAGCTCCAGGGATACTCACCATGCAAAAGGCAGGCCAAGTTGAGCCTAGCACATCCAAATCCTTGCTCCCTCTTCGTCATTCTGCTCAGAACTCACCACAGCCCAATGCCTGATTTCTGCCTCAGTCTAGGGTTAGGCTTAGGGCTAGGGTTAGGGTTATGCCTAGGGTTAGGGTTCTGCCTAGGGTTAGGGTTCACAAAACCACAAAGCCAGGAGCTCCAGGGATACTCCCCATGCAAAAGGCAGGCCAAGTTGAGCGTAGCACATCCAAATCCCCTCTCCCTCTTCGTAATTCTGCTCAGAACTCACCACAGCCCAATGCCCGATTTCTGCCTCAGTCTAGGGTTAGGCTTAGGGCTAGGGTTAGGGTTATGCCTAGGGTTAGGGTTCAGAAAACCACAAAGCCAGGAGCTCCTGGGATACTCACCATGCAAAAGGCAGGCCAAGTTGAGCGTAGCACATCCAAATCCCCTCTCCCTCTTCGTCATTCTGCTCGGAACTCACCACAGCCCAATGCCCGATTTCTGCCTCAGTCTAGGGTTATGCTTAGGGCTAGGGTTAGGGTCATGCCTAGGGTTAGGGTTCACAAAACCACAAAGCCAGGAGCTCCAGGGATACTCACCATGCAAAAGGCAGGCCGAGTTGAGCGTAGCACATCCAAATCCTTGCTCCCTCTTTGTCATTCTGCTCAGAACTCACCACAGCCCAATGCCTGATTTCTGCCTCAGTCTAGGGTTAGGCTTAGGGCTAGGGTTAGGGTTATGCCTAGGGTTAGGCTTCAGAAAACCACAAAGCCAGGAGCTCCAGGGATACTCACCATGCAAAAGGCAGGCCAAGTTGAGCGTAGCACATCCAAATCCTTGCTCCCTCTTCGTCATTCTGCTCCGAACTCACCACAGCCCAATGCCCGATTACTGCCTCAGTCTAGGGTTAGGCTTAGGGCTAGGGTTAGGGCTATGCCTAGGGTTAGGCTTCAGAAAACCACAAAGCCAGGAGCTCCAGGGATACTCACCATGCAAAAGGCAGGCCAAGTTGAGCCTAGCACATCCAAATCCTTGCTCCCTCTTCGTCATTCTGCTCAGAACTCACCACAGCCCAATGCCCGATTACTGCCTCAGTCTAGGGTTAGGGTTATGCCTAGGGTTAGGGTTATGCCTAGGGTTAGGGTTCACAAAACCACAAAGCCAGGAGCTCCAGGGAAACTCACCATGCAAAAGGCAGGCCAAGTTGAGCGTAGCACATCCAAATCCTTGCTCCCTCTTCTTCATTCTGCTCGGAACTCACCACAGCCCAATGCCCGATTTCTGCCTCAGTCTAGGGTTAGGCTTAGGGCTAGGGTTAGGGTTATGCCTACGGTTAGGCTTCAGAAAACCACAAAGCCAGGAGCTCCAGGGATACTCACCATGCAAAAGGCAGGCCAAGTTGAGCGTAGCACATCCAAATCCTTGCTCCCTCTTTGTCATTCTGCTCGGAACTCACCACAGCCCAATGCCCAATTACTGGCTCAGTCTAGGGTTAGGCTTAGGGCTAGGGTTAGGGTTATGCCTAGGGTTAGGGTTCACAAAACCACAAAGCCAGGAGCTCCAGGGATACCATGCAAAAGGCAGGCCAAGTTGAGCCTAGCACATCCAAATCCTTGCTCCCTCTTTGTCATTCTGCTCGGAACTCACCACAGCCGAATGCCCGATTTCGGCCTCAGTCTAGGGTTAGGCTTAGGGCTAGGGTTAGGGTTATGCCTAGGGTTAGGGTTCACAAAACCACAAAGCCAGGAGCTCCAGGGATACTCACCATGCAAAAGGCAGGCCAAGTTGAGCGTAGCACATCCAAATCCTTGCTCCCTCTTCGTCATTCTGCTCGGAACTCCCCACAGCCCAATGCCCGATTTCTGCCTCAGTCTAGGGTTAGGCTTAGGGCTAGGGTTAGGGTTATGCCTAGGGTTAGGCTTCAGAAAACCACAAAGCCAGGAGCTCCAGGGATACTCACCATGCAAAAGGCAGGCCAAGTTGAGCGTGGCACATCCAAATCCCCTCTCCCTCTTCGTCATTCTGCTCCGAACTCACCACAGCCCAATGCCCGATTTCTGCCTCAGTCTAGGGTTAGGCTTAGGGCTAGGGTTAGGGTTATGCCTCAGGTTAGGCATCAGAAAACCACAAAGCCAGGAGCTCCAGGGATACTCACCATGCAAAAGGCAGGCCAAGTTGAGCGTAGCACATCCAAATCCTTGCTCCCTCTTCATCATTCTGCTCGGAACTCATCACAGTCCAATGCCCGATTTCTGCCTCAGTCTAGGCTTAGGCTTAGGGCTAGGGTTTGGGTTCAGAAAACCACAATGCCAGGAGCTCCAGGGATACTCACCATGCAAAAGGCAGGCCAAGTTGAGCGTGGCACATCCAAATCCCCTCTCCCTCTTCGTCATTCTGCTCGGAACTCACCACAGCCCAATGTCCGATTACTGGCTCAGTCTAGGGTTAGGCTTAGGGCTAGGGCTAGGGTTATGCCTAGGGATAGGCTTCAGAAAACCACAAAGCCAGGAGCTCCAGGGATACTCACCATGCAAAAGGCAGGCCAAGTTGAGCGTAGCACATCCAAATCCTTGCTCCCTCTTCGTCATTCTGCTCGGAACTCACCACAGCCCAATGCCCGATTTCTGCCTCAGTCTAGGGTTAGGCTTAGGGCTAGGGTTAGGGTTATGCCTAGGGTTAGGGTTCACAAAACCACAAAGCCAGGAGCTCCAGGGATACTCACCATGCAAAAGGCAGGCCAAGTTGAGCGTAGCACATCCAAATCCTTGCTCCCTCTTCGTCATTCTGCTCGGAACTCCCCACAGCCCAATGCCCGATTACTGGCTCAGTCTAGGGTTAGGCTTAGGGCTAGGGTTAGGGTTATGCCTAGAGTTAGGCTTCAGAAAACCACAAAGCCAGGAGCTCTAGGGATACTCACCATGCAAAAGGCAGGCCAAGTTGAGCGTAGCACATCCAAATCCCCTCTCCCTCTTCGTCATTCTGCTCCGAACTCCCCACAGCCCAATGCCCGATTTCTGCCTAAGTCTAGGGTTAGGCTTAGGGCTAGGGTTAGGGTTCTGCCTCAGGTTAGGGTTCACAAAACCACAAAGCCAGGAGCTCCAGGGATACTCACCATGCAAAAGGCAGGCCAAGTTGAGCGTAGCACATCCAAATCCTTGCTCCCTCTTCGTCATTCTGCTCGGAACTCCCCACAGCCCAATGCCTGATTTCTGCCTCAGTCTAGGGTTAGGGTTATGCCTAGGGTTTGGGTTCAGAAAACCACAAAGCCAGGAGCTCCAGGGATGCTCACCATGCAAAAGGCAGGCCAAGTTGAGCGTAGCACATCCAAATCCTTGCTCCCTCTTTGTCATTCTGCTCGGAACTCACCACAGCCCAATGCCCGATTACTGCCTCAGTCTAGGGTTAGGCTTAGGGCTAGGGTTAGGGTTATGCCTAGGGTTAGGGTTCACAAAACCACAAAGCCAGGAGCTCCAGGGATACTCACCATGCAAAAGGCAGGCCACGTTGAGCGTAGCACATCCAAATCCTTGCTCCCTCTTTGTCATTCTGCTCCGAACTCACCACAGCCCAATGCCTGATTTCTGCCTCAGTCTAGGGTTAGGCTTAGGGCTAGGGTTAGGGTTATGCCTAGGGTTAGGCTTCAGAAAACCACAAAGCCAGGAGCTCCAGGGATACTCACCATGCAAAAGGCAGGCCAAGTTGAGCGTAGCACATCCAAATCCTTGCTCCCTCTTCATCATTCTGCTCGGAACTCATCACAGTCCAATGCCCGATTTCTGCCTCAGTCTAGGCTTAGGCTTAGGGCTAGGGTTTGGGTTCAGAAAACCACAATGCCAGGAGCTCCAGGGATACTCACCATGCAAAAGGCAGGCCAAGTTGAGCGTGGCACATCCAAATCCCCTCTCCCTCTTCGTCATTCTGCTCGGAACTCACCACAGCCCAATGTCCGATTACTGGCTCAGTCTAGGGTTAGGCTTAGGGCTAGGGCTAGGGTTATGCCTAGGGATAGGCTTCAGAAAACCACAAAGCCAGGAGCTCCAGGGATACTCACCATGCAAAAGGCAGGCCAAGTTGAGCGTAGCACATCCAAATCCTTGCTCCCTCTTCGTCATTCTGCTCGGAACTCACCACAGCCCAATGCCCGATTTCTGCCTCAGTCTAGGGTTAGGCTTAGGGCTAGGGTTAGGGTTA
The DNA here is from genome assembly GCF_965178545.1 of Coloeus monedula. Taxonomy (NCBI): domain Eukaryota; kingdom Metazoa; phylum Chordata; class Aves; order Passeriformes; family Corvidae; genus Coloeus; species Coloeus monedula. The sequence continues at coordinate 108,823 of NW_028120759.1, read as the reverse complement.
TGCCTAGGGTTAGGGTTCACAAAACCACAAAGCCAGGAGCTCCAGGGATACTCACCATGCAAAAGGCAGGCCAAGTTGAGCGTAGCACATCCAAATCCTTGCTCCCTCTTCGTCATTCTGCTCGGAACTCCCCACAGCCCAATGCCTGATTTCTGCCTCAGTCTAGGGTTAGGCTTAGGGCTAGGGTTAGGGTTATGCCTAGGGTTAGGCTTCAGAAAACCACAAAGCCAGGAGCTCCAGGGATACTCACCATGCAAAAGGCAGGCCAAGTTGAGCGTAGCACATCCAAATCCTTGCTCCCTCTTTGTCATTCTGCTCGGAACTCCCCACAGCCCAATGCCCGATTACTGCCTCAGTCTAGGGTTAGGCTTAGGGCTAGGGTTAGGGCTATGCCTAGGGTTAGGGTTCAGAAAACCACAAAGCCAGGAGCTCCAGGGATACTCACCATGCAAAAGGCAGGCCAAGTTGAGCGTAGCACATCCAAATCCTTGCTCCCTCTTCGTCATTCTGCTCAGAACTCACCACAGCCCAATGCCTGATTTCTGCCTCAGTCTAGGGTTAGGCTTAGGGCTAGGGTTAGGGTTATGCCTAGGGTTAGGGTTCTGCCTAGGGTTAGGGTTCACAAAACCACAAAGCCAGGAGCTCCAGGGATACTCACCATGCAAAAGGCAGGCCAAGTTGAGCGTAGCACATCCAAATCCCCTCTCCCTCTTCGTCATTCTGCTCAGAACTCACCACAGCCCAATGCCCGATTTCTGCCTCAGTCTAGGGTTAGGCTTAGGGCTAGGGTTAGGGTTATGCCTAGGGTTAGGGTTCAGAAAACCACAAAGCCAGGAGCTCCTGGGATACTCACCATGCAAAAGGCAGGCCAAGTTGAGCGTAGCACATCCAAATCCCCTCTCCCTCTTCGTCATTCTGCTCGGAACTCACCACAGCCCAATGCCCGATTTCTGCCTCAGTCTAGGGTTATGCTTAGGGCTAGGGTTAGGGTCATGCCTAGGGTTAGGGTTCACAAAACCACAAAGCCAGGAGCTCCAGGGATACTCACCATGCAAAAGGCAGGCCGAGTTGAGCGTAGCACATCCAAATCCTTGCTCCCTCTTTGTCATTCTGCTCCGAACTCACCACAGCCCAATGCCTGATTTCTGCCTCAGTCTAGGGTTAGGCTTAGGGCTAGGGTTAGGGTTATGCCTAGGGTTAGGCTTCAGAAAACCACAAAGCCAGGAGCTCCAGGGATACTCACCATGCAAAAGGCAGGCCAAGTTGAGCGTAGCACATCCAAATCCTTGCTCCCTCTTCGTCATTCTGCTCCGAACTCACCACAGCCCAATGCCCGATTACTGCCTCAGTCTAGGGTTAGGCTTAGGGCTAGGGTTAGGGCTATGCCTAAGGTTAGGCTTCAGAAAACCACAAAGCCAGGAGCTCCAGGGATACTCACCATGCAAAAGGCAGGCCAAGTTGAGCCTAGCACATCCAAATCCTTGCTCCCTCTTCGTCATTCTGCTCAGAACTCACCACAGCCCAATGCCCGATTACTGCCTCAGTCTAGGGTTAGGGTTATGCCTAGGGTTAGGGTTATGCCTAGGGTTAGGGTTCACAAAACCACAAAGCCAGGAGCTCCAGGGAAACTCACCATGCAAAAGGCAGGCCGAGTTGAGCGTAGCACATCCAAATCCTTGCTCCCTCTTCGTCATTCTGCTCGGAACTCACCACAGCCCAATGCCCGATTTCTGCCTCAGTCTAGGGTTAGGCTTAGGGCTAGGGTTAGGGTTATGCCTACGGTTAGGCTTCAGAAAACCACAAAGCCAGGAGCTCCAGGGATACTCACCATGCAAAAGGCAGGCCAAGTTGAGCGTAGCACATCCAAATCCTTGCTCCCTCTTTGTCATTCTGCTCGGAACTCACCACAGCCCAATGCCCAATTACTGGCTCAGTCTAGGGTTAGGCTTAGGGCTAGGGTTAGGGTTATGCCTAGGGTTAGGGTTCACAAAACCACAAAGCCAGGAGCTCCAGGGATACCATGCAAAAGGCAGGCCAAGTTGAGCCTAGCACATCCAAATCCTTGCTCCCTCTTCGTCATTCTGCTCGGAACTCACCACAGCCGAATGCCCGATTTCGGCCTCAGTCTAGGGTTAGGCTTAGGGCTAGGGTTAGGGTTATGCCTAGGGTTAGGGTTCACAAAACCACAAAGCCAGGAGCTCCAGGGATACTCACCATGCAAAAGGCAGGCCGAGTTGAGCGTAGCACATTCAAATCCTTGCTCCCTCTTCGTCATTCTGCTCGGAACTCACCACAGCCCAATGCCTGATTTCTGCCTCAGTCTAGGGTTAGGCTTGGGGCTAGGGTTAGGGTTATGCCTAGGGTTAGGGTTCACAAAACCACAAAGCCAGGAGCTCCAGGGATACTCACCATGCAAAAGGCAGGCCAAGTTGAGCGCAGCACATCCAAATCCTTGCTCCCTCTTCGTCATTCTGCTCGGAACTCACCACAGCCCAATGCCCGATTTCTGCCTCAGTCTAGGGTTAGGCTTGGGGCTAGGGTTAGGGTTATGCCTAGGGTTAGGGTTCACAAAACCACAAAGCCAGGAGCTCCAGGGATACTCACCATGCAAAAGGCAGGCCAAGTTGAGCGTAGCACATCCAAATCCTTGCTCCCTCTTCGTCATTCTGCTCGGAACTCCCCACAGCCCAATGCCCGATTTCTGCCTCAGTCTAGGGTTAGGCTTAGGGCTAGGGTTAGGGTTATGCCTAGGGTTAGGCTTCAGAAAACCACAAAGCCAGGAGCTCCAGGGATACTCACCATGCAAAAGGCAGGCCAAGTTGAGCGTGGCACATCCAAATCCCCTCTCCCTCTTCGTCATTCTGCTCCGAACTCACCACAGCCCAATGCCCGATTTCTGCCTCAGTCTAGGGTTAGGCTTAGGGCTAGGGTTAGGGTTATGCCTCAGGTTAGGCTTCAGAAAACCACAAAGCCAGGAGCTCCAGGGATACTCACCATGCAAAAGGCAGGCCAAGTTGAGCGTAGCACATCCAAATCCTTGCTCCCTCTTCATCATTCTGCTCGGAACTCATCACAGTCCAATGCCCGATTTCTGCCTCAGTCTAGGCTTAGGCTTAGGGCTAGGGTTTGGGTTCAGAAAACCACAATGCCAGGAGCTCCAGGGATACTCACCATGCAAAAGGCAGGCCAAGTTGAGCGTGGCACATCCAAATCCCCTCTCCCTCTTCGTCATTCTGCTCGGAACTCACCACAGCCCAATGTCCGATTACTGGCTCAGTCTAGGGTTAGGCTTAGGGCTAGGGCTAGGGTTATGCCTAGGGATAGGCTTCAGAAAACCACAAAGCCAGGAGCTCCAGGGATACTCACCATGCAAAAGGCAGGCCAAGTTGAGCGTAGCACATCCAAATCCTTGCTCCCTCTTCGTCATTCTGCTCGGAACTCACCACAGCCCAATGCCCGATTTCTGCCTCAGTCTAGGGTTAGGCTTAGGGCTAGGGTTAGGGTTATGCCTAGGGTTAGGGTTCACAAAACCACAAAGCCAGGAGCTCCAGGGATACTCACCATGCAAAAGGCAGGCCAAGTTGAGCGTAGCACATCCAAATCCCCTCTCCCTCTTCGTCATTCTGCTCGGAACTCCCCACAGCCCAATGCCCGATTACTGGCTCAGTCTAGGGTTAGGCTTAGGGCTAGGGTTAGGGTTATGCCTAGAGTTAGGCTTCAGAAAACCACAAAGCCAGGAGCTCTAGGGATACTCACCATGCAAAAGGCAGGCCAAGTTGAGCGTAGCACATCCAAATCCCCTCTCCCTCTTCGTCATTCTGCTCCGAACTCCCCACAGCCCAATGCCCGATTTCTGCCTCAGTCTAGGGTTAGGCTTAGGGCTAGGGTTAGGGTTCTGCCTCAGGTTAGGGTTCACAAAACCACAAAGCCAGGAGCTCCAGGGATACTCACCATGCAAAAGGCAGGCCAAGTTGAGCGTAGCACATCCAAATCCTTGCTCCCTCTTCGTCATTCTGCTCGGAACTCCCCACAGCCCAATGCCTGATTTCTGCCTCAGTCTAGGGTTAGGGTTATGCCTAGGGTTTGGGTTCAGAAAACCACAAAGCCAGGAGCTCCAGGGATGCTCACCATGCAAAAGGCAGGCCAAGTTGAGCGTAGCACATCCAAATCCTTGCTCCCTCTTTGTCATTCTGCTCGGAACTCACCACAGCCCAATGCCCGATTACTGCCTCAGTCTAGGGTTAGGCTTAGGGCTAGGGTTAGGGCTATGCCTAGGGTTAGGGTTCACAAAACCACAAAGCCAGGAGCTCCAGGGATACTCACCATGCAAAAGGCAGGCCACGTTGAGCGTAGCACATCCAAATCCTTGCTCCCTCTTTGTCATTCTGCTCCGAACTCACCACAGCCCAATGCCTGATTTCTGCCTCAGTCTAGGGTTAGGCTTAGGGCTAGGGTTAGGGCTATGCCTAGGGTTAGGGTTCAGAAAACCACAAAGCCAGGAGCTCCAGGGATACTCACCATGCAAAAGGCAGGCCAAGTTGAGCGTAGCACATCCAAATCCTTGCTCCCTCTTCGTCATTCTGCTCAGAACTCACCACAGCCCAATGCCTGATTTCTGCCTCAGTCTAGGGTTAGGCTTAGGGCTAGGGTTAGGGTTATGCCTAGGGTTAGGGTTCTGCCTAGGGTTAGGGTTCACAAAACCACAAAGCCAGGAGCTCCAGGGATACTCACCATGCAAAAGGCAGGCCAAGTTGAGCGTAGCACATCCAAATCCCCTCTCCCTCTTCGTCATTCTGCTCAGAACTCACCACAGCCCAATGCCCGATTTCTGCCTCAGTCTAGGGTTAGGCTTAGGGCTAGGGTTAGGGTTATGCCTAGGGTTAGGGTTCAGAAAACCACAAAGCCAGGAGCTCCTGGGATACTCACCATGCAAAAGGCAGGCCAAGTTGAGCGTAGCACATCCAAATCCCCTCTCCCTCTTCGTCATTCTGCTCGGAACTCACCACAGCCCAATGCCCGATTTCTGCCTCAGTCTAGGGTTATGCTTAGGGCTAGGGTTAGGGTCATGCCTAGGGTTAGGGTTCACAAAACCACAAAGCCAGGAGCTCCAGGGATACTCACCATGCAAAAGGCAGGCCGAGTTGAGCGTAGCACATCCAAATCCTTGCTCCCTCTTTGTCATTCTGCTCAGAACTCACCACAGCCCAATGCCTGATTTCTGCCTCAGTCTAGGGTTAGGCTTAGGGCTAGGGTTAGGGTTATGCCTAGGGTTAGGCTTCAGAAAACCACAAAGCCAGGAGCTCCAGGGATACTCACCATGCAAAAGGCAGGCCAAGTTGAGCGTAGCACATCCAAATCCTTGCTCCCTCTTCGTCATTCTGCTCGGAACTCCCCACAGCCCAATGCCCGATTACTGCCTCAGTCTAGGGTTAGGCTTAGGGCTAGGGTTAGGGCTATGCCTAGGGTTAGGCTTCAGAAAACCACAAAGCCAGGAGCTCCAGGGATACTCACCATGCAAAAGGCAGGCCAAGTTGAGCCTAGCACATCCAAATCCTTGCTCCCTCTTCGTCATTCTGCTCAGAACTCACCACAGCCCAATGCCTGATTTCTGCCTCAGTCTAGGGTTAGGCTTAGGGCTAGGGTTAGGGTTATGCCTAGGGTTAGGGTTCTGCCTAGGGTTAGGGTTCACAAAACCACAAAGCCAGGAGCTCCAGGGATACTCCCCATGCAAAAGGCAGGCCAAGTTGAGCGTAGCACATCCAAATCCCCTCTCCCTCTTCGTAATTCTGCTCAGAACTCACCACAGCCCAATGCCCGATTTCTGCCTCAGTCTAGGGTTAGGCTTAGGGCTAGGGTTAGGGTTATGCCTAGGGTTAGGGTTCAGAAAACCACAAAGCCAGGAGCTCCTGGGATACTCACCATGCAAAAGGCAGGCCAAGTTGAGCGTAGCACATCCAAATCCCCTCTCCCTCTTCGTCATTCTGCTCGGAACTCACCACAGCCCAATGCCCGATTTCTGCCTCAGTCTAGGGTTATGCTTAGGGCTAGGGTTAGGGTCATGCCTAGGGTTAGGGTTCACAAAACCACAAAGCCAGGAGCTCCAGGGATACTCACCATGCAAAAGGCAGGCCGAGTTGAGCGTAGCACATCCAAATCCTTGCTCCCTCTTTGTCATTCTGCTCAGAACTCACCACAGCCCAATGCCTGATTTCTGCCTCAGTCTAGGGTTAGGCTTAGGGCTAGGGTTAGGGTTATGCCTAGGGTTAGGCTTCAGAAAACCACAAAGCCAGGAGCTCCAGGGATACTCACCATGCAAAAGGCAGGCCAAGTTGAGCGTAGCACATCCAAATCCTTGCTCCCTCTTCGTCATTCTGCTCCGAACTCACCACAGCCCAATGCCCGATTACTGCCTCAGTCTAGGGTTAGGCTTAGGGCTAGGGTTAGGGCTATGCCTAGGGTTAGGCTTCAGAAAACCACAAAGCCAGGAGCTCCAGGGATACTCACCATGCAAAAGGCAGGCCAAGTTGAGCCTAGCACATCCAAATCCTTGCTCCCTCTTCGTCATTCTGCTCAGAACTCACCACAGCCCAATGCCCGATTACTGCCTCAGTCTAGGGTTAGGGTTATGCCTAGGGTTAGGGTTATGCCTAGGGTTAGGGTTCACAAAACCACAAAGCCAGGAGCTCCAGGGAAACTCACCATGCAAAAGGCAGGCCAAGTTGAGCGTAGCACATCCAAATCCTTGCTCCCTCTTCTTCATTCTGCTCGGAACTCACCACAGCCCAATGCCCGATTTCTGCCTCAGTCTAGGGTTAGGCTTAGGGCTAGGGTTAGGGTTATGCCTACGGTTAGGCTTCAGAAAACCACAAAGCCAGGAGCTCCAGGGATACTCACCATGCAAAAGGCAGGCCAAGTTGAGCGTAGCACATCCAAATCCTTGCTCCCTCTTTGTCATTCTGCTCGGAACTCACCACAGCCCAATGCCCAATTACTGGCTCAGTCTAGGGTTAGGCTTAGGGCTAGGGTTAGGGTTATGCCTAGGGTTAGGGTTCACAAAACCACAAAGCCAGGAGCTCCAGGGATACCATGCAAAAGGCAGGCCAAGTTGAGCCTAGCACATCCAAATCCTTGCTCCCTCTTTGTCATTCTGCTCGGAACTCACCACAGCCGAATGCCCGATTTCGGCCTCAGTCTAGGGTTAGGCTTAGGGCTAGGGTTAGGGTTATGCCTAGGGTTAGGGTTCACAAAACCACAAAGCCAGGAGCTCCAGGGATACTCACCATGCAAAAGGCAGGCCAAGTTGAGCGTAGCACATCCAAATCCTTGCTCCCTCTTCGTCATTCTGCTCGGAACTCCCCACAGCCCAATGCCCGATTTCTGCCTCAGTCTAGGGTTAGGCTTAGGGCTAGGGTTAGGGTTATGCCTAGGGTTAGGCTTCAGAAAACCACAAAGCCAGGAGCTCCAGGGATACTCACCATGCAAAAGGCAGGCCAAGTTGAGCGTGGCACATCCAAATCCCCTCTCCCTCTTCGTCATTCTGCTCCGAACTCACCACAGCCCAATGCCCGATTTCTGCCTCAGTCTAGGGTTAGGCTTAGGGCTAGGGTTAGGGTTATGCCTCAGGTTAGGCATCAGAAAACCACAAAGCCAGGAGCTCCAGGGATACTCACCATGCAAAAGGCAGGCCAAGTTGAGCGTAGCACATCCAAATCCTTGCTCCCTCTTCATCATTCTGCTCGGAACTCATCACAGTCCAATGCCCGATTTCTGCCTCAGTCTAGGCTTAGGCTTAGGGCTAGGGTTTGGGTTCAGAAAACCACAATGCCAGGAGCTCCAGGGATACTCACCATGCAAAAGGCAGGCCAAGTTGAGCGTGGCACATCCAAATCCCCTCTCCCTCTTCGTCATTCTGCTCGGAACTCACCACAGCCCAATGTCCGATTACTGGCTCAGTCTAGGGTTAGGCTTAGGGCTAGGGCTAGGGTTATGCCTAGGGATAGGCTTCAGAAAACCACAAAGCCAGGAGCTCCAGGGATACTCACCATGCAAAAGGCAGGCCAAGTTGAGCGTAGCACATCCAAATCCTTGCTCCCTCTTCGTCATTCTGCTCGGAACTCACCACAGCCCAATGCCCGATTTCTGCCTCAGTCTAGGGTTAGGCTTAGGGCTAGGGTTAGGGTTATGCCTAGGGTTAGGGTTCACAAAACCACAAAGCCAGGAGCTCCAGGGATACTCACCATGCAAAAGGCAGGCCAAGTTGAGCGTAGCACATCCAAATCCTTGCTCCCTCTTCGTCATTCTGCTCGGAACTCCCCACAGCCCAATGCCCGATTACTGGCTCAGTCTAGGGTTAGGCTTAGGGCTAGGGTTAGGGTTATGCCTAGAGTTAGGCTTCAGAAAACCACAAAGCCAGGAGCTCTAGGGATACTCACCATGCAAAAGGCAGGCCAAGTTGAGCGTAGCACATCCAAATCCCCTCTCCCTCTTCGTCATTCTGCTCCGAACTCGCCACAGCCCAATGCCCGATTTCTGCCTAAGTCTAGGGTTAGGCTTAGGGCTAGGGTTAGGGTTCTGCCTCAGGTTAGGGTTCACAAAACCACAAAGCCAGGAGCTCCAGGGATACTCACCATGCAAAAGGCAGGCCAAGTTGAGCGTAGCACATCCAAATCCTTGCTCCCTCTTCGTCATTCTGCTCGGAACTCACCACAGCCCAATGCCTGATTTCTGCCTCAGTCTAGGGTTAGGGTTATGCCTAGGGTTTGGGTTCAGAAAACCACAAAGCCAGGAGCTCCAGGGATGCTCACCATGCAAAAGGCAGGCCAAGTTGAGCGTAGCACATCCAAATCCTTGCTCCCTCTTTGTCATTCTGCTCGGAACTCACCACAGCCCAATGCCCGATTACTGCCTCAGTCTAGGGTTAGGCTTAGGGCTAGGGTTAGGGTTATGCCTAGGGTTAGGGTTCACAAAACCACAAAGCCAGGAGCTCCAGGGATACTCACCATGCAAAAGGCAGGCCACGTTGAGCGTAGCACATCCAAATCCTTGCTCCCTCTTTGTCATTCTGCTCCGAACTCACCACAGCCCAATGCCTGATTTCTGCCTCAGTCTAGGGTTAGGCTTAGGGCTAGGGTTAGGGTTATGCCTAGGGTTAGGCTTCAGAAAACCACAAAGCCAGGAGCTCCAGGGATACTCACCATGCAAAAGGCAGGCCAAGTTGAGCGTAGCACATCCAAATCCTTGCTCCCTCTTTGTCATTCTGCTCGGAACTCCCCACAGCCCAATGCCCGATTACTGCCTCAGTCTAGGGTTAGGCTTAGGGCTAGGGTTAGGGCTATGCCTAGGGTTAGGGTTCAGAAAACCACAAAGCCAGGAGCTCCAGGGATACTCACCATGCAAAAGGCAGGCCAAGTTGAGCGTAGCACATCCAAATCCTTGCTCCCTCTTCGTCATTCTGCTCAGAACTCACCACAGCCCAATGCCTGATTTCTGCCTCAGTCTAGGGTTAGGCTTAGGGCTAGGGTTAGGGTTATGCCTAGGGTTAGGGTTCTGCCTAGGGTTAGGGTTCACAAAACCACAAAGCCAGGAGCTCCAGGGATACTCACCATGCAAAAGGCAGGCCAAGTTGAGCGTAGCACATCCAAATCCCCTCTCCCTCTTCGTCATTCTGCTCAGAACTCACCACAGCCCAATGCCCGATTTCTGCCTCAGTCTAGGGTTAGGCTTAGGGCTAGGGTTAGGGTTATGCCTAGGGTTAGGGTTCAGAAAACCACAAAGCCAGGAGCTCCTGGGATACTCACCATGCAAAAGGCAGGCCAAGTTGAGCGTAGCACATCCAAATCCCCTCTCCCTCTTCGTCATTCTGCTCGGAACTCACCACAGCCCAATGCCCGATTTCTGCCTCAGTCTAGGGTTATGCTTAGGGCTAGGGTTAGGGTCATGCCTAGGGTTAGGGTTCACAAAACCACAAAGCCAGGAGCTCCAGGGATACTCACCATGCAAAAGGCAGGCCGAGTTGAGCGTAGCACATCCAAATCCTTGCTCCCTCTTTGTCATTCTGCTCCGAACTCACCACAGCCCAATGCCTGATTTCTGCCTCAGTCTAGGGTTAGGCTTAGGGCTAGGGTTAGGGTTATGCCTAGGGTTAGGCTTCAGAAAACCACAAAGCCAGGAGCTCCAGGGATACTCACCATGCAAAAGGCAGGCCAAGTTGAGCGTAGCACATCCAAATCCTTGCTCCCTCTTCGTCATTCTGCTCCGAACTCACCACAGCCCAATGCCCGATTACTGCCTCAGTCTAGGGTTAGGCTTAGGGCTAGGGTTAGGGCTATGCCTAAGGTTAGGCTTCAGAAAACCACAAAGCCAGGAGCTCCAGGGATACTCACCATGCAAAAGGCAGGCCAAGTTGAGCCTAGCACATCCAAATCCTTGCTCCCTCTTCGTCATTCTGCTCAGAACTCACCACAGCCCAATGCCCGATTACTGCCTCAGTCTAGGGTTAGGGTTATGCCTAGGGTTAGGGTTATGCCTAGGGTTAGGGTTCACAAAACCACAAAGCCAGGAGCTCCAGGGAAACTCACCATGCAAAAGGCAGGCCGAGTTGAGCGTAGCACATCCAAATCCTTGCTCCCTCTTCGTCATTCTGCTCGGAACTCACCACAGCCCAATGCCCGATTTCTGCCTCAGTCTAGGGTTAGGCTTAGGGCTAGGGTTAGGGTTATGCCTACGGTTAGGCTTCAGAAAACCACAAAGCCAGGAGCTCCAGGGATACTCACCATGCAAAAGGCAGGCCAAGTTGAGCGTAGCACATCCAAATCCTTGCTCCCTCTTTGTCATTCTGCTCGGAACTCACCACAGCCCAATGCCCAATTACTGGCTCAGTCTAGGGTTAGGCTTAGGGCTAGGGTTAGGGTTATGCCTAGGGTTAGGGTTCACAAAACCACAAAGCCAGGAGCTCCAGGGATACCATGCAAAAGGCAGGCCAAGTTGAGCCTAGCACATCCAAATCCTTGCTCCCTCTTCGTCATTCTGCTCGGAACTCACCACAGCCGAATGCCCGATTTCGGCCTCAGTCTAGGGTTAGGCTTAGGGCTAGGGTTAGGGTTATGCCTAGGGTTAGGGTTCACAAAACCACAAAGCCAGGAGCTCCAGGGATACTCACCATGCAAAAGGCAGGCCGAGTTGAGCGTAGCACATTCAAATCCTTGCTCCCTCTTCGTCATTCTGCTCGGAACTCACCACAGCCCAATGCCTGATTTCTGCCTCAGTCTAGGGTTAGGCTTGGGGCTAGGGTTAGGGTTATGCCTAGGGTTAGGGTTCACAAAACCACAAAGCCAGGAGCTCCAGGGATACTCACCATGCAAAAGGCAGGCCAAGTTGAGCGCAGCACATCCAAATCCTTGCTCCCTCTTCGTCATTCTGCTCGGAACTCACCACAGCCCAATGCCCGATTTCTGCCTCAGTCTAGGGTTAGGCTTGGGGCTAGGGTTAGGGTTATGCCTAGGGTTAGGGTTCACAAAACCACAAAGCCAGGAGCTCCAGGGATACTCACCATGCAAAAGGCAGGCCAAGTTGAGCGCAGCACATCCAAATCCTTGCTCCCTCTTCGTCATTCTGCTCGGAACTCACCACAGCCCAATGCCCGATTTCTGCCTCAGTCTAGGGTTAGGCTTGGGGCTAGGGTTAGGGTTATGCCTAGGGTTAGGGTTCACAAAACCACAAAGCCAGGAGCTCCAGGGATACTCACCATGCAAAAGGCAGGCCAAGTTGAGCGTAGCACATCCAAATCCTTGCTCCCTCTTCGTCATTCTGCTCGGAACTCCCCACAGCCCAATGCCCGATTTCTGCCTCAGTCTAGGGTTAGGCTTAGGGCTAGGGTTAGGGTTATGCCTAGGGTTAGGCTTCAGAAAACCACAAAGCCAGGAGCTCCAGGGATACTCACCATGCAAAAGGCAGGCCAAGTTGAGCGTGGCACATCCAAATCCCCTCTCCCTCTTCGTCATTCTGCTCCGAACTCACCACAGCCCAATGCCCGATTTCTGCCTCAGTCTAGGGTTAGGCTTAGGGCTAGGGTTAGGGTTATGCCTCAGGTTAGGCTTCAGAAAACCACAAAGCCAGGAGCTCCAGGGATACTCACCATGCAAAAGGCAGGCCAAGTTGAGCGTAGCACATCCAAATCCTTGCTCCCTCTTCATCATTCTGCTCGGAACTCATCACAGTCCAATGCCCGATTTCTGCCTCAGTCTAGGCTTAGGCTTAGGGCTAGGGTTTGGGTTCAGAAAACCACAATGCCAGGAGCTCCAGGGATACTCACCATGCAAAAGGCAGGCCAAGTTGAGCGTGGCACATCCAAATCCCCTCTCCCTCTTCGTCATTCTGCTCGGAACTCACCACAGCCCAATGTCCGATTACTGGCTCAGTCTAGGGTTAGGCTTAGGGCTAGGGCTAGGGTTATGCCTAGGGATAGGCTTCAGAAAACCACAAAGCCAGGAGCTCCAGGGATACTCACCATGCAAAAGGCAGGCCAAGTTGAGCGTAGCACATCCAAATCCTTGCTCCCTCTTCGTCATTCTGCTCGGAACTCACCACAGCCCAATGCCCGATTTCTGCCTCAGTCTAGGGTTAGGCTTAGGGCTAGGGTTAGGGTTATGCCTAGGGTTAGGGTTCACAAAACCACAAAGCCAGGAGCTCCAGGGATACTCACCATGCAAAAGGCAGGCCAAGTTGAGCGTAGCACATCCAAATCCCCTCTCCCTCTTCGTCATTCTGCTCGGAACTCCCCACAGCCCAATGCCCGATTACTGGCTCAGTCTAGGGTTAGGCTTAGGGCTAGGGTTAGGGTTATGCCTAGAGTTAGGCTTCAGAAAACCACAAAGCCAGGAGCTCTAGGGATACTCACCATGCAAAAGGCAGGCCAAGTTGAGCGTAGCACATCCAAATCCCCTCTCCCTCTTCGTCATTCTGCTCCGAACTCCCCACAGCCCAATGCCCGATTTCTGCCTCAGTCTAGGGTTAGGCTTAGGGCTAGGGTTAGGGTTCTGCCTCAGGTTAGGGTTCACAAAACCACAAAGCCAGGAGCTCCAGGGATACTCACCATGCAAAAGGCAGGCCAAGTTGAGCGTAGCACATCCAAATCCTTGCTCCCTCTTCGTCATTCTGCTCGGAACTCCCCACAGCCCAATGCCTGATTTCTGCCTCAGTCTAGGGTTAGGGTTATGCCTAGGGTTTGGGTTCAGAAAACCACAAAGCCAGGAGCTCCAGGGATGCTCACCATGCAAAAGGCAGGCCAAGTTGAGCGTAGCACATCCAAATCCTTGCTCCCTCTTTGTCATTCTGCTCGGAACTCACCACAGCCCAATGCCCGATTACTGCCTCAGTCTAGGGTTAGGCTTAGGGCTAGGGTTAGGGCTATGCCTAGGGTTAGGGTTCACAAAACCACAAAGCCAGGAGCTCCAGGGATACTCACCATGCAAAAGGCAGGCCACGTTGAGCGTAGCACATCCAAATCCTTGCTCCCTCTTTGTCATTCTGCTCCGAACTCACCACAGCCCAATGCCTGATTTCTGCCTCAGTCTAGGGTTAGGCTTAGGGCTAGGGTTAGGGCTATGCCTAGGGTTAGGGTTCAGAAAACCACAAAGCCAGGAGCTCCAGGGATACTCACCATGCAAAAGGCAGGCCAAGTTGAGCGTAGCACATCCAAATCCTTGCTCCCTCTTCGTCATTCTGCTCAGAACTCACCACAGCCCAATGCCTGATTTCTGCCTCAGTCTAGGGTTAGGCTTAGGGCTAGGGTTAGGGTTATGCCTAGGGTTAGGGTTCTGCCTAGGGTTAGGGTTCACAAAACCACAAAGCCAGGAGCTCCAGGGATACTCACCATGCAAAAGGCAGGCCAAGTTGAGCGTAGCACATCCAAATCCCCTCTCCCTCTTCGTCATTCTGCTCAGAACTCACCACAGCCCAATGCCCGATTTCTGCCTCAGTCTAGGGTTAGGCTTAGGGCTAGGGTTAGGGTTATGCCTAGGGTTAGGGTTCAGAAAACCACAAAGCCAGGAGCTCCTGGGATACTCACCATGCAAAAGGCAGGCCAAGTTGAGCGTAGCACATCCAAATCCCCTCTCCCTCTTCGTCATTCTGCTCGGAACTCACCACAGCCCAATGCCCGATTTCTGCCTCAGTCTAGGGTTATGCTTAGGGCTAGGGTTAGGGTCATGCCTAGGGTTAGGGTTCACAAAACCACAAAGCCAGGAGCTCCAGGGATACTCACCATGCAAAAGGCAGGCCGAGTTGAGCGTAGCACATCCAAATCCTTGCTCCCTCTTTGTCATTCTGCTCAGAACTCACCACAGCCCAATGCCTGATTTCTGCCTCAGTCTAGGGTTAGGCTTAGGGCTAGGGTTAGGGTTATGCCTAGGGTTAGGCTTCAGAAAACCACAAAGCCAGGAGCTCCAGGGATACTCACCATGCAAAAGGCAGGCCAAGTTGAGCGTAGCACATCCAAATCCTTGCTCCCTCTTCGTCATTCTGCTCGGAACTCACCACAGCCCAATGCCCGATTACTGCCTCAGTCTAGGGTTAGGCTTAGGGCTAGGGTTAGGGCTATGCCTAGGGTTAGGCTTCAGAAAACCACAAAGCCAGGAGCTCCAGGGATACTCACCATGCAAAAGGCAGGCCAAGTTGAGCCTAGCACATCCAAATCCTTGCTCCCTCTTCGTCATTCTGCTCAGAACTCACCACAGCCCAATGCCCGATTACTGCCTCAGTCTAGGGTTAGGGTTATGCCTAGGGTTAGGGTTATGCCTAGGGTTAGGGTTCACAAAACCACAAAGCCAGGAGCTCCAGGGAAACTCACCATGCAAAAGGCAGGCCGAGTTGAGCGTAGCACATCCAAATCCTTGCTCCCTCTTCGTCATTCTGCTCGGAACTCACCACAGCCCAATGCCCGATTTCTGCCTCAGTCTAGGGTTAGGCTTAGGGCTAGGGTTAGGGTTATGCCTACGGTTAGGCTTCAGAAAACCACAAAGCCAGGAGCTCCAGGGATACCATGCAAAAGGCAGGCCAAGTTGAGCGTAGCACATCCAAATCCTTGCTCCCTCTTTGTCATTCTGCTCGGAACTCACCACAGCCCAATGCCCAATTACTGGCTCAGTCTAGGGTTAGGCTTAGGGCTAGGGTTAGGGTTATGCCTAGGGTTAGGGTTCACAAAACCACAAAGCCAGGAGCTCCAGGGATACCATGCAAAAGGCAGGCCAAGTTGAGCCTAGCACATCCAAATCCTTGCTCCCTCTTTGTCATTCTGCTCGGAACTCACCACAGCCGAATGCCCGATTTCTGCCTCAGTCTAGGGTTAGGCTTAGGGCTAGGGTTAGGGTTATGCCTAGGGTTAGGGTTCACAAAACCACAAAGCCAGGAGCTCCAGGGATACTCACCATGCAAAAGGCAGGCTGAGTTGAGCGTAGCACATTCAAATCCTTGCTCCCTCTTCGTCATTCTGCTCGGAACTCACCACAGCCCAATGCCTGATTTCTGCCTCAGTCTAGGGTTAGGCTTGGGGCTAGGGTTAGGGTTATGCCTAGGGTTAGGGTTCACAAAACCACAAAGCCAGGAGCTCCAGGGATACTCACCATGCAAAAGGCAGGCCAAGTTGAGCGCAGCACATCCAAATCCTTGCTCCCTCTTCGTCATTCTGCTCGGAACTCACCACAGCCCAATGCCCGATTTCTGCCTCAGTCTAGGGTTAGGCTTGGGGCTAGGGTTAGGGTTATGCCTAGGGTTAGGGTTCACAAAACCACAAAGCCAGGAGCTCCAGGGATACTCACCATGCAAAAGGCAGGCCAAGTTGAGCGTAGCACATCCAAATCCTTGCTCCCTCTTCGTCATTCTGCTCGGAACTCCCCACAGCCCAATGCCCGATTTCTGCCTCAGTCTAGGGTTAGGCTTAGGGCTAGGGTTAGGGTTATGCCTAGGGTTAGGCTTCAGAAAACCACAAAGCCAGGAGCTCCAGGGATACTCACCATGCAAAAGGCAGGCCAAGTTGAGCGTGGCACATCCAAATCCCCTCTCCCTCTTCGTCATTCTGCTCCGAACTCACCACAGCCCAATGCCCGATTTCTGCCTAAGTCTAGGGTTAGGCTTAGGGCTAGGGTTAGGGTTATGCCTCAGGTTAGGCTTCAGAAAACCACAAAGCCAGGAGCTCCAGGGATACTCACCATGCAAAAGGCAGGCCAAGTTGAGCGTAGCACATCCAAATCCTTGCTCCCTCTTCATCATTCTGCTCGGAACTCATCACAGTCCAATGCCCGATTTCTGCCTCAGTCTAGGCTTAGGCTTAGGGCTAGGGTTTGGGTTCAGAAAACCACAATGCCAGGAGCTCCAGGGATACTCACCATGCAAAAGGCAGGCCAAGTTGAGCGTGGCACATCCAAATCCCCTCTCCCTCTTCGTCATTCTGCTCGGAACTCACCACAGCCCAATGTCCGATTACTGGCTCAGTCTAGGGTTAGGCTTAGGGCTAGGGCTAGGGTTATGCCTAGGGATAGGCTTCAGAAAACCACAAAGCCAGGAGCTCCAGGGATACTCACCATGCAAAAGGCAGGCCAAGTTGAGCGTAGCACATCCAAATCCTTGCTCCCTCTTCGTCATTCTGCTCGGAACTCACCACAGCCCAATGCCCGATTTCTGCCTCAGTCTAGGGTTAGGCTTAGGGCTAGGGTTAGGGTTATGCCTAGGGTTAGGGTTCACAAAACCACAAAGCCAGGAGCTCCAGGGATACTCACCATGCAAAAGGCAGGCCAAGTTGAGCGTAGCACATCCAAATCCTTGCTCCCTCTTCGTCATTCTGCTCGGAACTCCCCACAGCCCAATGCCCGATTACTGGCTCAGTCTAGGGTTAGGCTTAGGGCTAGGGTTAGGGTTATGCCTAGAGTTAGGCTTCAGAAAACCACAAAGCCAGGAGCTCTAGGGATACTCACCATGCAAAAGGCAGGCCAAGTTGAGCGTAGCACATCTAAATCCCCTCTCCCTCTTCGTCATTCTGCTCCGAACTCCCCACAGCCCAATGCCCGATTTCTGCCTAAGTCTAGGGTTAGGCTTAGGGCTAGGGTTAGGGTTCCGCCTCAGGTTAGGGTTCACAAAACCACAAGGCCAGGAGCTCCAGGGATACTCACCATGCAAAAGGCAGGCCAAGTTGAGCGTAGCACATCCAAATCCTTGCTCCCTCTTCGTCATTCTGCTCGGAACTCCCCACAGCCCAATGCCTGATTTCTGCCTCAGTCTAGGGTTAGGGTTATGCCTAGGGTTTGGGTTCAGAAAACCACAAAGCCAGGAGCTCCAGGGATACTCACCATGCAAAAGGCAGGCCAAGTTGAGCGTAGCACATCCAAATCCTTGCTCCCTCTTTGTCATTCTGCTCGGAACTCACCACAGCCCAATGCCCGATTTCTGCCTCAGTCTAGGGTTAGGGTTATGTCTAGGGTTAGGGTTATGCCTAGGGTTAGGGTTCACAAAACCACAAAGCCAGGAGCTCCAGGGATACTCACCATGCAAAAGGCAGGCCAAGTTGAGCGTAGCACATCCAAATCCTTGCTCCCTCTTCGTCATTCTGCTCGGAACTCCCCACAGCCCAATGCCCGATTACTGCCTCAGTCTAGGGTTAGGCTTAGGGCTAGGGTTAGGGTTATGCCTAGGGTTAGGCTTCAGAAAACCACAAAGCCAGGAGCTCCAGGGATACTCCCCATGCAAAAGGCAGGCCAAGTTGAGCGTAGCACATCCAAATCCTTGCTCCCTCTTTGTCATTCTGCTCGGAACTCACCACAGCCCAATGCCCGATTACTGGCTCAGTCTAGGGTTAGGCTTAGGGCTAGGGTTAGGGTTATGCCTAGAGTTAGGCTTCAGAAAACCACAAAGCCAGGAGCTCTAGGGATACTCACCATGCAAAAGGCAGGCCAAGTTGGGCGTAGCACATCTAAATCCCCTCTCCCTCTTCGTCATTCTGCTCCGAACTCCCCACAGCCCAATGCCCGATTTCTGCCTAAGTCTAGGGTTAGGCTTAGGGCTAGGGTTAGGGTTCTGCCTCAGGTTAGGGTTCACAAAACCACAAGGCCAGGAGCTCCAGGGATACTCACCATGCAAAAGGCAGGCCAAGTTGAGCGTAGCACATCCAAATCCTTGCTCCCTCTTCGTCATTCTGCTCGGAACTCCCCACAGCCCAATGCCTGATTTCTGCCTCAGTCTAGGGTTAGGGTTATGCCTAGGGTTTGGGTTCAGAAAACCACAAAGCCAGGAGCTCCAGGGATACTCACCATGCAAAAGGCAGGCCAAGTTGAGCGTAGCACATCCAAATCCTTGCTCCCTCTTTGTCATTCTGCTCGGAACTCACCACAGCCCAATGCCCGATTACTGCCTCAGTCTAGGGTTAGGGTTATGTCTAGGGTTAGGGTTATGCCTAGGGTTAGGGTTCACAAAACCACAAAGCCAGGAGCTCCAGGGATACTCACCATGCAAAAGGCAGGCCAAGTTGAGCGTAGCACATCCAAATCCTTGCTCCCTCTTCGTCATTCTGCTCGGAACTCCCCACAGCCCAATGCCTGATTTCTGCCTCAGTCTAGGGTTAGGGTTATGCCTAGGGTTTGGGTTCAGAAAACCACAAAGCCAGGAGCTCCAGGGATGCTCACCATGCAAAAGGCAGGCCAAGTTGAGCGTAGCACATCCAAATCCTTGCTCCCTCTTTGTCATTCTGCTCGGAACTCACCACAGCCCAATGCCCGATTACAGCCTCAGTCTAGGGTTAGGCTTAGGGCTAGGGTTAGGGTTATGCCTAGGGTTAGGGTTCACAAAACCACAAAGCCAGGAGCTCCAGGGATACTCACCATGCAAAATGCAGGCCAAGTTGAGCATAGCACATCCAAATCCTTGCTCCCTCTTCGTCATTCTGCTCGGAACTCACCACAGCCCAATGCCCGATTTCTGCCTCAGTCTAGGGTTAGGGTTAGGGTTATGCCTAGGGTTAGGGTTCAGAAAACCACCAAGCCGGGATTTTTTCGGCCATATGCAGAGCCCAGCACTAGGAATAAAGGAATTCCAGGCTTTACAACGCCAAAAATGCAGTACCAGAGAGTTCTGTTATCCCGAGGACTTGGGGGATATTTGGCAAAAATTTCCGGGGGCCGAGGCTGGACCGAGCTTTTAACACTCCCTGGATTCACGGGATCGGGGATTCCAGCGTGCCCTGCATGGGTTTTTTCAGGGAAGTCCCAAATCCGTGTGAGCACGAAGCAGAATCCCCTGGGAGCTGTGAAGGCAACAGGATATTTCTTGGGAATTTTGAAGGATTGGGTGAGTCCTCAGTGTTAGGTTGGAATGAACGCAAATTGTCCGGGAGTTGCTGGTTTGGGGATGGCCGGGTCTGGGTTTGGATTTGTGGGCACCGAGTGTTCCTTGTGTCAGCTTTAGGTCTGGATTGGTGGGAATTGTCAGAGAAAAGAGAAGGCAATTGAAATGCGGAGCTCCATTCCCGAAGAAATGGTCAGGATGGGAGAGGGAAGGCTGTGGAGCTGCTGGGAGCTCGTGGAGAACGAAAGGATCTGAGGCCTGGAGGCAAAAGCTGTGGAACAAAGCCTGAAAAGGATGTGGGGTGGGGCAGGAGGGGGAGGAGGGCACCGTGGTGGGGGGAAAGAGGGAAAGGATCCCTGCTCCGGGAATCCAGCAGGGACCAGGAGAGGATCATTTTCCATCCACTGCTCTCAGTGGAATCCTAATAAGGACGGTGGAAGGGAAGTGATTCGTTTGTTCTTAGGTTTGGAATGAAAGGTGCTCTTGCAGAGGGGACTATTGACCTGTTAAAATTCTGTTGGATACAGGAAAAGAGGGAGGAAGCAAGCAGCTGGGGAATGAAGGGGTGGATTTTTTGGTGGATACAGGGAAAGACACGGGAAGGGGCTCTCAAGTAAAATACACCTCACGGGCAGCACCAGGAGAAGCCTCAAGTGCCCTTTTTTTCCAAGCTCTGACATTCCAGAGGAGTAAGCAGTGGTCAGCCCATCACTTTCTGTATTCCTTGGATGCCCAGTGCTTTGTTGGGAAGAGATAATACTT
This sequence comes from Coloeus monedula, assembly GCF_965178545.1. Classification (NCBI taxonomy): domain Eukaryota; kingdom Metazoa; phylum Chordata; class Aves; order Passeriformes; family Corvidae; genus Coloeus; species Coloeus monedula. Next base: position 88,738 of record NW_028120759.1, on the reverse strand, counting down.
GGAAATGAACAAATCCGGGGATGTAATTTCCTGATAGCAAAGCCCCAGAGAGCCTGGTTTTGATATCCTTCCAGCACCCAAACGCAGCAGAGGGAATCCTGGCGGAGCTGGAAAACGCTGTCGCTCCGTCGGTGGAATTCCTGGGAACTGGAAAGCAGCAGAAGCAGCAAGAACAGAGTTGGAAGCAGGCTCCAGCCGGGTAAGGCAGACACCAAATCCTTTGGAACTGGGCAGGGGTGGGAAGAATGAATTCTTACATTTGTAGCCCAGGGATTCCTGAGCAGGATCCCGGCAGGGAAGACTGCAGGGATCAGACTGGGGCCTGATTGCAGCTGGGGGCAGCGAGCCTTGGAATTGGCTGAAGGGAAGAAAGAGGGATCCTTTGAGCACAAGGATCAGGTGTCAAATGCGGAGATGGCATCAGACAATTCCTCGGGAGGGTTTAGTACCTGGGCCAAATCGATCTGCTGCCTTGTGAAGGAGCTCAGAGACCTGGGAAGAGCCCAAGCAACGCAGGGAATGCACTGGCAGATAAAACTGCCAGGGAACGGTGGGGAAAAGCATTGAACAGGGGGCCTCGTTTTGTAGAGGAATGGTACAAAAAATTGTCCGAAAGAATAGGAATGGAATGGGATTTTACGTATTCCTCGGAGGCCACAATCCAGTGGGAAGGCTGAGAGAAAGAAACAAAGCCTAAAAAGGCAGATGAGCCAGATCTGCCCAAAGCCTCCAGTGGCCACATTCCCTGGCATTGCTGAGGACTTCAGCCAAGCTCCAAGCAAAAGGTGAGCCCCTGATTTTGGTGCCAAGGGAAACTCCAAGTTAAGAATAATCCAAATATGAAGCACTTCTCACAAAACTCAGCTTTGCAAACCTTTCTTTGGGCTAAAAAAGAAAAGATGGGAATGCCCTTGGCAGAAAAGCAGCTGTGAGGCACAGCAGGCTTCAAATGCCTGTCAGCAGGAGCTCCAGGCTGCTGGCTCCGGGCATCCTGGGCTTTCCAGGCAGGTTTTGTAGCGGATTGCAAGGCAGTTTTCCTGCCTCTGGGGGGTGGCACCTGCATCCCACTGGAAAGGGAAAATGTGGAGAGAGGGGCAAGCGGGAAGACGGTTGCTGATGTGTGTCCTTGGATTGCAGTTCCTCCCGGTGGGTCTGTGCTGCTGGAAGTTTGAAGGAGATCAGTCCTGGAGTACGTGTGGGTTCACCTGTGGGGTTTGGGAGCAACGCTGGCCATGAAATTCCAGGGATGTTCCCCTTGCTGGAGTGAGAAGCAGTGGAAGCACTTTGCTGTCTGCTTCTTCATCGCCTGCGCCTCGGTCCCCTGGGGCTCCAGGTAATCCCCTCTCACCTTTGCTTTTCCAAGGGTCTCTAAATGAGGGCTTGAGATTTGGTGCAGCTCCCTTTACAGGGAAGATCTGTTCCAGGAAAGGTCTCCTGGTCTGGCCTGATGGCGTTGCAGGAAGAGCAGGAAACCCCACAGCTCCTGTGGCTCCCTCATCCGATTTGCCTGCAGGCAGCAAGGATCATTCCCAAGTGTCATGCCCTGGCTCCGTGACTCGGTGAGGTTGTGTTCCCCCAAAGGCCAGGGGCCGCTTTGTTTTGCGGCTCACGAAAGTCCAGCTCGGTGGTGCTGGGTTTGGGTTTTGTGTGCAATGAAGGCACTAAAAAATTCCCCTCCTTCACTGGCACAGTCCTGGAGTGGGAGCAGATTCCCCTTATCCCGTAGTTATCCTGCTCCTGCCGTGGATCCCTGCGGTGCCGTGGCAGGTGAGGAGACTGAAAGCTTTCATTAGGAATTGGGGATTATGAGCACTGACATTTACTGTGCTAGAAAGTCCAAGGGACAAATTTGTGCCAATTAATGTCACGCCTTTAACTACGAGGATCAATTCGTGTTATGCTTGTACCAGAGTCTGGTGACAGAGGGGGTTTCCAAAGGAAGTCTTGGTCCATGGAGGCTTGTGCCCAAAGAAAATGCCAAGAGAACTGAGGTATGAAAAACAAAGGTCCTTTATTTATCTAAGAGCAGCAACAAAAACGAACTACAGAACATATTTACATTGTAAGAACCTTTGTAACAACAACGATCTATAGAATGTATTTACAAGAACATAGCTATCGATACTATATTAAATGTATTTACAGAAGACAAAAAGAAATGCTAAAACGTATATACAGAAGGGTGCCATCTCTGGCCTGGATCTCCATCAGTCCTGGAAGAAAAGCAAGTGACATAGTCATTGCAGTCAGGCACAGAGGGCTGTTCCATGTGCCCCCAGCCTGGGACACACTGGCAGAGCGGGACTCTGCTGCCAGCGCTGAGCCTGGCTGGGGCTGGGGGTCAGGCCCCAGGCACTGGCATGGGGCTTGTGTGAGCCAAAGCAAGGGCAGGACAGGCTGGGGATGCTGCTTGTGCTGCCAGAATCCAGCCCACGGGGCACCGTGTCCCTCAGCGGGGCACCCAGCCCAGCCCCAGCCTGGCAGCAGGGCACCCACTCTGCCTGTGGGGAGCACATACCTGTCCTACTGCTGGAGTCCGTCTTCATCCCAGGACCATGTCCTCCTCCTCGTCTTTTCCATCCACATCCATGTCCTCACTGTATTCTTCCATTTCCACCTCCATCTCTTCCTCCATCTCTTCCTTCACATCCACCTCCATCTCTTCCTCCATCTCCTCCTTCGCATCCACCTCCATCTCTTCCTCCATCTCTTCCTTCACGTCCACCTCCATCTCTTCCTCTCCAGTCTCTCCTCCCTCCACTTCCATCTCCTCCTCTGTATCAATCTTTAGATCCACCTCCATCTCTTTCTCTTCGTCTCTGGAAACCTGCAGATGTAGCAAAACCTCGGAGTGGGATCCCTGTCCCACAGCATCCCCACAGAGGCACTTAGGTGGTGTCCATTTCCATGGAATGGCACCTTACCTTCCTCAGGACAAATGTGAGCATCTGGCAGGGATGAACGGCAAAATCCAGGACCTTTGGGAACACTTGGGAGTATCGGAGCAGGGGCCAAGCAGGGTGACGGGTGTGTAGGCACAAGGGCGAATGGTTGTGTTGTCCTCTTTGCTGGATGCTGGGAGCTCCAGTGTGAATGCAGACCGTGACGTCACAATTCACAGGAGTCCAGGGTCACCGTGGAGTGGACAACGGGCATCATAGAATGATGGAATCCCTGAGTGGTCTGGCTTGGAAGGGACGCTAAAGATCATCTTGTTCCAACTGGAGCAATCTTCTACCAGAGCACGTTGCTCAGAGTCCTGTTCCCACCTGGCCTTGGGTGTTTGCAGGGATGGGGCATCCACATCCTCTGTGCACAGCCTGGGCCAGTGCCTCAGCACTCTCAGTGTGAAAAAGCAGCTTCCTTAGAGCCAACCTAAATCAACCTCCTGCAGTTAAAAGCCATCCCCACTTCTCCTCTTGCCACTGGCCCTATTGAACACTGTCCCCATCTTTCCTATGGGACCCTTCGAGTCCTGCATGGCCACAGCAAAGCCTCTCCAGGGCCTTCTGTTCTCCAGGCTGAACATTCTCAACCCCACATGGACAGCAGTGACTTAGATCAGCAGAAATCAAAGCTGCAAGGTAGCAAATAGCACCAGGAACTGAGAGACGGAAGCTTTAGACCCAGGCTTGTCTCAAAATAGACAAAATTAGGAAGAGTGGAGGGGCAGATGGTGGGACACTGGCTCTGTTCTAACTGATGAATATTTTCTTTTTTTCTTCTTCTTTTCTCTCATGCTGACCCAGGTTTTGCTGTTTGAAAGGAAGCTTGGCACAGCATCCATTGTCTTCTCCATTTGTGAAACACCGAGCAGAATCTGAGCAGGCTGATGGCGCAGAGCAAAACCTGCAAATATCTTGATAATCCTGAGCCTGGGGGATGCAGCTAAACCCAGTCCAAAGTAATTTCTGGAAAGTCAAACCTGGTTTACATTTTCTTGACTTTGGCTGTGCCAGCTTCACCAGACATTTATAAAAAAGCAAACAAAAAACTCCAACCAAAAAAGACAAAAACCCAAACAAACAAACCCACACAAACCAATCAAACAAACAGATTAAAAAACCCAAATAAAACCAAAAGGAATGAGGAGTTCATCTTAGTTGTGAGGATATCACAGCAGGCGAATGGCTGCTTCCCACAGGATCACCATAAAAAGCCACATGGAACAGCTCCTCCAGAATATACACAACAGGGGCAATAGAAAAAGTGCTACATGGTGGCTTTGAGGGTAGCTCCACATGAAGGTGAAGGATGAGCACTCGGTGGTACAGATCCAGCATTCCCCACACTCCAGGCCGCTCTTTGCTCCTGATGAAAGAGCCTTGCAGGACTGTGGCCCTTCTCAATGCAATGTAAATCATTGCCATAGCTCTCAGCTGAGCCACTGGCATTTCCAGAGCGAGATTCAGGCACAATCCTACTGCCTCGGAGCATCTGTGGAAGATCCTGAACTTCTTCACCCCCAGAAACACAAAGCAGCTCAGGCTTTCCCTGAATTGGGTCTTCAGAGGAGGTTTCCAGTATCTCTGAGATTTGTTCACCCCTCAGCACGTGTGACTTTATGTACAGTGATGCATTTGGGTTCCTTCCTCACCCCTGTGTGCCAGTGAGAAACCACCCACGTGGATGAAGGATAATGTGTACAGGAAAATTTATTCCTGGATTGTCATTTTGCTTCACTGTCACTTAGTTTAACATGGTCCTTATCTAAGAAGGACTTAGAAGAATTGTGTAGGAATTTTGGCTCTGAGAGGAGCAGAAAGCACATTTTCTAAAGCAAATTCCCAGCTGATGCAGCTTCCCTGGCAAAAGAGTGATTCCCATTCATCTTCCTGGGAAGAATGTGAAGACCCATTCAGAGATCACAGGTTCAGCTGGCCTTTGGCTTTGTGTACCTCATTTCACATGTCCAGTTTCATTAAAAGCTCAAGTTTGCCTTGCAACACGGAAGTGCTGTAGCTATTCCCAGGAGAAAACCAAGAAATGACTGTCCCATGGTGTGGTCACTAGGTTGGTACCTGGGGTAGAAATCCCACCACAGTTGTGGCTCTGTGAGCAAAGAGAGCCAGTGCTTTTTGGGGCTGTAACAGCTGAGAGTGTGGCAGAGCAGTTTTTATATTCTTTTTAGAGTCCTGAAAACATTGTTCCCAAAACAATCTTTCTCTCCTGTCTTCTGTCATAAATTGTGGAACAGAGAAAATGGAAAGGAGCAGAGGGTTGTTTAAATTGGCTTTTTTGTTTTGTTTTGTTTTTTAGTCTTAAAATAGCATCAGCGTGATGCATGGTACTTTAGAAATTGGATTAGTGCCACCTATTTCGTCCCACCAGAGAGGTGGGATTTAAGACTTCCAACAATAGAAACACCAGATGTGCAAGAGCTCAGTTTTCCACCCCTCACACCCCGGTATCTTGCTGTGCTATTTTAAGCAGCCTCAGCCAGGTATATTAAAATACTGCTCCAAACAACAACAGAATGAAAATGTTCCACCAAATGGGGAAAAATAAGAAAAGTGGGCGGCAGCTGATGTTCATTTTGCAAAGTCAGATGCAAACAATGTTTGCTGGATTCCTGTCCTAGAAAAATGTAGACATTTAATAGAAATCTACCTCTGAGGCTGGTAAGTTTGGTATGATTTTAGATCTGGGAGGAACAAAACAGGTTCTAGAGAAGCTGTGATTGTCGCAGCCTTGGAAGTGTCCAAGGCCAGGTTGGATGGGGTTTGGAGCAAAGTGGTCTAGTGGAATATGTCCTGAGTGTGGTGAGAGTTGGAACAAGATGAGCTTTAAGGTCCCTTCCAACCCAACACATCCTGTGAGTCCATGAAAAGAAACTTTTGGTTTTCCTAAGGTGTTGCCTTGGCAAGGGGAGGTCACAAATACCTCAGGTAGTTTGAAATGCCCTGAGCAGAGCCCAGCTGTGCTTTATCACAGGTGCTGAGGGATTTTCACTTGTATTTTATGGGGGATTTTCACAGGGCAGTGCAAGAGCAGCTGAATGTGTTTGACAGGCAAAGAGGGCCAGTGTGGCAGCAGCTTCATTCAACAGAGCTTTTCCTTCTGTGATCCTGTATCACCTGAGGCACTCTGGGGCTCTTGAAGCCGGCAGCTGGGCAAGTTAATCATTATAATAAGTGATAAATTAGCCTGCTCCACTCTCCTTAGCATGGGGGGGTGATGAGCATTAGGTAGTTTGGGGAGCATTGCCAAGATGGGAGCTTGTTTTTTGCCAAGGAGAAGGGAGAAAATATTGCTTAGAGTAAATAAAGCAGCTCTGCTTCCCCGGCAAGAGGAAAAGAAGCGATTAAAGATGTGAGTGCTGCATGGAATCATTTGCATGAGGATATATCTTGTCTGCTATGCAGGATAGTTCCCAATAAACCCTGCTTTGCCTGACCTTTATTTTCGGATTTGTACCGCATAGTACAAGAGACAAGATTAAAAATCCCAAAGTGCTTTGTGGGCAGGGAATGAAAAGTGGGGAGGCACTTTTTTGTTTTCTTCAGCCTGCCTCTTCTTTTGTTCCTTTCAGAGATCTCACTTCATTTCTGCTGTTTTTTGGAGCACATGTGCTTAGCTCTTCCCAGATCCCCTGGCCTTGTTTTAGCTCTGGGTGTCATGGACACTCTAAATTGTAAGGTTTTTCCCTCCATCTACCTCTGCTTCTTCAAGTGGTTTACCTTCCTTTACCTGTTGGAGTGATGGATTTTTCTCACCTTTTATTACTTAGTGCTTTTTCTGTATTTCCTTCATTCTCTAAAACCAACTTTTCACTTGCCCTGTGGCTGTTAGATGCCAGATATGGGAGCATTAATTCTTTCTCTGCTGCTTGTCTGAGCTTTCACAAGGAGCTGAGAGCTCTCTGGGGTTAAACTTGACTTGCTTCATCACCTTCCTTGCTGCTGCCTATGTCCTTGGACACTTAAGGGAAATGCCTCATACTAATTTATGTATAGATTAATTTTCGAATACAGCCTCTCTATCTACCCTAACATATACAGCAATATAAGAAGCTGGGAATAGAGATCAGCAAGTTTTGAGAATAACGAGCCGGCGTTTTTCTGTAGGAAGGAAAGCAGCAAGCGCCTGGCCCCAGGAGCCGAGACGCTCGGGCTGCAGGAGCTGCAGAGCGCCCGGAGCCGGCTTTTCCCTGTGCTCTGTGCCTGCCCCCGGGCTGAGCTGGGCGGCGCTGCTGCCGCCTGGTGGCGAGAGCGCGGCACTGCCGCCCCCGACACGGCGGCACTGCCGCCCCCGACACGGCGCCCCGGCGCTGCTGCCGCCCGGTGCCGGCTGAGCCGAGAGGGCGGCGGCCTCGGTGGCTGCCGAGCGTGGCAAGGAGCGGGAGCGAGCGGGGCCGGGTCTGTCAGCGGAGGGGAGGGGCGAAGGGCGGTTCGGAGCGCCAAGGGACACGGCCGTGCACGAGCGGGGCCACAGCTATGGAAAGGGCCGGGCGCCGTGCGGGGCGGTGACCGCGGGGAATGACAGCGCGGGGGGCGGCCCGGCGGGGCCGGTTTTGCCGGGCAGCAGAGGCGCGGTCGCAGCGCGACCCGGGCGGGAGGCACCGGGCGGGCACGGTCGGAATAGAGCCGCCCGCGTGTCGCTCTCAAGGAGGCGGCTCGGAAAGGAAGGCGCAGTTCCGCGCTCTCGGGACGGCGTTAAGTGACGTTTTTATTAGAATATTGTAGTATTTATTTTATTTTATTATTTTATTATCTGCCAGGACCTTGCAGAGGGTGGTTTACACTTCCGCCACACTCAAGATGGCGGACGCAGTAGGCCCCCTGCGAGAGGTGTCCCTGCCGATGCCTGCCGCCGGTCGCGGAGCCGTCGGCCGCCTCCGGCGCGGCTGACCCCGCCAGCCGTGTCCTCGCACCGGGAAGCACGGCGGAAAATCGCGCGGAAAGCGCGGGGCCGGCGTCGGAGTCCGGGCCGGATTCAGGCAGCCGACTAGACAGAAGCCCTTGTGAGGGGCGGCGGGGGCCCTAAGTGTACCACACTAAAGATGGCGGCTCGACCGGAAGTGGCTTCTGCCAGCACCCAAGATGGCGGCGAAGGGCGGAAGTGTCGTCACTGCCACACTAAAGATGGCGGTCGTGTGCAGTGTTTTCTGACCTTCTCAATATGGCGGCAGGGAAGGCCCCCCCCCAAGCTGCGTCTATTCGGCTGCCTGAACGCGACGCCGACGCCGACGTCAGCCCAGCGCTTGCGCGCAATTTTCTGAGGCGTTTCCCGCTACGCGGACACCGACTGTGGGGTCAGCGGCGCCTGGGGCAGGCGGGAGCATTCAGGCAGTCGAATAGACGGAGCGGGGGGGGGGGGGGGGGGGGTCCTTCCGGCCGCCATCTTGAGAAGGTCGAATAGCCACATCGGTGCCGTATCGGTGACTTCCGCCCTTCTTCGCCAGGAGCGCCAATGGCGGGGAGCCCGGGGAGCAGCGCTGCCGGGCCGGGGGCACCGGGGCGGGTGCTCCGGGCTCGGAGGTGAGCGGGGAACGGGGACAGCCCCGAGCGGACGGTGGGGGCCGCGGGGGATCGGTATTCCGGCCCAGGGATGAGTGTTCCGGCACAGGGGTGGCTGTCCCGGCACAGGGATGCGTTCCTGGACTGTCTAATAATATTATTTAACGATCGTGCAAGGAGATCTGTATAAAAAAATCCTCCGTGGTCATCCTTCTCCCACAGCCCCGCTGTGTTTTCAGGATCTTGGGGGAAGAGTTTGGGTCTGAACAAGGCTCTCGGGCACAGGGTGGGATTCTTGGGGTGCAGGGCCAGGATTTGGACTCGATGCTCCCTGTGGGTCCCTTGCAGCCCAGGAAATGCTGCGATCCTGTGCCTCTGAGGGTGAAATAAAGGGGAGCGGTGGGGTTTGTGCCCGCTGTATTCACGGCCCCGCCGGCTCAGGGCGGGTTAAAGGCGCAGCTGCCCCGAGACAGCGGGACCGGCCGGGGCTGCTCGCTCCCGGTGCTGCCGCCTCGTGGGGAGAGCCCGGCACTGCAGCCCGCGCAGGCGCTGGACCACGGGATGGGCGTGGAACAGCAGCGCAGGGGATGCTGAGGCAGCCCAGGGAATGCTGCGGTCCCAGGGAAGGCTGAGGCGTCCCCTGCCCGGGGCACTCGGCAGCAAACCCCTGATGTTGAGCAGAAAAAGGAAAGTTCTGGGTTAGTGGGAGGAGGTTTCTGGAATGGAGCTGGGACAGGTGCTGATCCACGCATGGAATCACGGGCTGGTTTGGCTTGGAAGGGACCACCAGGATCATTTACACTCTGTTTGTTGTCTGATTGCACAGCGAAGAACATCCAGAACTGCCACCTCACCCTCACGGACAGCAGGAATGTCTTCCATAGCTCTTGTTTTGGAATGGGAATGGCTGTTGGGAGCTCTGGCAGGACCAGGTAAGAAGAGAAATGGGATCATTGTGGCTGCTGCTGGAGGTGGTTTTCTGCTTTCCGGCTGTTCTTCTCATTGATCCTTTCACAGCAGTGTTCTAGGGCACATTTGAGGGTAATTCCAGGAATTTGAAACCAGATAAAAACTGGTGGGGCAAAAATGTGAACACAATCCATTTCTGGTAGTTCCAAGCTTCTCCCACAACACCGTTCCAGGGGAAAGCTGATAAAAGGGTAAAGATGCAGAGGAACAAGTGCTGTAAAGCCCCCTGGCGCTCTGAGAGAGCAAACCTTCCAGTAGTCCCAGCAGATCTCTTGGAGAAAGTGTGGGATCGCAAGGTTTTCCAGGAAAGCAAAACAAGGGTGGAGATGAGGGAATAGGCTTCCAGTTCTTCCTTTAGCTGAAAGCCTGGGGGAATTGAGAGGGGCCACAAGAACTGTTTGTGTAGGCAAATGGGAGTTTGGGGTCTGAATCTGAGTTTCCCTCTGGGGCATTTTTGAGGGAAAAGCTGAGGTGCTGTTTAAGGGAGAGAATGGACATTTTTGGGGTGGAAAAAGTTGAATCAATATTGTAGAGGAAGTAAAACGCTGGGGGTAAAAGTGGATGCAATGTGGAGGGGACAGATTGAATATTTTGGAGGCAAAATGGGGAACTGAGTAGTGGAGAGATGGGGAACATTTTGGAGGCAACACTTGACAAACTCTCTGGGGTGGAGAACGACCACATTGAGGGAAAAATGAGGTGATGAGCAGTGGGCACGTAGGGAAGGTCGTGGGGGTAAATCTTGAGAAAAGCCCCGTGGTATTCAAGAAATCCTTGGTAGCAGGACTGAGGAATTCAGTGGTGGAAAAATAGGGGAATTTTGCGGGGGTAAAACTTTAAAAGATCTAAGAGTTGAGAGTGTGTGTTTTTAGGTAGAAAGGATGTCTTGTTGAAGTTGGGCGTCTGGATTGTGGCATTTATGGATCCAGAAAGTAGAAGATAAAGGAGACTCCCAAAGCCTCGGTAGCTGTGTTAAGAAATCCGTCCCAGGGAAGAAAGGTACCTAAACCTCCTAGAAGTAGGGACTAATTAGCATGGGAAGGGGAAAACCCACCCCCAGTGGGAGAGAGCACGCCGGGTAAGGGAAGAGAAGGATGCCCTTAAGAAGAAGTAGGGAAGGTGAATTTCTCGGCTTGCTGAAATGTATCAAAAAGTTTGGAATCTGGGTCTGTGTGGAGGCCGGGATTTTCTCAGCCATATGCAGAGCCCAGCACTAGGAATAAAGGAATTCCAGGCTTTACAATGCCAAAAATGCAGTACCAGAGAGTTCTGTTATCCCGAGGACTTGGGGGATACTTGGCAAAAATTTCCGGGGGCCCAGGCTGGACCGAGCTTTTAACGCTCCCCGGATTCACGGGATCGGGGATTCCAGCGTGCCCTGCACGGGTTTTTTCAGGGAAGTCCCAAATCCTTCGTGTGAGCACGAAGCAGAATCCCCTGGGAGCTGTGAAGGCAACAGGATATTTCTTGGGAATTTTGAAGGGTTGGGTGAGTCCTCAGTGTTAGGTTGGAATGAACGCAAATTGTCCGGGAGTTGCTGGTTTGGGGATGGCCGGGTCTGGGTTTGGATTTGTGGGCACCGAGTGTTCCTTGTGTCAGCTTTAGGTCTTCTGGATTGGTAGGAATTGTCAGAGAAAAGAGAAGGCAATTGAAATGCGGAGCTCCATTCCCGGAGAAATGGTCAGGATGGGAGCGGGAAGGCTGTGGAGCTGCTGGGAGCTCGTGGAGAACGAAAGGATCTGAGGCCTGGAGGCAAAAGCTGTGGAACAAAGCCTGAAAAGGGTGTGGGGTGGGGCGGGAGGGGGAGGAGGGCACCGTGGTGGGGGGAAAGAGGGAAAGGATCCCTGCTCCGGGAATCCAGCAGGGACCAGGAGAGGATCATTTTCCATCCACTGCTCTCAGTGGAATCCTAATAAGGACGGTGGAAGGGAAGTGATTCGTTTGTTCTTAGGTTTGGAATGAAAGGTGCTCTTGCAGAGGGGACTATTGACCTGTTAAAAATCTGTTGGATACAGGAAAAGAGGGAGGAAGCAAGCAGCTGGGGAATGAAGGGGTGGATTTTTTGGTGGATACAGGGAAAGACACGGGAAGGGGCTCTCAAGTAGAATACACCTCACGGGCAGCACCAGGAGAAGCCTCAAGTGCTCTTTTTTTCCAAGCTCTGACATTCCAGAGGAGTAAGCAGTGGTCAGCCCATCACTTTCTGTATTCCTTGGATGCCCAGTGCTTTGTTGGGAAGAGATAATATTTGGAAATGAACAAATCCGGGGATGTAATTTCCTGATAGTAAAGCCCCAGAGAGCCTGGTTTTGATATCCTTCCAGCACCCAAACGCAGCAGAGGGAATCCTGGCGGAGCTGGAAAACGCTGTCGCTCCGTCGGTGGAATTCCTGGGAACTGGAAAGCAGCAGAAGCAGCAAGAACAGAGTTGGAAGCAGGCTCCAGCCGGGTAAGGCAGACACCAAATCCTTTGGAACTGGGCAGGGGTGGGAAGAATGAATTCTTACATTTGTAGCCCAGGGATTCCTGAGCAGGATCCCGGCAGGGAAGACTGCAGGGATCAGGCTGGGGCCTGATCGCAGCTGGGGGCAGCGAGCCTTGGAATTGGCTGAAGGGAAGAAAGAGGGATCCTTTGAGCACAAGGATCAGGTGTCAAATGCGGAGATGGCATCAGACAATTCCTCGGGAGGGTTTAGTTCCTGGGCCAAATCGATCTGCTGCCTTGTGAAAGAGCTCAGAGACCTGGGAAGAGCCCAAGCAACGCAGGGAATGCACCGGCAGATAAAAGTGCCGGGGAACGGTGGGGAAAAGCATCCGAACAGGGGGCCTCGTTTTGTACAGGGACGGTACAAAAAATTGTCCGAAAGAATAGGAATGGAATGGGATTTTACGTATTCCTCGGAGGCCACAATCCAGTGGGAAGGCTGAGAGAAAGAAACAAGGCCTAAAAAGGCAGATGAGCCAAATCTGCCCAAAGCCTCCAATGGCCACATTCCCTGGCATTGCTGAGGACTTCAGCCAAGCTCCAAGCAAAAGGTGAGCCCCTGATTTTGGTGCCAAGGGAAACTCCAAGTTAAGAATGATCCAAATATGAAGCGCTTCTCACAAAACTCAGCTTTGCAAACCTTTCTTTGGGCTAAAAAAGAAAAGATGGGAATGCCCTTGGCAGAAAAGCAGCTGTGAGGCACAGCAGGCTTCAAATGCCTGTCAGCAGGAGCTCCAGGAGAAACGGCTGCTGGCTCCGGGCATCCTGGGCTTTCCAGGCAGGTTTTGTAGCAGATTGCAAGGCAGTTTTCCTGCCTCTGGGGGGTGGCACCTGCATCCCGCTGGAAAGGGAAAATGTGGAGAGAGGGGCAAGCGGGAAGACGGTTGCTGATGTGTGTCCTTGGATCGCAGTTCCTCCCGGTGAGTCTGTGCTGCTGGAAGTTTGAAGGAGATCAGTCCTGGAGTACGTGTGGGTTCACCTGTGGGGTTTGGGAGCGACGCTGGCCATGAAATTCCAGGGATGTTCCCTTTGCTGGAGTGAGAAGCAGTGGAAGCACTTTGCTGTCTGCTTCTTCATCGCCTGCGCCTCGGTCCCCTGGGGCTCCAGGTAATCCCCTCTCACCTTTGCTTTTCCAAGGGTCTCTAAATGAGGGCTTGAGCTTTGGTGTAGCTCCCTTTACAGGGAAGATCTGTTCCAGGAAAGGTCTCCTGGTCTGGACCGATGGCGTTGCAGGAAGAGCAGGAAACCCCGCAGCTCCTGTGGCTCCCTCATCCGATTTGCCTGCAGGCAGCAGCAAGGATCATTCCCAAGTGTCATGCCCTGGCTCCGTGACTCGGTGAGGTTGTGTTCCCCCAAAGGCCAGGGGCCGCTTTGTTTTGCGGCTCACGAAAGTCCAGCTCGGTGGTGCTGGGTTTGGTTTTTGTGTGTAATGAAGGCACTGAAAAATTCCCCTCCTTCACTGGCACAGCCCTGGAGTGGGAGCAGATTCCCCTTATCCCGCAGTTATCCCGCTCCTGCCCTGGATCCCTGCGGTGCCGTGTGTTCTCCAAGCTCACAGCACTGCTGGCTCTAAACAAGAAAAACAATCCCTGTTCCTTCTCTTCTCCGTCCTTGATGTTCCCAGGCCCTGCATCTCCCTGGCTATTCCCTGTGGGAGTCTTCATCTCCATCCCACCTTATCCCGATCAGGTAAGGGTCTGAGATGTGTTTAGCAGCAAATGCATTCCTGTGAAGAAAGCCAAGAGCAAAGAGCATCCAGATGCAGAGAAGTCTTTAGAAAAGCGTTCCAGACGTGCAAATGAGGGATGTGTCTTCCTGCATCTCCTGTTGTTTTTCTCTGTCACGTTTTGGAAGGGTTTCTCTCAGTGATTTCCTGCAGTCCAGGTGCGTCCCTTCTTTTGTCCAAATCCAGTGCCAGAGGATTGAACAACTGACGAGTGGGGCCTGGGATGAAAACGGTTCTCCTAAAATGAGGGAAACAATGCTAGAAGAGAAATGAGCATCCTTTTAATGCCTGGAATAAAAATGCTGGAAAAGGGCACTTTTTATTTGATATGGTGTCATTCTCCTTTTTTTTTCCATAGCTAAAACTCCACGGTGAGCAATCAGAGCAGAAATAGGAAATGCAGGAGTCTTGGATTCCACAGTGGGATTAACTTCCCTTTTCTGCTCTCTTTCAGGACAGGAAAAACCACTGAACTCGCCCCATCTTTGGGACCAAGAGCTTTGGTGCTGGAGTAGGCAAAGCCAGCTAGGGCCCCCCTTGTCCTGCCCATGGTGTGGGTCAGGGACAGGCTCCTCTTCTCCTCTGCGCTGGGATGAACTGCCTAGGGAATGCTATTACTGACAGCCCGGTCCTAGCCCCGGCTACTGGAAATGGGCGGAGGTGAAGAGGCAAGTGCCAGAGTTGCTTGGGGATGATGGAATTGTGGTGTTTGGCTGTGCCCAGAGGGGCAGGTTGGGCATTTCTGTGTGTCTGAGGACCGGTTTGGGTGCTGGGGAGCCCGGGGAGCCGAGCTCTCAGTGCATTCCCAGCTCACCCGGGGGTGGGAGCTGGTGCAGGGCTCTGGTCGGGCTCGGGGCAGGCCCTGGCCCCGGCACAGACACGCTGGGGTGGTTTGGGGCCGCTTGGGGAGCCGTGGGAGGAGAATGAGGGATGGTGCTGGGCAGAGCGATCGGCCTGTGCTCGTGTCAGCGCAGCCGTGCAGGGCACTGGGATCTGGGTAAAACACCGGCTCTCCTGGTGTTCAGGGAAGCAAGGTCTGTATTTATCCATACATATTTATCCCTACATATTTATCCCTATATTTATCCATGGATTATCCATATATGTTTATCCATATACATTTATCCATATTTTTATCCACGTATTTACCCATGAATTTATCCCTATATTTACCCATGTATTTACCCAGGTATTTTATGAACACTCAAGTGCCATATCCATGTATTTTATGAGCACTTCCAGGGTTGGTGACTCCACCACTGCCCTGGGCAGCTGTTCCAGCGCTGGACAACCCTTCCCATGCTGGGCCAGGAGATGGATTCTGGAAATGCAGACTCCGAGGAGCAGGGGATTAAGGCAGCATTGGATTCCTTTATTCTCCCAGAAGGATAAAGGAGATTTATCCCCAGACGAACCAGAGGTGTTCACACTGAGGTCATTAGTGGGATTTCTTCCTTACTCCCACAAATACCCACTGGGGTGACAGAGTTCCCTACAAGGGCGGTGTTGGAAGGAGCTGCTGGAATGTTTTGCTGTTTATTGGGATCCACAGGATGTTTGGTGTCTCTCAGAGCTGTTCCAGGCTTTCCACAGACCCAAACGCTCCTCACACTTCTCCTCAGAGTAGAGAGGTTTCCCAGAGTGCTGGTTTTTAATTTCAGATGCTGGGATAACGACACGGCTTCAGGAGGCAGGAGACTCATTGTGCTGTGCCTCAGTCCAGGCAGGGACAACCCCCAGCTAATAAAAACCTCTTTAAAGCACAAAAAGTCCCATTAAACTGATATTATAAAGGCTGCAAATTGAAGCAGGCCTCAATCAGAAAGCAGCAGAATTTAATTCCCCCCCCTTGCCCATTTGCATGATGATCTCCTTCCTAATTGCCCATCTACGCTTTTCCCACAGAAGTGCTGTCCCGAGGTTGGAGATGGTTCCAGCTTTATGGAGCTTTGATCTTTATCTGGTTTTACTTTTTACAGGGCACAGAACCCGAGAGTGGCAGCTGCTTTCCTCTTGTTCCTCCTGTGGCAGTGAACTGCTCTTCCCAAGGACGGCTGCAGGAATTCTCAGGCAGCATAACATATGGAATGCCAGGCACGCTACAGAATTCCAGTGGGAGCAGCAGGAACTTCTGTTCTTTACTGGCAGGGCTGTGCCATGAAGGGGAGCTCGGAGATATTGGTCAGCTCAGGGAATGAGCCTGGCTCATGGTAAGGAAATTCACTGTGCAGTTACTTCGGGCCCTTCTCCTCCTTCTCCTCCTTCTCCTCCTTCTCCTCCTTCTCCTCCTCCTTCTCCTTCTCCTCCTCCTTCTCCTCCTCCTTCTCCTCCTCCTTCTCCTTCTCCTTCTCCTTCTCCTTCTCCTTCTCCTTCTCCTTCTCCTTCTCCTTCTCCTTCTCCTTCTCCTTCTCCTTCTCCTTCTCCTTCTCCTTCTCCTTCTCCTTCTCCTTCTCCCTCTCTTCCCAACACCAGTTCCAGACCTCAGTATAATCCATGTTCCCACAGCCTGACCTTGCAGTTTTCCCAGTTTAGCAGCCCCAGCCACACTTGCAGCCTCTCTGTCTGGACTTTGTCTTGCTGAAATCTCCCTTTGTTGATCCTTTGCTGCCTCACCTTTTATCCAGCAATAACGTGCAGTGGGTGGAAGCTTCTCAGAATTCCCTCCCTGTTCCACTGGAAACATTCCCAAGTGGAAGCAGCTGCACTGCCCATCAGCACTTGCCTGCTTTTAGGGGTGGTTGAGGCATGAAGGATGCAACAAATGGAGTTGGCTCCAAGGGGATGAAATGCTCCCCCTGAGGCTGCTCAGAGAGCTGGAGCTGAGGAATCCGGGTGGGAATCACTCCAAGAAAAAGGAAGGAAAAGAGAGCAGAGGAACAGGGATGCAATTCCAACCTCTCCAAGGACTGGGATGGGCACATTCACCATCACCATTTAATCTAGACACGATTTCTTCTTTGCCTCTGGCTGCCAGGAGCAGGATGAGCAGTTTAATGAGTTTAAATAGTGAATAGTTTAATTAGCTGGAAGAGACTGGATCAATAGCTGCTTAAACAAACAACTGGATCCCTGTTTCCAAGCTTGGATGTAGTTTTGGAAGGTTCCTGGCAGTTTGGCAGGGATTAGTGATGCTGAGAATGTGCTTTTTTGTGGGTTTGGGGCTTTTACTCCTGTTCACGTGGCTGCTCTTTTTCTTGTTGAGTGGAAAACAGGAGGGAAAGAGCAACGACGGAAGGAATTCCACTCTTGCTGCTTCAAGGGATGGATCAGGAAGGGAACAGGCTGCAGGGAATTTGGAGTGCAAACTGAGATCTCTCCGATATTTTCGGCTCAGTCAGTCCATCAGTGCTTGGTAGCTGTTTAGGCCACGTGCAAGGTGAATGATGGTGCACATGGCAGAGCTGCTGGTGGCTCCTTCCCCTGCCCGGCTGTCAGTCACCCTGCAGGGTGCTGGAGCAGCGTGCCAGAGGCCGTGGATCCTATGGATCCCATGGATCCCAGGGGCGTGATCAGGAGCCTGGGCCTGCTGGCCACTCCTTGCTCTCTCTTACCCTGATTTTTCAGCTCTGCAGCGAATCCAGCTTGAGTTTTTCAACCCCCTAGAAACCCAGGGACCTTTCATGTCTGTTCTCAGATCTGGGATTTAAATCCAGCCCTTATCAAAGCACCCCGTGACCAGGCAGGCCCTGAATCCCAGCAGGGATCTGATAAAGAGGGACCTGACATCCTAAAGAAACCCTTTGAAATCCTGCTGGGATTGATTTGTATCCATAATGGAGCCCCGAGCTCTCTGCCAGGGAGAGATGAAGCTGCTCCTTTGCTTTATTATCCTCAGGCCCATCCCAGCTTTGAGGGAAATTCAGTCCCTCTTCAAGCCCCAAAATCATGGAAAAGCTCCTTTGTATCCTCTCCACAGCCCCTACGTGGATTAATCAACTTTTTATTTGATATGGTGTCATTCTCCTTTTTTTTCCATGGATAAAACTCCACGGTGAGCAATCAGAGCAGAAATAGGAAATGCAGGAGTCTTGGATTCCACAGTGGGATTAACTTCCCTTTTCTGCTCTCTTTCAGGACAGGAAAAACCACTGAACTCGCCCCATCTTTGGGACCAAGAGCTTTGGTGCTGGAGTAGGCAAAGCCAGCTAGGGCCCCCCTTGTCCTGCCCATGGTGTGGGTCAGGGACAGGCTCCTCTTCTCCTCTGCGCTGGGATGAACTGCCTAGGGAATGCTATTACTGACAGCCCGGTCCTAGCCCCGGCTACTGGAAATGGGCGGAGGTGAAGAGGCAAGTGCCAGAGTTGCTTGGGGATGATGGAATTGTGGTGTTTGGCTGTGCCCAGAGGGGCAGGTTGGGCATTTCTGTGTGTCTGAGGACCGGTTTGGGTGCTGGGGAGCCCGGGGAGCCGAGCTCTCAGTGCATTCCCAGCTCACCCGGGGGTGGGAGCTGGTGCAGGGCTCTGGTCGGGCTCGGGGCAGGCCCTGGCCCCGGCACAGACACGCTGGGGTGGTTTGGGGCCGCTTGGGGAGCCGTGGGAGGAGAATGAGGGATGGTGCTGGGCAGAGCGATCGGCCTGTGCTCGTGTCAGCGCAGCCGTGCAGGGCACTGGGATCTGGGTAAAACACCGGCTCTCCTGGTGTTCAGGGAAGCAAGGTCTGTATTTATCCATACATATTTATCCCTACATATTTATCCCTATATTTATCCATGGATTATCCATATATGTTTATCCATATACATTTATCCATATTTTTATCCACGTATTTACCCATGAATTTATCCCTATATTTACCCATGTATTTACCCAGGTATTTTATGAACACTCAAGTGCCATATCCATGTATTTTATGAGCACTTCCAGGGTTGGTGACTCCACCACTGCCCTGGGCAGCTGTTCCAGCGCTGGACAACCCTTCCCATGCTGGGCCAGGAGATGGATTCTGGAAATGCAGACTCCGAGGAGCAGGGGATTAAGGCAGCATTGGATTCCTTTATTCTCCCAGAAGGATAAAGGAGATTTATCCCCAGACGAACCAGAGGTGTTCACACTGAGGTCATTAGTGGGATTTCTTCCTTACTCCCACAAATACCCACTGGGGTGACAGAGTTCCCTACAAGGGCGGTGTTGGAAGGAGCTGCTGGAATGTTTTGCTGTTTATTGGGATCCACAGGATGTTTGGTGTCTCTCAGAGCTGTTCCAGGCTTTCCACAGACCCAAACGCTCCTCACACTTCTCCTCAGAGTAGAGAGGTTTCCCAGAGTGCTGGTTTTTAATTTCAGATGCTGGGATAACGACACGGCTTCAGGAGGCAGGAGACTCATTGTGCTGTGCCTCAGTCCAGGCAGGGACAACCCCCAGCTAATAAAAACCTCTTTAAAGCACAAAAAGTCCCATTAAACTGATATTATAAAGGCTGCAAATTGAAGCAGGCCTCAATCAGAAAGCAGCAGAATTTAATTCCCCCCCCTTGCCCATTTGCATGATGATCTCCTTCCTAATTGCCCATCTACGCTTTTCCCACAGAAGTGCTGTCCCGAGGTTGGAGATGGTTCCAGCTTTATGGAGCTTTGATCTTTATCTGGTTTTACTTTTTACAGGGCACAGAACCCGAGAGTGGCAGCTGCTTTCCTCTTGTTCCTCCTGTGGCAGTGAACTGCTCTTCCCAAGGACGGCTGCAGGAATTCTCAGGCAGCATAACGTATGGAATGCCAGGCACGCTACAGAATTCCAGTGGGAGCAGCAGGAACTTCTGTTCTTTACTGGCAGGGCTGTGCCATGAAGGGGAGCTCGGAGATATTGGTCAGCTCAGGGAATGAGCCTGGCTCATGGTAAGGAAATTCACTGTGCAGTTACTTCGGGCCCTTCTCCTCCTTCTCCTCCTTCTCCTCCTTCTCCTCCTTCTCCTCCTTCTCCTCCTTCTCCTCCTTCTCCTTCTCCTTCTCCTTCTCCTTCTCCTTCTCCTTCTCCTTCTCCTTCTCCTTCTCCTTCTCCTTCTCCTTCTCCTTCTCCCTCTCTTCCCAACACCAGTTCCAGACCTCAGTATAATCCATGTTCCCACAGCCTGACCTTGCAGTTTTCCCAGTTTAGCAGCCCCAGCCACACTTGCAGCCTCTCTGTCTGGACTTTGTCTTGCTGAAATCTCCCTTTGTTGATCCTTTGCTGCCTCACCTTTTATCCAGCAATAACGTGCAGTGGGTGGAAGCTTCTCAGAATTCCCTCCCTGTTCCACTGGAAACATTCCCAAGTGGAAGCAGCTGCACTGCCCATCAGCACTTGCCTGCTTTTAGGGGTGGTTGAGGCATGAAGGATGCAACAAATGGAGTTGGCTCCAAGGGGATGAAATGCTCCCCCTGAGGCTGCTCAGAGAGCTGGAGCTGAGGAATCCGGGTGGGAATCACTCCAAGAAAAAGGAAGGAAAAGAGAGCAGAGGAACAGGGATGCAATTCCAACCTCTCCAAGGACTGGGATGGGCACATTCACCATCACCATTTAATCTAGACACGATTTCTTCTTTGCCTCTGGCTGCCAGGAGCAGGATGAGCAGTTTAATGAGTTTAAATAGTGAATAGTTTAATTAGCTGGAAGAGACTGGATCAATAGCTGCTTAAACAAACAACTGGATCCCTGTTTCCAAGCTTGGATGTAGTTTTGGAAGGTTCCTGGCAGTTTGGCAGGGATTAGTGATGCTGAGAATGTGCTTTTTTGTGGGTTTGGGGCTTTTACTCCTGTTCACGTGGCTGCTCTTTTTCTTGTTGAGTGGAAAACAGGAGGGAAAGAGCAACGACGGAAGGAATTCCACTCTTGCTGCTTCAAGGGATGGATCAGGAAGGGAACAGGCTGCAGGGAATTTGGAGTGCAAACTGAGATCTCTCCGATATTTTCGGCTCAGTCAGTCCATCAGTGCTTGGTAGCTGTTTAGGCCACGTGCAAGGTGAATGATGGTGCACATGGCAGAGCTGCTGGTGGCTCCTTCCCCTGCCCGGCTGTCAGTCACCCTGCAGGGTGCTGGAGCAGCGTGCCAGAGGCCGTGGATCCTATGGATCCCATGGATCCCAGGGGCGTGATCAGGAGCCTGGGCCTGCTGGCCACTCCTTGCTCTCTCTTACCCTGATTTTTCAGCTCTGCAGCGAATCCAGCTTGAGTTTTTCAACCCCCTAGAAACCCAGGGACCTTTCATGTCTGTTCTCAGATCTGGGATTTAAATCCAGCCCTTATCAAAGCACCCCGTGACCAGGCAGGCCCTGAATCCCAGCAGGGATCTGATAAAGAGGGACCTGACATCCTAAAGAAACCCTTTGAAATCCTGCTGGGATTGATTTGTATCCATAATGGAGCCCCGAGCTCTCTGCCAGGGAGAGATGAAGCTGCTCCTTTGCTTTATTATCCTCAGGCCCATCCCAGCTTTGAGGGAAATTCAGTCCCTCTTCAAGCCCCAAAATCATGGAAAAGCTCCTTTGTATCCTCTCCACAGCCCCTACGTGGATTAATCAACTTTTTATTTGATATGGTGTCATTCTCCTTTTTTTTCCATGGCTAAAACTCCACGGTGAGCAATCAGAGCAGAAATAGGAAATGCAGGAGTCTTGGATTCCACAGTGGGATTAACTTCCCTTTTCTGCTCTCTTTCAGGACAGGAAAAACCACTGAACTCGCCCCATCTTTGGGACCAAGAGCTTTGGTGCTGGAGTAGGCAAAGCCAGCTAGGGCCCCCCTTGTCCTGCCCATGGTGTGGGTCAGGGACAGGCTCCTCTTCTCCTCTGTGCTGGGATGAACTGCCTAGGGAATGCTATTACTGACAGCCCGGTCCTAGCCCCGGCTAGGGGCGGAAATGGGCGGAGGTGAAGAGGCAAGTGCCAGAGTTGCTTGGGGATGATGGAATTGTGGTGTTTGGCTGTGCCCAGAGGGGCAGGTTGGGCATTTCTGTGTGTCTGAGGACCGGTTTGGGTGCTGGGGAGCCCGGGGAGCCGAGCTCTCAGTGCATTCCCAGCTCACCCGGGGGTGGGAGCTGGTGCAGGGCTGGGTGACAGCCTCTGGTCGGGCTCGGGGCAGGCCCTGGCCCCGGCACAGACACGCTGGGGTGGTTTGGGGCCGCTTGGGGAGCAATGGGAAGAAAATGAGGGATGGTGCTGGGCAGAGCGATCGGCCTGTGCTCGTGTCAGCGCAGCCGTGCAGGGCACTGGGATCTGGGTAAAACACCGGCTCTCCTGGTGTTCAGGGATGCAAGGTCTGAGGGACCGGATTTACTTGGGGTTTTCCAGGACAGCAGGAAGAAGAGGAAATGTGGTGCCAGAGGTGCGTCCCATCAGGTTGCAGTTCCCTCTTTCCCATTTCCATTTCCTCCTCAGTGCGGGTGTCCCCTGCAGCCCATGAGCACGTGGCCGGTGACAACTCCCTGTCTGTGGAGGGATTCCTTATGGAACAAGGGCAGATGACACTTGTGTGAGGCTTACGACTGTTAGAATTAGACCAGGATGGGTTTAAGGAAAACTAGAATCGTGTGTTAATCTTACTGGTCAATGAACAAATGGAATCCACACTTCTGTAAGAAAAAATAGAGTGTATGGAGCATATAGAAGAAGCTGGTTTTGCCTGCTGCTGCTGCTTGGCTGTATCATGTAACCCCATTCGAACTCTGCCTTCAAGACAGCTGTGAGACCGTGAAATAAAGAACTTAGCAGAACAGCAGCCTCCTCTGCTCTTTCACCCTGGTCCGAGAAGGAGGGGTACCCTGTCAAAGGCTCAACACTTGCCTTTCTGACTTTGTTTCTAAATTTCTACCTTTCTAATTTTGTTTGTTTCTAATTTTTTTGTTTGTTTGTTTCTAACTTTGTTTGTTTTCAACTTTCTCCCTTTAGAAATTTGTTTGTTTCTTGTATTTTACCTCTTTGTTTGTTTCTAAATTTCTGCCGTTGTAACTTTGTTTCTAACTTTCTACTTTTAAAATTTCATTTGTTTTTAACTTTTTATCATTCCTCCCAGCGAGGGCTGTGTGCAGAATACTAAAACCTGTTAAGTTCTTCACTTTTACGTCTATAGGCAAATGCTACTGATTTAGATGTAAATTCATTTTGAAATAAGCCAGCCCTCTCTGTCTACTCTGTCGCATACAGCAATATAAGAAGCTGGGAATAGAGATCCGCAGGTGTTGAGAATAAGGAGCCGGCGTTTTTCTGTAGGAAGGAAAGCAGCAAGCGCCTGGCCCCAGGAGCCGAGACGCTCGGGCTGCAGGAGCTGCAGAGCGCCCGGAGCCGGCTTTTCCCTGTGCTCTGTGCCTGCCCCCGGGCTGAGCTGGGCGGCGCTGCTGCCGCCTGGTGGCGAGAGCGCGGCACTGCCGCCCCCGACACGGCGCCCCGGCGCTGCTGCCGCCCGGTGCCGGCTGAGCCGAGAGGGCGGCGGCCTCGGTGGCTGCCGAGCGTGGCAAGGAGCGGGAGCGAGCGGGGCCGGGTCTGTCAGCGGAGGGGAGGGGCGAAGGGCGGTTCGGAGCGCCAAGGGACACGGCCGTGCACGAGCGGGGCCACAGCTATGGAAAGGGCCGGGCGCCGTGCGGGGCGGTGACCGCGGGGAATGACAGCGCGGGGGGCGGCCCGGCGGGGCCGGTTTTGCCGGGCAGCAGAGGCGCGGTCGCAGCGCGACCCGGGCGGGAGGCACCGGGCGGGCACGGTCGGAATAGAGCCGCCCGCGTGTCGCTCTCAAGGAGGCGGCTCGGAAAGGAAGGCGCAGTTCCGCGCTCTCGGGACGGCGTTAAGTGACGTTTTTATTAGAATAGTATAGTTTTTATTTTATTTTATTATTTTATTATCTGCCAGGACCTTGCAGAGGGTGGTTTACACTTCCGCCACACTCAAGATGGCGGACGCAGTAGGCCCCCTGCGAGAGGTGTCCCTGCCGATGCCTGCCGCCGGTCGCGGAGCCGTCGGCCGCCTCCGGCGCGGCTGACCCCGCCAGCCGTGTCCTCGCACCGGGAAGCACGGCGGAAAATCGCGCGGAAAGCGCGGGGCCGGCGTCGGAGTCCGGGCCGGATTCAGGCAGCCGACTAGACAGAAGCCCTTGTGAGGGGCGGCGGGGGCCCTAAGTGTACCACACTAAAGATGGCGGCTCGACCGGAAGTGGCTTCTGCCAGCACCCAAGATGGCGGCGAAGGGCGGAAGTGTCGTCACTGCCACACTAAAGATGGCGGTCGTGTGCAGTGTTTTCTGACCTTCTCAATATGGCGGCAGGGAAGGCCCCCCCCCCCCCAAGCTGCGTCTATTCGGCTGCCTGAACGCGACGCCGACGCCGACGTCAGCCCAGCGCTTGCGCGCAATTTTCTGAGGCGTTTCCCGCTACGCGGACACCGACTGTGGGGTCAGCGGCGCCTGGGGCAGGCGGGAGCATTCAGGCAGTCGAATAGACGGAGCGGGGGGGGGGGGGGGGGGGGGTCCTTCCGGCCGCCATCTTGAGAAGGTCGAATAGCCACATCGGTGCCGTATCGGTGACTTCCGCCCTTCTTCGCCAGGAGCGCCAATGGCGGGGAGCCCGGGGAGCAGCGCTGCCGGGCCGGGGGCACCGGGGCGGGTGCTCCGGGCTCGGAGGTGAGCGGGGAACGGGGACAGCCCCGAGCGGACGGTGGGGGCCGCGGGGGATCGGTATTCCGGCCCAGGGATGAGTGTTCCGGCACAGGGGTGGCTGTCCCGGCACAGGGATGCGTTCATGGACTGTCTAATAATATTATTTAACGATCGTGCAAGGAGATCTGTATAAAAAAATCCTCCGTGGTCATCCTTCTCCCACAGCCCCGCTGTGTTTTCAGGATCTTGGGGGAAGAGTTTGGGTCTGAACAAGGCTCTCGGGCACAGGGTGGGATTCTTGGGGTGCAGGGCCAGGATTTGGACTCGATGCTCCCTGTGGGTCCCTTGCAGCCCAGGAAATGCTGCGATCCTGTGCCTCTGAGGGTGAAATAAAGGGGAGCGGTGGGGTTTGTGCCCGCTGTATTCACGGCCCCGCCGGCTCAGGGCGGGTTAAAGGCGCAGCTGCCCCGAGACAGCGGGACCGGCCGGGGCTGCTCGCTCCCGGTGCTGCCGCCTCGTGGGGAGAGCCCGGCACTGCAGCCCGCGCAGGCGCTGGACCACGGGATGGGCGTGGAACAGCAGCGCAGGGGATGCTGAGGCAGCCCAGGGAATGCTGCGGTCCCAGGGAAGGCTGAGGCGTCCCCTGCCCGGGGCACTCGGCAGCAAACCCCTGATGTTGAGCAGAAAAAGGAAAGTTCTGGGTTAGTGGGAGGAGGTTTCTGGAATGGAGCTGGGACAGGTGCTGATCCACGCATGGAATCACGGGCTGGTTTGGCTTGGAAGGGACCACCAGGATCATTTACACTCTGTTTGTTGTCTGATTGCACAGCGAAGAACATCCAGAACTGCCACCTCACCCTCACGGACAGCAGGAATGTCTTCCATAGCTCTTGTTTTGGAATGGGAATGGCTGTTGGGAGCTCTGGCAGGACCAGGTAAGAAGAGAAATGGGATCATTGTGGCTGCTGCTGGAGGTGGTTTTCTGCTTTCCGGCTGTTCTTCTCATTGATCCTTTCACAGCAGTGTTCTAGGGCACATTTGAGGGTAATTCCAGGAATTTGAAACCAGATAAAAACTGGTGGGGCAAAAATGTGAACACAATCCATTTCTGGTAGTTCCAAGCTTCTCCCACAACACCGTTCCAGGGGAAAGCTGATAAAAGGGTAAAGATGCAGAGGAACAAGTGCTGTAAAGCCCCCTGGCGCTCTGAGAGAGCAAACCTTCCAGTAGTCCCAGCAGATCTCTTGGAGAAAGTGTGGGATCGCAAGGTTTTCCAGGAAAGCAAAACAAGGGTGGAGATGAGGGAATAGGCTTCCAGTTCTTCCTTTAGCTGAAAGCCTGGGGGAATTGAGAGGGGCCACAAGAACTGTTTGTGTAGGCAAATGGGAGTTTGGGGTCTGAATCTGAGTTTCCCTCTGGGGCATTTTTGAGGGAAAAGCTGAGGTGCTGTTTAAGGGAGAGAATGGACATTTTTGGGGTGGAAAAAGTTGAATCAATATTGTAGAGGAAGTAAAACGCTGGGGGTAAAAGTGGATGCAATGTGGAGGGGACAGATTGAATATTTTGGAGGCAAAATGGGGAACTGAGTAGTGGAGAGATGGGGAACATTTTGGAGGCAACACTTGACAAACTCTCTGGGGTGGAGAACGACCACATTGAGGGAAAAATGAGGTGATGAGCAGTGGGCACGTAGGGAAGGTCGTGGGGGTAAATCTTGAGAAAAGCCCCGTGGTATTCAAGAAATCCTTGGTAGCAGGACTGAGGAATTCAGTGGTGGAAAAATAGGGGAATTTTGCGGGGGTAAAACTTTAAAAGATCTAAGAGTTGAGAGTGTGTGTTTTTAGGTAGAAAGGATGTCTTGTTGAAGTTGGGCGTCTGGATTGTGGCATTTATGGATCCAGAAAGTAGAAGATAAAGGAGACTCCCAAAGCCTCGGTAGCTGTGTTAAGAAATCCGTCCCAGGGAAGAAAGGTACCTAAACCTCCTAGAAGTAGGGACTAATTAGCATGGGAAGGGGAAAACCCACCCCCAGTGGGAGAGAGCACGCCGGGTAAGGGAAGAGAAGGATGCCCTTAAGAAGAAGTAGGGAAGGTGAATTTCTCGGCTTGCTGAAATGTATCAAAAAGTTTGGAATCTGGGTCTGTGTGGAGGCCGGGATTTTCTCAGCCATATGCAGAGCCCAGCACTAGGAATAAAGGAATTCCAGGCTTTACAATGCCAAAAATGCAGTACCAGAGAGTTCTGTTATCCCGAGGACTTGGGGGATACTTGGCAAAAATTTCCGGGGGCCCAGGCTGGACCGAGCTTTTAACGCTCCCCGGATTCACGGGATCGGGGATTCCAGCGTGCCCTGCACGGGTTTTTTCAGGGAAGTCCCAAATCCTTCGTGTGAGCACGAAGCAGAATCCCCTGGGAGCTGTGAAGGCAACAGGATATTTCTTGGGAATTTTGAAGGGTTGGGTGAGTCCTCAGTGTTAGGTTGGAATGAACGCAAATTGTCCGGGAGTTGCTGGTTTGGGGATGGCCGGGTCTGGGTTTGGATTTGTGGGCACCGAGTGTTCCTTGTGTCAGCTTTAGGTCTTCTGGATTGGTAGGAATTGTCAGAGAAAAGAGAAGGCAATTGAAATGCGGAGCTCCATTCCCGGAGAAATGGTCAGGATGGGAGCGGGAAGGCTGTGGAGCTGCTGGGAGCTCGTGGAGAACGAAAGGATCTGAGGCCTGGAGGCAAAAGCTGTGGAACAAAGCCTGAAAAGGGTGTGGGGTGGGGCGGGAGGGGGAGGAGGGCACCGTGGTGGGGGGAAAGAGGGAAAGGATCCCTGCTCCGGGAATCCAGCAGGGACCAGGAGAGGATCATTTTCCATCCACTGCTCTCAGTGGAATCCTAATAAGGACGGTGGAAGGGAAGTGATTCGTTTGTTCTTAGGTTTGGAATGAAAGGTGCTCTTGCAGAGGGGACTATTGACCTGTTAAAAATCTGTTGGATACAGGAAAAGAGGGAGGAAGCAAGCAGCTGGGGAATGAAGGGGTGGATTTTTTGGTGGATACAGGGAAAGACACGGGAAGGGGCTCTCAAGTAGAATACACCTCACGGGCAGCACCAGGAGAAGCCTCAAGTGCTCTTTTTTTCCAAGCTCTGACATTCCAGAGGAGTAAGCAGTGGTCAGCCCATCACTTTCTGTATTCCTTGGATGCCCAGTGCTTTGTTGGGAAGAGATAATATTTGGAAATGAACAAATCCGGGGATGTAATTTCCTGATAGTAAAGCCCCAGAGAGCCTGGTTTTGATATCCTTCCAGCACCCAAACGCAGCAGAGGGAATCCTGGCGGAGCTGGAAAACGCTGTCGCTCCGTCGGTGGAATTCCTGGGAACTGGAAAGCAGCAGAAGCAGCAAGAACAGAGTTGGAAGCAGGCTCCAGCCGGGTAAGGCAGACACCAAATCCTTTGGAACTGGGCAGGGGTGGGAAGAATGAATTCTTACATTTGTAGCCCAGGGATTCCTGAGCAGGATCCCGGCAGGGAAGACTGCAGGGATCAGGCTGGGGCCTGATCGCAGCTGGGGGCAGCGAGCCTTGGAATTGGCTGAAGGGAAGAAAGAGGGATCCTTTGAGCACAAGGATCAGGTGTCAAATGCGGAGATGGCATCAGACAATTCCTCGGGAGGGTTTAGTTCCTGGGCCAAATCGATCTGCTGCCTTGTGAAAGAGCTCAGAGACCTGGGAAGAGCCCAAGCAACGCAGGGAATGCACCGGCAGATAAAACTGCCGGGGAACGGTGGGGAAAAGCATCCGAACAGGGGGCCTCGTTTTGTACAGGGACGGTACAAAAAATTGTCCGAAAGAATAGGAATGGAATGGGATTTTACGTATTCCTCGGAGGCCACAATCCAGTGGGAAGGCTGAGAGAAAGAAACAAGGCCTAAAAAGGCAGATGAGCCAAATCTGCCCAAAGCCTCCAATGGCCACATTCCCTGGCATTGCTGAGGACTTCAGCCAAGCTCCAAGCAAAAGGTGAGCCCCTGATTTTGGTGCCAAGGGAAACTCCAAGTTAAGAATGATCCAAATATGAAGCGCTTCTCACAAAACTCAGCTTTGCAAACCTTTCTTTGGGCTAAAAAAGAAAAGATGGGAATGCCCTTGGCAGAAAAGCAGCTGTGAGGCACAGCAGGCTTCAAATGCCTGTCAGCAGGAGCTCCAGGAGAAACGGCTGCTGGCTCCGGGCATCCTGGGCTTTCCAGGCAGGTTTTGTAGCAGATTGCAAGGCAGTTTTCCTGCCTCTGGGGGGTGGCACCTGCATCCCGCTGGAAAGGGAAAATGTGGAGAGAGGGGCAAGCGGGAAGACGGTTGCTGATGTGTGTCCTTGGATCGCAGTTCCTCCCGGTGAGTCTGTGCTGCTGGAAGTTTGAAGGAGATCAGTCCTGGAGTACGTGTGGGTTCACCTGTGGGGTTTGGGAGCGACGCTGGCCATGAAATTCCAGGGATGTTCCCTTTGCTGGAGTGAGAAGCAGTGGAAGCACTTTGCTGTCTGCTTCTTCATCGCCTGCGCCTCGGTCCCCTGGGGCTCCAGGTAATCCCCTCTCACCTTTGCTTTTCCAAGGGTCTCTAAATGAGGGCTTGAGCTTTGGTGTAGCTCCCTTTACAGGGAAGATCTGTTCCAGGAAAGGTCTCCTGGTCTGGACCGATGGCGTTGCAGGAAGAGCAGGAAACCCCGCAGCTCCTGTGGCTCCCTCATCCGATTTGCCTGCAGGCAGCAGCAAGGATCATTCCCAAGTGTCATGCCCTGGCTCCGTGACTCGGTGAGGTTGTGTTCCCCCAAAGGCCAGGGGCCGCTTTGTTTTGCGGCTCACGAAAGTCCAGCTCGGTGGTGCTGGGTTTGGTTTTTGTGTGTAATGAAGGCACTGAAAAATTCCCCTCCTTCACTGGCACAGCCCTGGAGTGGGAGCAGATTCCCCTTATCCCGCAGTTATCCCGCTCCTGCCCTGGATCCCTGCGGTGCCGTGTGTTCTCCAAGCTCACAGCACTGCTGGCTCTAAACAAGAAAAACAATCCCTGTTCCTTCTCTTCTCCGTCCTTGATGTTCCCAGGCCCTGCATCTCCCTGGCTATTCCCTGTGGGAGTCTTCATCTCCATCCCACCTTATCCCGATCAGGTAAGGGTCTGAGATGTGTTTAGCAGCAAATGCATTCCTGTGAAGAAAGCCAAGAGCAAAGAGCATCCAGATGCAGAGAAGTCTTTAGAAAAGCGTTCCAGACGTGCAAATGAGGGATGTGTCTTCCTGCATCTCCTGTTGTTTTTCTCTGTCACGTTTTGGAAGGGTTTCTCTCAGTGATTTCCTGCAGTCCAGGTGCGTCCCTTCTTTTGTCCAAATCCAGTGCCAGAGGATTGAACAACTGACGAGTGGGGCCTGGGATGAAAACGGTTCTCCTAAAATGAGGGAAACAATGCTAGAAGAGAAATGAGCATCCTTTTAATGCCTGGAATAAAAATGCTGGAAAAGGGCACTTTTTATTTGATATGGTGTCATTCTCCTTTTTTTTTCCATAGCTAAAACTCCACGGTGAGCAATCAGAGCAGAAATAGGAAATGCAGGAGTCTTGGATTCCACAGTGGGATTAACTTCCCTTTTCTGCTCTCTTTCAGGACAGGAAAAACCACTGAACTCGCCCCATCTTTGGGACCAAGAGCTTTGGTGCTGGAGTAGGCAAAGCCAGCTAGGGCCCCCCTTGTCCTGCCCATGGTGTGGGTCAGGGACAGGCTCCTCTTCTCCTCTGCGCTGGGATGAACTGCCTAGGGAATGCTATTACTGACAGCCCGGTCCTAGCCCCGGCTACTGGAAATGGGCGGAGGTGAAGAGGCAAGTGCCAGAGTTGCTTGGGGATGATGGAATTGTGGTGTTTGGCTGTGCCCAGAGGGGCAGGTTGGGCATTTCTGTGTGTCTGAGGACCGGTTTGGGTGCTGGGGAGCCCGGGGAGCCGAGCTCTCAGTGCATTCCCAGCTCACCCGGGGGTGGGAGCTGGTGCAGGGCTCTGGTCGGGCTCGGGGCAGGCCCTGGCCCCGGCACAGACACGCTGGGGTGGTTTGGGGCCGCTTGGGGAGCCGTGGGAGGAGAATGAGGGATGGTGCTGGGCAGAGCGATCGGCCTGTGCTCGTGTCAGCGCAGCCGTGCAGGGCACTGGGATCTGGGTAAAACACCGGCTCTCCTGGTGTTCAGGGAAGCAAGGTCTGTATTTATCCATACATATTTATCCCTACATATTTATCCCTATATTTATCCATGGATTATCCATATATGTTTATCCATATACATTTATCCATATTTTTATCCACGTATTTACCCATGAATTTATCCCTATATTTACCCATGTATTTACCCAGGTATTTTATGAACACTCAAGTGCCATATCCATGTATTTTATGAGCACTTCCAGGGTTGGTGACTCCACCACTGCCCTGGGCAGCTGTTCCAGCGCTGGACAACCCTTCCCATGCTGGGCCAGGAGATGGATTCTGGAAATGCAGACTCCGAGGAGCAGGGGATTAAGGCAGCATTGGATTCCTTTATTCTCCCAGAAGGATAAAGGAGATTTATCCCCAGACGAACCAGAGGTGTTCACACTGAGGTCATTAGTGGGATTTCTTCCTTACTCCCACAAATACCCACTGGGGTGACAGAGTTCCCTACAAGGGCGGTGTTGGAAGGAGCTGCTGGAATGTTTTGCTGTTTATTGGGATCCACAGGATGTTTGGTGTCTCTCAGAGCTGTTCCAGGCTTTCCACAGACCCAAACGCTCCTCACACTTCTCCTCAGAGTAGAGAGGTTTCCCAGAGTGCTGGTTTTTAATTTCAGATGCTGGGATAACGACACGGCTTCAGGAGGCAGGAGACTCATTGTGCTGTGCCTCAGTCCAGGCAGGGACAACCCCCAGCTAATAAAAACCTCTTTAAAGCACAAAAAGTCCCATTAAACTGATATTATAAAGGCTGCAAATTGAAGCAGGCCTCAATCAGAAAGCAGCAGAATTTAATTCCCCCCCCTTGCCCATTTGCATGATGATCTCCTTCCTAATTGCCCATCTACGCTTTTCCCACAGAAGTGCTGTCCCGAGGTTGGAGATGGTTCCAGCTTTATGGAGCTTTGATCTTTATCTGGTTTTACTTTTTACAGGGCACAGAACCCGAGAGTGGCAGCTGCTTTCCTCTTGTTCCTCCTGTGGCAGTGAACTGCTCTTCCCAAGGACGGCTGCAGGAATTCTCAGGCAGCATAACATATGGAATGCCAGGCACGCTACAGAATTCCAGTGGGAGCAGCAGGAACTTCTGTTCTTTACTGGCAGGGCTGTGCCATGAAGGGGAGCTCGGAGATATTGGTCAGCTCAGGGAATGAGCCTGGCTCATGGTAAGGAAATTCACTGTGCAGTTACTTCGGGCCCTTCTCCTCCTTCTCCTCCTTCTCCTCCTTCTCCTCCTTCTCCTCCTTCTCCTCCTCCTTCTCCTTCTCCTTCTCCTTCTCCTTCTCCTTCTCCTTCTCCTTCTCCTTCTCCTTCTCCTTCTCCTTCTCCTTCTCCTTCTCCTTCTCCTTCTCCTTCTCCTTCTCCTTCTCCCTCTCTTCCCAACACCAGTTCCAGACCTCAGTATAATCCATGTTCCCACAGCCTGACCTTGCAGTTTTCCCAGTTTAGCAGCCCCAGCCACACTTGCAGCCTCTCTGTCTGGACTTTGTCTTGCTGAAATCTCCCTTTGTTGATCCTTTGCTGCCTCACCTTTTATCCAGCAATAACGTGCAGTGGGTGGAAGCTTCTCAGAATTCCCTCCCTGTTCCACTGGAAACATTCCCAAGTGGAAGCAGCTGCACTGCCCATCAGCACTTGCCTGCTTTTAGGGGTGGTTGAGGCATGAAGGATGCAACAAATGGAGTTGGCTCCAAGGGGATGAAATGCTCCCCCTGAGGCTGCTCAGAGAGCTGGAGCTGAGGAATCCGGGTGGGAATCACTCCAAGAAAAAGGAAGGAAAAGAGAGCAGAGGAACAGGGATGCAATTCCAACCTCTCCAAGGACTGGGATGGGCACATTCACCATCACCATTTAATCTAGACACGATTTCTTCTTTGCCTCTGGCTGCCAGGAGCAGGATGAGCAGTTTAATGAGTTTAAATAGTGAATAGTTTAATTAGCTGGAAGAGACTGGATCAATAGCTGCTTAAACAAACAACTGGATCCCTGTTTCCAAGCTTGGATGTAGTTTTGGAAGGTTCCTGGCAGTTTGGCAGGGATTAGTGATGCTGAGAATGTGCTTTTTTGTGGGTTTGGGGCTTTTACTCCTGTTCACGTGGCTGCTCTTTTTCTTGTTGAGTGGAAAACAGGAGGGAAAGAGCAACGACGGAAGGAATTCCACTCTTGCTGCTTCAAGGGATGGATCAGGAAGGGAACAGGCTGCAGGGAATTTGGAGTGCAAACTGAGATCTCTCCGATATTTTCGGCTCAGTCAGTCCATCAGTGCTTGGTAGCTGTTTAGGCCACGTGCAAGGTGAATGATGGTGCACATGGCAGAGCTGCTGGTGGCTCCTTCCCCTGCCCGGCTGTCAGTCACCCTGCAGGGTGCTGGAGCAGCGTGCCAGAGGCCGTGGATCCTATGGATCCCATGGATCCCAGGGGCGTGATCAGGAGCCTGGGCCTGCTGGCCACTCCTTGCTCTCTCTTACCCTGATTTTTCAGCTCTGCAGCGAATCCAGCTTGAGTTTTTCAACCCCCTAGAAACCCAGGGACCTTTCATGTCTGTTCTCAGATCTGGGATTTAAATCCAGCCCTTATCAAAGCACCCCGTGACCAGGCAGGCCCTGAATCCCAGCAGGGATCTGATAAAGAGGGACCTGACATCCTAAAGAAACCCTTTGAAATCCTGCTGGGATTGATTTGTATCCATAATGGAGCCCCGAGCTCTCTGCCAGGGAGAGATGAAGCTGCTCCTTTGCTTTATTATCCTCAGGCCCATCCCAGCTTTGAGGGAAATTCAGTCCCTCTTCAAGCCCCAAAATCATGGAAAAGCTCCTTTGTATCCTCTCCACAGCCCCTACGTGGATTAATCAACTTTTTATTTGATATGGTGTCATTCTCCTTTTTTTTCCATGGCTAAAACTCCACGGTGAGCAATCAGAGCAGAAATAGGAAATGCAGGAGTCTTGGATTCCACAGTGGGATTAACTTCCCTTTTCTGCTCTCTTTCAGGACAGGAAAAACCACTGAACTCGCCCCATCTTTGGGACCAAGAGCTTTGGTGCTGGAGTAGGCAAAGCCAGCTAGGGCCCCCCTTGTCCTGCCCATGGTGTGGGTCAGGGACAGGCTCCTCTTCTCCTCTGCGCTGGGATGAACTGCCTAGGGAATGCTATTACTGACAGCCCGGTCCTAGCCCCGGCTACTGGAAATGGGCGGAGGTGAAGAGGCAAGTGCCAGAGTTGCTTGGGGATGATGGAATTGTGGTGTTTGGCTGTGCCCAGAGGGGCAGGTTGGGCATTTCTGTGTGTCTGAGGACCGGTTTGGGTGCTGGGGAGCCCGGGGAGCCGAGCTCTCAGTGCATTCCCAGCTCACCCGGGGGTGGGAGCTGGTGCAGGGCTCTGGTCGGGCTCGGGGCAGGCCCTGGCCCCGGCACAGACACGCTGGGGTGGTTTGGGGCCGCTTGGGGAGCCGTGGGAGGAGAATGAGGGATGGTGCTGGGCAGAGCGATCGGCCTGTGCTCGTGTCAGCGCAGCCGTGCAGGGCACTGGGATCTGGGTAAAACACCGGCTCTCCTGGTGTTCAGGGAAGCAAGGTCTGTATTTATCCATACATATTTATCCCTACATATTTATCCCTATATTTATCCATGGATTATCCATATATGTTTATCCATATACATTTATCCATATTTTTATCCACGTATTTACCCATGAATTTATCCCTATATTTACCCATGTATTTACCCAGGTATTTTATGAACACTCAAGTGCCATATCCATGTATTTTATGAGCACTTCCAGGGTTGGTGACTCCACCACTGCCCTGGGCAGCTGTTCCAGCGCTGGACAACCCTTCCCATGCTGGGCCAGGAGATGGATTCTGGAAATGCAGACTCCGAGGAGCAGGGGATTAAGGCAGCATTGGATTCCTTTATTCTCCCAGAAGGATAAAGGAGATTTATCCCCAGACGAACCAGAGGTGTTCACACTGAGGTCATTAGTGGGATTTCTTCCTTACTCCCACAAATACCCACTGGGGTGACAGAGTTCCCTACAAGGGCGGTGTTGGAAGGAGCTGCTGGAATGTTTTGCTGTTTATTGGGATCCACAGGATGTTTGGTGTCTCTCAGAGCTGTTCCAGGCTTTCCACAGACCCAAACGCTCCTCACACTTCTCCTCAGAGTAGAGAGGTTTCCCAGAGTGCTGGTTTTTAATTTCAGATGCTGGGATAACGACACGGCTTCAGGAGGCAGGAGACTCATTGTGCTGTGCCTCAGTCCAGGCAGGGACAACCCCCAGCTAATAAAAACCTCTTTAAAGCACAAAAAGTCCCATTAAACTGATATTATAAAGGCTGCAAATTGAAGCAGGCCTCAATCAGAAAGCAGCAGAATTTAATTCCCCCCCCTTGCCCATTTGCATGATGATCTCCTTCCTAATTGCCCATCTACGCTTTTCCCACAGAAGTGCTGTCCCGAGGTTGGAGATGGTTCCAGCTTTATGGAGCTTTGATCTTTATCTGGTTTTACTTTTTACAGGGCACAGAACCCGAGAGTGGCAGCTGCTTTCCTCTTGTTCCTCCTGTGGCAGTGAACTGCTCTTCCCAAGGACGGCTGCAGGAATTCTCAGGCAGCATAACGTATGGAATGCCAGGCACGCTACAGAATTCCAGTGGGAGCAGCAGGAACTTCTGTTCTTTACTGGCAGGGCTGTGCCATGAAGGGGAGCTCGGAGATATTGGTCAGCTCAGGGAATGAGCCTGGCTCATGGTAAGGAAATTCACTGTGCAGTTACTTCGGGCCCTTCTCCTCCTTCTCCTCCTTCTCCTCCTTCTCCTCCTTCTCCTCCTTCTCCTCCTTCTCCTTCTCCTTCTCCTTCTCCTTCTCCTTCTCCTTCTCCTTCTCCTTCTCCTTCTCCTTCTCCTTCTCCTTCTCCTTCTCCCTCTCTTCCCAACACCAGTTCCAGACCTCAGTATAATCCATGTTCCCACAGCCTGACCTTGCAGTTTTCCCAGTTTAGCAGCCCCAGCCACACTTGCAGCCTCTCTGTCTGGACTTTGTCTTGCTGAAATCTCCCTTTGTTGATCCTTTGCTGCCTCACCTTTTATCCAGCAATAACGTGCAGTGGGTGGAAGCTTCTCAGAATTCCCTCCCTGTTCCACTGGAAACATTCCCAAGTGGAAGCAGCTGCACTGCCCATCAGCACTTGCCTGCTTTTAGGGGTGGTTGAGGCATGAAGGATGCAACAAATGGAGTTGGCTCCAAGGGGATGAAATGCTCCCCCTGAGGCTGCTCAGAGAGCTGGAGCTGAGGAATCCGGGTGGGAATCACTCCAAGAAAAAGGAAGGAAAAGAGAGCAGAGGAACAGGGATGCAATTCCAACCTCTCCAAGGACTGGGATGGGCACATTCACCATCACCATTTAATCTAGACACGATTTCTTCTTTGCCTCTGGCTGCCAGGAGCAGGATGAGCAGTTTAATGAGTTTAAATAGTGAATAGTTTAATTAGCTGGAAGAGACTGGATCAATAGCTGCTTAAACAAACAACTGGATCCCTGTTTCCAAGCTTGGATGTAGTTTTGGAAGGTTCCTGGCAGTTTGGCAGGGATTAGTGATGCTGAGAATGTGCTTTTTTGTGGGTTTGGGGCTTTTACTCCTGTTCACGTGGCTGCTCTTTTTCTTGTTGAGTGGAAAACAGGAGGGAAAGAGCAACGACGGAAGGAATTCCACTCTTGCTGCTTCAAGGGATGGATCAGGAAGGGAACAGGCTGCAGGGAATTTGGAGTGCAAACTGAGATCTCTCCGATATTTTCGGCTCAGTCAGTCCATCAGTGCTTGGTAGCTGTTTAGGCCACGTGCAAGGTGAATGATGGTGCACATGGCAGAGCTGCTGGTGGCTCCTTCCCCTGCCCGGCTGTCAGTCACCCTGCAGGGTGCTGGAGCAGCGTGCCAGAGGCCGTGGATCCTATGGATCCCATGGATCCCAGGGGCGTGATCAGGAGCCTGGGCCTGCTGGCCACTCCTTGCTCTCTCTTACCCTGATTTTTCAGCTCTGCAGCGAATCCAGCTTGAGTTTTTCAACCCCCTAGAAACCCAGGGACCTTTCATGTCTGTTCTCAGATCTGGGATTTAAATCCAGCCCTTATCAAAGCACCCCGTGACCAGGCAGGCCCTGAATCCCAGCAGGGATCTGATAAAGAGGGACCTGACATCCTAAAGAAACCCTTTGAAATCCTGCTGGGATTGATTTGTATCCATAATGGAGCCCCGAGCTCTCTGCCAGGGAGAGATGAAGCTGCTCCTTTGCTTTATTATCCTCAGGCCCATCCCAGCTTTGAGGGAAATTCAGTCCCTCTTCAAGCCCCAAAATCATGGAAAAGCTCCTTTGTATCCTCTCCACAGCCCCTACGTGGATTAATCAACTTTTTATTTGATATGGTGTCATTCTCCTTTTTTTTCCATGGATAAAACTCCACGGTGAGCAATCAGAGCAGAAATAGGAAATGCAGGAGTCTTGGATTCCACAGTGGGATTAACTTCCCTTTTCTGCTCTCTTTCAGGACAGGAAAAACCACTGAACTCGCCCCATCTTTGGGACCAAGAGCTTTGGTGCTGGAGTAGGCAAAGCCAGCTAGGGCCCCCCTTGTCCTGCCCATGGTGTGGGTCAGGGACAGGCTCCTCTTCTCCTCTGCGCTGGGATGAACTGCCTAGGGAATGCTATTACTGACAGCCCGGTCCTAGCCCCGGCTACTGGAAATGGGCGGAGGTGAAGAGGCAAGTGCCAGAGTTGCTTGGGGATGATGGAATTGTGGTGTTTGGCTGTGCCCAGAGGGGCAGGTTGGGCATTTCTGTGTGTCTGAGGACCGGTTTGGGTGCTGGGGAGCCCGGGGAGCCGAGCTCTCAGTGCATTCCCAGCTCACCCGGGGGTGGGAGCTGGTGCAGGGCTCTGGTCGGGCTCGGGGCAGGCCCTGGCCCCGGCACAGACACGCTGGGGTGGTTTGGGGCCGCTTGGGGAGCCGTGGGAGGAGAATGAGGGATGGTGCTGGGCAGAGCGATCGGCCTGTGCTCGTGTCAGCGCAGCCGTGCAGGGCACTGGGATCTGGGTAAAACACCGGCTCTCCTGGTGTTCAGGGAAGCAAGGTCTGTATTTATCCATACATATTTATCCCTACATATTTATCCCTATATTTATCCATGGATTATCCATATATGTTTATCCATATACATTTATCCATATTTTTATCCACGTATTTACCCATGAATTTATCCCTATATTTACCCATGTATTTACCCAGGTATTTTATGAACACTCAAGTGCCATATCCATGTATTTTATGAGCACTTCCAGGGTTGGTGACTCCACCACTGCCCTGGGCAGCTGTTCCAGCGCTGGACAACCCTTCCCATGCTGGGCCAGGAGATGGATTCTGGAAATGCAGACTCCGAGGAGCAGGGGATTAAGGCAGCATTGGATTCCTTTATTCTCCCAGAAGGATAAAGGAGATTTATCCCCAGACGAACCAGAGGTGTTCACACTGAGGTCATTAGTGGGATTTCTTCCTTACTCCCACAAATACCCACTGGGGTGACAGAGTTCCCTACAAGGGCGGTGTTGGAAGGAGCTGCTGGAATGTTTTGCTGTTTATTGGGATCCACAGGATGTTTGGTGTCTCTCAGAGCTGTTCCAGGCTTTCCACAGACCCAAACGCTCCTCACACTTCTCCTCAGAGTAGAGAGGTTTCCCAGAGTGCTGGTTTTTAATTTCAGATGCTGGGATAACGACACGGCTTCAGGAGGCAGGAGACTCATTGTGCTGTGCCTCAGTCCAGGCAGGGACAACCCCCAGCTAATAAAAACCTCTTTAAAGCACAAAAAGTCCCATTAAGCTGATATTATAAAGGCTGCAAATTGAAGCAGGCCTCAATCAGAAAGCAGCAGAATTTAATTCCCCCCCCTTGCCCATTTGCATGATGATCTCCTTCCTAATTGCCCATCTACGCTTTTCCCACAGAAGTGCTGTCCCGAGGTTGGAGATGGTTCCAGCTTTATGGAGCTTTGATCTTTATCTGGTTTTACTTTTTACAGGGCACAGAACCCGAGAGTGGCAGCTGCTTTCCTCTTGTTCCTCCTGTGGCAGTGAACTGCTCTTCCCAAGGACGGCTGCAGGAATTCTCAGGCAGCATAACGTATGGAATGCCAGGCACGCTACAGAATTCCAGTGGGAGCAGCAGGAACTTCTGTTCTTTACTGGCAGGGCTGTGCCATGAAGGGGAGCTCGGAGATATTGGTCAGCTCAGGGAATGAGCCTGGCTCATGGTAAGGAAATTCACTGTGCAGTTACTTCGGGCCCTTCTCCTCCTTCTCCTCCTTCTCCTCCTTCTCCTCCTTCTCCTCCTTCTCCTCCTTCTCCTCCTTCTCCTTCTCCTTCTCCTTCTCCTTCTCCTTCTCCTTCTCCTTCTCCTTCTCCTTCTCCTTCTCCCTCTCTTCCCAACACCAGTTCCAGACCTCAGTATAATCCATGTTCCCACAGCCTGACCTTGCAGTTTTCCCAGTTTAGCAGCCCCAGCCACACTTGCAGCCTCTCTGTCTGGACTTTGTCTTGCTGAAATCTCCCTTTGTTGATCCTTTGCTGCCTCACCTTTTATCCAGCAATAACGTGCAGTGGGTGGAAGCTTCTCAGAATTCCCTCCCTGTTCCACTGGAAACATTCCCAAGTGGAAGCAGCTGCACTGCCCATCAGCACTTGCCTGCTTTTAGGGGTGGTTGAGGCATGAAGGATGCAACAAATGGAGTTGGCTCCAAGGGGATGAAATGCTCCCCCTGAGGCTGCTCAGAGAGCTGGAGCTGAGGAATCCGGGTGGGAATCACTCCAAGAAAAAGGAAGGAAAAGAGAGCAGAGGAACAGGGATGCAATTCCAACCTCTCCAAGGACTGGGATGGGCACATTCACCATCACCATTTAATCTAGACACGATTTCTTCTTTGCCTCTGGCTGCCAGGAGCAGGATGAGCAGTTTAATGAGTTTAAATAGTGAATAGTTTAATTAGCTGGAAGAGACTGGATCAATAGCTGCTTAAACAAACAACTGGATCCCTGTTTCCAAGCTTGGATGTAGTTTTGGAAGGTTCCTGGCAGTTTGGCAGGGATTAGTGATGCTGAGAATGTGCTTTTTTGTGGGTTTGGGGCTTTTACTCCTGTTCACGTGGCTGCTCTTTTTCTTGTTGAGTGGAAAACAGGAGGGAAAGAGCAACGACGGAAGGAATTCCACTCTTGCTGCTTCAAGGGATGGATCAGGAAGGGAACAGGCTGCAGGGAATTTGGAGTGCAAACTGAGATCTCTCCGATATTTTCGGCTCAGTCAGTCCATCAGTGCTTGGTAGCTGTTTAGGCCACGTGCAAGGTGAATGATGGTGCACATGGCAGAGCTGCTGGTGGCTCCTTCCCCTGCCCGGCTGTCAGTCACCCTGCAGGGTGCTGGAGCAGCGTGCCAGAGGCCGTGGATCCTATGGATCCCATGGATCCCAGGGGCGTGATCAGGAGCCTGGGCCTGCTGGCCACTCCTTGCTCTCTCTTACCCTGATTTTTCAGCTCTGCAGCGAATCCAGCTTGAGTTTTTCAACCCCCTAGAAACCCAGGGACCTTTCATGTCTGTTCTCAGATCTGGGATTTAAATCCAGCCCTTATCAAAGCACCCCGTGACCAGGCAGGCCCTGAATCCCAGCAGGGATCTGATAAAGAGGGACCTGACATCCTAAAGAAACCCTTTGAAATCCTGCTGGGATTGATTTGTATCCATAATGGAGCCCCGAGCTCTCTGCCAGGGAGAGATGAAGCTGCTCCTTTGCTTTATTATCCTCAGGCCCATCCCAGCTTTGAGGGAAATTCAGTCCCTCTTCAAGCCCCAAAATCATGGAAAAGCTCCTTTGTATCCTCTCCACAGCCCCTACGTGGATTAATCAACTTTTTATTTGATATGGTGTCATTCTCCTTTTTTTTCCATGGCTAAAACTCCACGGTG
Organism: Coloeus monedula; assembly: GCF_965178545.1. NCBI lineage: Eukaryota > Metazoa > Chordata > Aves > Passeriformes > Corvidae > Coloeus > Coloeus monedula. The sequence goes on along the minus strand of NW_028120759.1, from coordinate 48,325 downwards.
AGCAATCAGAGCAGAAATAGGAAATGCAGGAGTCTTGGATTCCACAGTGGGATTAACTTCCCTTTTCTGCTCTCTTTCAGGACAGGAAAAACCACTGAACTCGCCCCATCTTTGGGACCAAGAGCTTTGGTGCTGGAGTAGGCAAAGCCAGCTAGGGCCCCCCTTGTCCTGCCCATGGTGTGGGTCAGGGACAGGCTCCTCTTCTCCTCTGTGCTGGGATGAACTGCCTAGGGAATGCTATTACTGACAGCCCGGTCCTAGCCCCGGCTAGGGGCGGAAATGGGCGGAGGTGAAGAGGCAAGTGCCAGAGTTGCTTGGGGATGATGGAATTGTGGTGTTTGGCTGTGCCCAGAGGGGCAGGTTGGGCATTTCTGTGTGTCTGAGGACCGGTTTGGGTGCTGGGGAGCCCGGGGAGCCGAGCTCTCAGTGCATTCCCAGCTCACCCGGGGGTGGGAGCTGGTGCAGGGCTGGGTGACAGCCTCTGGTCGGGCTCGGGGCAGGCCCTGGCCCCGGCACAGACACGCTGGGGTGGTTTGGGGCCGCTTGGGGAGCAATGGGAAGAAAATGAGGGATGGTGCTGGGCAGAGCGATCGGCCTGTGCTCGTGTCAGCGCAGCCGTGCAGGGCACTGGGATCTGGGTAAAACACCGGCTCTCCTGGTGTTCAGGGATGCAAGGTCTGAGGGACCGGATTTACTTGGGGTTTTCCAGGACAGCAGGAAGAAGAGGAAATGTGGTGCCAGAGGTGCGTCCCATCAGGTTGCAGTTCCCTCTTTCCCATTTCCATTTCCTCCTCAGTGCGGGTGTCCCCTGCAGCCCATGAGCACGTGGCCGGTGACAACTCCCTGTCTGTGGAGGGATTCCTTATGGAACAAGGGCAGATGACACTTGTGTGAGGCTTACGACTGTTAGAATTAGACCAGGATGGGTTTAAGGAAAACTAGAATCGTGTGTTAATCTTACTGGTCAATGAACAAATGGAATCCACACTTCTGTAAGAAAAAATAGAGTGTATGGAGCATATAGAAGAAGCTGGTTTTGCCTGCTGCTGCTGCTTGGCTGTATCATGTAACCCCATTCGAACTCTGCCTTCAAGACAGCTGTGAGACCGTGAAATAAAGAACTTAGCAGAACAGCAGCCTCCTCTGCTCTTTCACCCTGGTCCGAGAAGGAGGGGTACCCTGTCAAAGGCTCAACACTTGCCTTTCTGACTTTGTTTCTAAATTTCTACCTTTCTAATTTTGTTTGTTTCTAATTTTTTTGTTTGTTTGTTTCTAACTTTGTTTGTTTTCAACTTTCTCCCTTTAGAAATTTGTTTGTTTCTTGTATTTTACCTCTTTGTTTGTTTCTAAATTTCTGCCGTTGTAACTTTGTTTCTAACTTTCTACTTTTAAAATTTCATTTGTTTTTAACTTTTTATCATTCCTCCCAGCGAGGGCTGTGTGCAGAATACTAAAACCTGTTAAGTTCTTCACTTTTACGTCTATAGGCAAATGCTACTGATTTAGATGTAAATTCATTTTGAAATAAGCCAGCCCTCTCTGTCTACTCTGTCGCATACAGCAATATAAGAAGCTGGGAATAGAGATCCGCAGGTGTTGAGAATAAGGAGCCGGCGTTTTTCTGTAGGAAGGAAAGCAGCAAGCGCCTGGCCCCAGGAGCCGAGACGCTCGGGCTGCAGGAGCTGCAGAGCGCCCGGAGCCGGCTTTTCCCTGTGCTCTGTGCCTGCCCCCGGGCTGAGCTGGGCGGCGCTGCTGCCGCCTGGTGGCGAGAGCGCGGCACTGCCGCCCCCGACACGGCGCCCCGGCGCTGCTGCCGCCCGGTGCCGGCTGAGCCGAGAGGGCGGCGGCCTCGGTGGCTGCCGAGCGTGGCAAGGAGCGGGAGCGAGCGGGGCCGGGTCTGTCAGCGGAGGGGAGGGGCGAAGGGCGGTTCGGAGCGCCAAGGGACACGGCCGTGCACGAGCGGGGCCACAGCTATGGAAAGGGCCGGGCGCCGTGCGGGGCGGTGACCGCGGGGAATGACAGCGCGGGGGGCGGCCCGGCGGGGCCGGTTTTGCCGGGCAGCAGAGGCGCGGTCGCAGCGCGACCCGGGCGGGAGGCACCGGGCGGGCACGGTCGGAATAGAGCCGCCCGCGTGTCGCTCTCAAGGAGGCGGCTCGGAAAGGAAGGCGCAGTTCCGCGCTCTCGGGACGGCGTTAAGTGACGTTTTTATTAGAATAGTATAGTATTTATTTTATTTTATTATTTTATTATCTGCCAGGACCTTGCAGAGGGTGGTTTACACTTCCGCCACACTCAAGATGGCGGACGCAGTAGGCCCCCTGCGAGAGGTGTCCCTGCCGATGCCTGCCGCCGGTCGCGGAGCCGTCGGCCGCCTCCGGCGCGGCTGACCCCGCCAGCCGTGTCCTCGCACCGGGAAGCACGGCGGAAAATCGCGCGGAAAGCGCGGGGCCGGCGTCGGAGTCCGGGCCGGATTCAGGCAGCCGACTAGACAGAAGCCCTTGTGAGGGGCGGCGGGGGCCCTAAGTGTACCACACTAAAGATGGCGGCTCGACCGGAAGTGGCTTCTGCCAGCACCCAAGATGGCGGCGAAGGGCGGAAGTGTCGTCACTGCCACACTAAAGATGGCGGTCGTGTGCAGTGTTTTCTGACCTTCTCAATATGGCGGCAGGGAAGGCCCCCCCCCCCCCAAGCTGCGTCTATTCGGCTGCCTGAACGCGACGCCGACGCCGACGTCAGCCCAGCGCTTGCGCGCAATTTTCTGAGGCGTTTCCCGCTACGCGGACACCGACTGTGGGGTCAGCGGCGCCTGGGGCAGGCGGGAGCATTCAGGCAGTCGAATAGACGGAGCGGGGGGGGGGGGGGGGGGGGGGTCCTTCCGGCCGCCATCTTGAGAAGGTCGAATAGCCACATCGGTGCCGTATCGGTGACTTCCGCCCTTCTTCGCCAGGAGCGCCAATGGCGGGGAGCCCGGGGAGCAGCGCTGCCGGGCCGGGGGCACCGGGGCGGGTGCTCCGGGCTCGGAGGTGAGCGGGGAACGGGGACAGCCCCGAGCGGACGGTGGGGGCCGCGGGGGATCGGTATTCCGGCCCAGGGATGAGTGTTCCGGCACAGGGGTGGCTGTCCCGGCACAGGGATGCGTTCATGGACTGTCTAATAATATTATTTAACGATCGTGCAAGGAGATCTGTATAAAAAAATCCTCCGTGGTCATCCTTCTCCCACAGCCCCGCTGTGTTTTCAGGATCTTGGGGGAAGAGTTTGGGTCTGAACAAGGCTCTCGGGCACAGGGTGGGATTCTTGGGGTGCAGGGCCAGGATTTGGACTCGATGCTCCCTGTGGGTCCCTTGCAGCCCAGGAAATGCTGCGATCCTGTGCCTCTGAGGGTGAAATAAAGGGGAGCGGTGGGGTTTGTGCCCGCTGTATTCACGGCCCCGCCGGCTCAGGGCGGGTTAAAGGCGCAGCTGCCCCGAGACAGCGGGACCGGCCGGGGCTGCTCGCTCCCGGTGCTGCCGCCTCGTGGGGAGAGCCCGGCACTGCAGCCCGCGCAGGCGCTGGACCACGGGATGGGCGTGGAACAGCAGCGCAGGGGATGCTGAGGCAGCCCAGGGAATGCTGCGGTCCCAGGGAAGGCTGAGGCGTCCCCTGCCCGGGGCACTCGGCAGCAAACCCCTGATGTTGAGCAGAAAAAGGAAAGTTCTGGGTTAGTGGGAGGAGGTTTCTGGAATGGAGCTGGGACAGGTGCTGATCCACGCATGGAATCACGGGCTGGTTTGGCTTGGAAGGGACCACCAGGATCATTTACACTCTGTTTGTTGTCTGATTGCACAGCGAAGAACATCCAGAACTGCCACCTCACCCTCACGGACAGCAGGAATGTCTTCCATAGCTCTTGTTTTGGAATGGGAATGGCTGTTGGGAGCTCTGGCAGGACCAGGTAAGAAGAGAAATGGGATCATTGTGGCTGCTGCTGGAGGTGGTTTTCTGCTTTCCGGCTGTTCTTCTCATTGATCCTTTCACAGCAGTGTTCTAGGGCACATTTGAGGGTAATTCCAGGAATTTGAAACCAGATAAAAACTGGTGGGGCAAAAATGTGAACACAATCCATTTCTGGTAGTTCCAAGCTTCTCCCACAACACCGTTCCAGGGGAAAGCTGATAAAAGGGTAAAGATGCAGAGGAACAAGTGCTGTAAAGCCCCCTGGCGCTCTGAGAGAGCAAACCTTCCAGTAGTCCCAGCAGATCTCTTGGAGAAAGTGTGGGATCGCAAGGTTTTCCAGGAAAGCAAAACAAGGGTGGAGATGAGGGAATAGGCTTCCAGTTCTTCCTTTAGCTGAAAGCCTGGGGGAATTGAGAGGGGCCACAAGAACTGTTTGTGTAGGCAAATGGGAGTTTGGGGTCTGAATCTGAGTTTCCCTCTGGGGCATTTTTGAGGGAAAAGCTGAGGTGCTGTTTAAGGGAGAGAATGGACATTTTTGGGGTGGAAAAAGTTGAATCAATATTGTAGAGGAAGTAAAACGCTGGGGGTAAAAGTGGATGCAATGTGGAGGGGACAGATTGAATATTTTGGAGGCAAAATGGGGAACTGAGTAGTGGAGAGATGGGGAACATTTTGGAGGCAACACTTGACAAACTCTCTGGGGTGGAGAACGACCACATTGAGGGAAAAATGAGGTGATGAGCAGTGGGCACGTAGGGAAGGTCGTGGGGGTAAATCTTGAGAAAAGCCCCGTGGTATTCAAGAAATCCTTGGTAGCAGGACTGAGGAATTCAGTGGTGGAAAAATAGGGGAATTTTGCGGGGGTAAAACTTTAAAAGATCTAAGAGTTGAGAGTGTGTGTTTTTAGGTAGAAAGGATGTCTTGTTGAAGTTGGGCGTCTGGATTGTGGCATTTATGGATCCAGAAAGTAGAAGATAAAGGAGACTCCCAAAGCCTCGGTAGCTGTGTTAAGAAATCCGTCCCAGGGAAGAAAGGTACCTAAACCTCCTAGAAGTAGGGACTAATTAGCATGGGAAGGGGAAAACCCACCCCCAGTGGGAGAGAGCACGCCGGGTAAGGGAAGAGAAGGATGCCCTTAAGAAGAAGTAGGGAAGGTGAATTTCTCGGCTTGCTGAAATGTATCAAAAAGTTTGGAATCTGGGTCTGTGTGGAGGCCGGGATTTTCTCAGCCATATGCAGAGCCCAGCACTAGGAATAAAGGAATTCCAGGCTTTACAATGCCAAAAATGCAGTACCAGAGAGTTCTGTTATCCCGAGGACTTGGGGGATACTTGGCAAAAATTTCCGGGGGCCCAGGCTGGACCGAGCTTTTAACGCTCCCCGGATTCACGGGATCGGGGATTCCAGCGTGCCCTGCACGGGTTTTTTCAGGGAAGTCCCAAATCCTTCGTGTGAGCACGAAGCAGAATCCCCTGGGAGCTGTGAAGGCAACAGGATATTTCTTGGGAATTTTGAAGGGTTGGGTGAGTCCTCAGTGTTAGGTTGGAATGAACGCAAATTGTCCGGGAGTTGCTGGTTTGGGGATGGCCGGGTCTGGGTTTGGATTTGTGGGCACCGAGTGTTCCTTGTGTCAGCTTTAGGTCTTCTGGATTGGTAGGAATTGTCAGAGAAAAGAGAAGGCAATTGAAATGCGGAGCTCCATTCCCGGAGAAATGGTCAGGATGGGAGCGGGAAGGCTGTGGAGCTGCTGGGAGCTCGTGGAGAACGAAAGGATCTGAGGCCTGGAGGCAAAAGCTGTGGAACAAAGCCTGAAAAGGGTGTGGGGTGGGGCGGGAGGGGGAGGAGGGCACCGTGGTGGGGGGAAAGAGGGAAAGGATCCCTGCTCCGGGAATCCAGCAGGGACCAGGAGAGGATCATTTTCCATCCACTGCTCTCAGTGGAATCCTAATAAGGACGGTGGAAGGGAAGTGATTCGTTTGTTCTTAGGTTTGGAATGAAAGGTGCTCTTGCAGAGGGGACTATTGACCTGTTAAAAATCTGTTGGATACAGGAAAAGAGGGAGGAAGCAAGCAGCTGGGGAATGAAGGGGTGGATTTTTTGGTGGATACAGGGAAAGACACGGGAAGGGGCTCTCAAGTAGAATACACCTCACGGGCAGCACCAGGAGAAGCCTCAAGTGCTCTTTTTTTCCAAGCTCTGACATTCCAGAGGAGTAAGCAGTGGTCAGCCCATCACTTTCTGTATTCCTTGGATGCCCAGTGCTTTGTTGGGAAGAGATAATATTTGGAAATGAACAAATCCGGGGATGTAATTTCCTGATAGTAAAGCCCCAGAGAGCCTGGTTTTGATATCCTTCCAGCACCCAAACGCAGCAGAGGGAATCCTGGCGGAGCTGGAAAACGCTGTCGCTCCGTCGGTGGAATTCCTGGGAACTGGAAAGCAGCAGAAGCAGCAAGAACAGAGTTGGAAGCAGGCTCCAGCCGGGTAAGGCAGACACCAAATCCTTTGGAACTGGGCAGGGGTGGGAAGAATGAATTCTTACATTTGTAGCCCAGGGATTCCTGAGCAGGATCCCGGCAGGGAAGACTGCAGGGATCAGGCTGGGGCCTGATCGCAGCTGGGGGCAGCGAGCCTTGGAATTGGCTGAAGGGAAGAAAGAGGGATCCTTTGAGCACAAGGATCAGGTGTCAAATGCGGAGATGGCATCAGACAATTCCTCGGGAGGGTTTAGTTCCTGGGCCAAATCGATCTGCTGCCTTGTGAAAGAGCTCAGAGACCTGGGAAGAGCCCAAGCAACGCAGGGAATGCACCGGCAGATAAAAGTGCCGGGGAACGGTGGGGAAAAGCATCCGAACAGGGGGCCTCGTTTTGTACAGGGACGGTACAAAAAATTGTCCGAAAGAATAGGAATGGAATGGGATTTTACGTATTCCTCGGAGGCCACAATCCAGTGGGAAGGCTGAGAGAAAGAAACAAGGCCTAAAAAGGCAGATGAGCCAAATCTGCCCAAAGCCTCCAATGGCCACATTCCCTGGCATTGCTGAGGACTTCAGCCAAGCTCCAAGCAAAAGGTGAGCCCCTGATTTTGGTGCCAAGGGAAACTCCAAGTTAAGAATGATCCAAATATGAAGCGCTTCTCACAAAACTCAGCTTTGCAAACCTTTCTTTGGGCTAAAAAAGAAAAGATGGGAATGCCCTTGGCAGAAAAGCAGCTGTGAGGCACAGCAGGCTTCAAATGCCTGTCAGCAGGAGCTCCAGGAGAAACGGCTGCTGGCTCCGGGCATCCTGGGCTTTCCAGGCAGGTTTTGTAGCAGATTGCAAGGCAGTTTTCCTGCCTCTGGGGGGTGGCACCTGCATCCCGCTGGAAAGGGAAAATGTGGAGAGAGGGGCAAGCGGGAAGACGGTTGCTGATGTGTGTCCTTGGATCGCAGTTCCTCCCGGTGAGTCTGTGCTGCTGGAAGTTTGAAGGAGATCAGTCCTGGAGTACGTGTGGGTTCACCTGTGGGGTTTGGGAGCGACGCTGGCCATGAAATTCCAGGGATGTTCCCTTTGCTGGAGTGAGAAGCAGTGGAAGCACTTTGCTGTCTGCTTCTTCATCGCCTGCGCCTCGGTCCCCTGGGGCTCCAGGTAATCCCCTCTCACCTTTGCTTTTCCAAGGGTCTCTAAATGAGGGCTTGAGCTTTGGTGTAGCTCCCTTTACAGGGAAGATCTGTTCCAGGAAAGGTCTCCTGGTCTGGACCGATGGCGTTGCAGGAAGAGCAGGAAACCCCGCAGCTCCTGTGGCTCCCTCATCCGATTTGCCTGCAGGCAGCAGCAAGGATCATTCCCAAGTGTCATGCCCTGGCTCCGTGACTCGGTGAGGTTGTGTTCCCCCAAAGGCCAGGGGCCGCTTTGTTTTGCGGCTCACGAAAGTCCAGCTCGGTGGTGCTGGGTTTGGTTTTTGTGTGTAATGAAGGCACTGAAAAATTCCCCTCCTTCACTGGCACAGCCCTGGAGTGGGAGCAGATTCCCCTTATCCCGCAGTTATCCCGCTCCTGCCCTGGATCCCTGCGGTGCCGTGTGTTCTCCAAGCTCACAGCACTGCTGGCTCTAAACAAGAAAAACAATCCCTGTTCCTTCTCTTCTCCGTCCTTGATGTTCCCAGGCCCTGCATCTCCCTGGCTATTCCCTGTGGGAGTCTTCATCTCCATCCCACCTTATCCCGATCAGGTAAGGGTCTGAGATGTGTTTAGCAGCAAATGCATTCCTGTGAAGAAAGCCAAGAGCAAAGAGCATCCAGATGCAGAGAAGTCTTTAGAAAAGCGTTCCAGACGTGCAAATGAGGGATGTGTCTTCCTGCATCTCCTGTTGTTTTTCTCTGTCACGTTTTGGAAGGGTTTCTCTCAGTGATTTCCTGCAGTCCAGGTGCGTCCCTTCTTTTGTCCAAATCCAGTGCCAGAGGATTGAACAACTGACGAGTGGGGCCTGGGATGAAAACGGTTCTCCTAAAATGAGGGAAACAATGCTAGAAGAGAAATGAGCATCCTTTTAATGCCTGGAATAAAAATGCTGGAAAAGGGCACTTTTTATTTGATATGGTGTCATTCTCCTTTTTTTTTCCATAGCTAAAACTCCACGGTGAGCAATCAGAGCAGAAATAGGAAATGCAGGAGTCTTGGATTCCACAGTGGGATTAACTTCCCTTTTCTGCTCTCTTTCAGGACAGGAAAAACCACTGAACTCGCCCCATCTTTGGGACCAAGAGCTTTGGTGCTGGAGTAGGCAAAGCCAGCTAGGGCCCCCCTTGTCCTGCCCATGGTGTGGGTCAGGGACAGGCTCCTCTTCTCCTCTGCGCTGGGATGAACTGCCTAGGGAATGCTATTACTGACAGCCCGGTCCTAGCCCCGGCTACTGGAAATGGGCGGAGGTGAAGAGGCAAGTGCCAGAGTTGCTTGGGGATGATGGAATTGTGGTGTTTGGCTGTGCCCAGAGGGGCAGGTTGGGCATTTCTGTGTGTCTGAGGACCGGTTTGGGTGCTGGGGAGCCCGGGGAGCCGAGCTCTCAGTGCATTCCCAGCTCACCCGGGGGTGGGAGCTGGTGCAGGGCTCTGGTCGGGCTCGGGGCAGGCCCTGGCCCCGGCACAGACACGCTGGGGTGGTTTGGGGCCGCTTGGGGAGCCGTGGGAGGAGAATGAGGGATGGTGCTGGGCAGAGCGATCGGCCTGTGCTCGTGTCAGCGCAGCCGTGCAGGGCACTGGGATCTGGGTAAAACACCGGCTCTCCTGGTGTTCAGGGAAGCAAGGTCTGTATTTATCCATACATATTTATCCCTACATATTTATCCCTATATTTATCCATGGATTATCCATATATGTTTATCCATATACATTTATCCATATTTTTATCCACGTATTTACCCATGAATTTATCCCTATATTTACCCATGTATTTACCCAGGTATTTTATGAACACTCAAGTGCCATATCCATGTATTTTATGAGCACTTCCAGGGTTGGTGACTCCACCACTGCCCTGGGCAGCTGTTCCAGCGCTGGACAACCCTTCCCATGCTGGGCCAGGAGATGGATTCTGGAAATGCAGACTCCGAGGAGCAGGGGATTAAGGCAGCATTGGATTCCTTTATTCTCCCAGAAGGATAAAGGAGATTTATCCCCAGACGAACCAGAGGTGTTCACACTGAGGTCATTAGTGGGATTTCTTCCTTACTCCCACAAATACCCACTGGGGTGACAGAGTTCCCTACAAGGGCGGTGTTGGAAGGAGCTGCTGGAATGTTTTGCTGTTTATTGGGATCCACAGGATGTTTGGTGTCTCTCAGAGCTGTTCCAGGCTTTCCACAGACCCAAACGCTCCTCACACTTCTCCTCAGAGTAGAGAGGTTTCCCAGAGTGCTGGTTTTTAATTTCAGATGCTGGGATAACGACACGGCTTCAGGAGGCAGGAGACTCATTGTGCTGTGCCTCAGTCCAGGCAGGGACAACCCCCAGCTAATAAAAACCTCTTTAAAGCACAAAAAGTCCCATTAAACTGATATTATAAAGGCTGCAAATTGAAGCAGGCCTCAATCAGAAAGCAGCAGAATTTAATTCCCCCCCCTTGCCCATTTGCATGATGATCTCCTTCCTAATTGCCCATCTACGCTTTTCCCACAGAAGTGCTGTCCCGAGGTTGGAGATGGTTCCAGCTTTATGGAGCTTTGATCTTTATCTGGTTTTACTTTTTACAGGGCACAGAACCCGAGAGTGGCAGCTGCTTTCCTCTTGTTCCTCCTGTGGCAGTGAACTGCTCTTCCCAAGGACGGCTGCAGGAATTCTCAGGCAGCATAACATATGGAATGCCAGGCACGCTACAGAATTCCAGTGGGAGCAGCAGGAACTTCTGTTCTTTACTGGCAGGGCTGTGCCATGAAGGGGAGCTCGGAGATATTGGTCAGCTCAGGGAATGAGCCTGGCTCATGGTAAGGAAATTCACTGTGCAGTTACTTCGGGCCCTTCTCCTCCTTCTCCTCCTTCTCCTCCTTCTCCTCCTTCTCCTCCTTCTCCTCCTCCTTCTCCTTCTCCTCCTCCTTCTCCTCCTCCTTCTCCTCCTCCTTCTCCTTCTCCTTCTCCTTCTCCTTCTCCTTCTCCTTCTCCTTCTCCTTCTCCTTCTCCTTCTCCTTCTCCTTCTCCTTCTCCTTCTCCTTCTCCTTCTCCTTCTCCCTCTCTTCCCAACACCAGTTCCAGACCTCAGTATAATCCATGTTCCCACAGCCTGACCTTGCAGTTTTCCCAGTTTAGCAGCCCCAGCCACACTTGCAGCCTCTCTGTCTGGACTTTGTCTTGCTGAAATCTCCCTTTGTTGATCCTTTGCTGCCTCACCTTTTATCCAGCAATAACGTGCAGTGGGTGGAAGCTTCTCAGAATTCCCTCCCTGTTCCACTGGAAACATTCCCAAGTGGAAGCAGCTGCACTGCCCATCAGCACTTGCCTGCTTTTAGGGGTGGTTGAGGCATGAAGGATGCAACAAATGGAGTTGGCTCCAAGGGGATGAAATGCTCCCCCTGAGGCTGCTCAGAGAGCTGGAGCTGAGGAATCCGGGTGGGAATCACTCCAAGAAAAAGGAAGGAAAAGAGAGCAGAGGAACAGGGATGCAATTCCAACCTCTCCAAGGACTGGGATGGGCACATTCACCATCACCATTTAATCTAGACACGATTTCTTCTTTGCCTCTGGCTGCCAGGAGCAGGATGAGCAGTTTAATGAGTTTAAATAGTGAATAGTTTAATTAGCTGGAAGAGACTGGATCAATAGCTGCTTAAACAAACAACTGGATCCCTGTTTCCAAGCTTGGATGTAGTTTTGGAAGGTTCCTGGCAGTTTGGCAGGGATTAGTGATGCTGAGAATGTGCTTTTTTGTGGGTTTGGGGCTTTTACTCCTGTTCACGTGGCTGCTCTTTTTCTTGTTGAGTGGAAAACAGGAGGGAAAGAGCAACGACGGAAGGAATTCCACTCTTGCTGCTTCAAGGGATGGATCAGGAAGGGAACAGGCTGCAGGGAATTTGGAGTGCAAACTGAGATCTCTCCGATATTTTCGGCTCAGTCAGTCCATCAGTGCTTGGTAGCTGTTTAGGCCACGTGCAAGGTGAATGATGGTGCACATGGCAGAGCTGCTGGTGGCTCCTTCCCCTGCCCGGCTGTCAGTCACCCTGCAGGGTGCTGGAGCAGCGTGCCAGAGGCCGTGGATCCTATGGATCCCATGGATCCCAGGGGCGTGATCAGGAGCCTGGGCCTGCTGGCCACTCCTTGCTCTCTCTTACCCTGATTTTTCAGCTCTGCAGCGAATCCAGCTTGAGTTTTTCAACCCCCTAGAAACCCAGGGACCTTTCATGTCTGTTCTCAGATCTGGGATTTAAATCCAGCCCTTATCAAAGCACCCCGTGACCAGGCAGGCCCTGAATCCCAGCAGGGATCTGATAAAGAGGGACCTGACATCCTAAAGAAACCCTTTGAAATCCTGCTGGGATTGATTTGTATCCATAATGGAGCCCCGAGCTCTCTGCCAGGGAGAGATGAAGCTGCTCCTTTGCTTTATTATCCTCAGGCCCATCCCAGCTTTGAGGGAAATTCAGTCCCTCTTCAAGCCCCAAAATCATGGAAAAGCTCCTTTGTATCCTCTCCACAGCCCCTACGTGGATTAATCAACTTTTTATTTGATATGGTGTCATTCTCCTTTTTTTTCCATGGATAAAACTCCACGGTGAGCAATCAGAGCAGAAATAGGAAATGCAGGAGTCTTGGATTCCACAGTGGGATTAACTTCCCTTTTCTGCTCTCTTTCAGGACAGGAAAAACCACTGAACTCGCCCCATCTTTGGGACCAAGAGCTTTGGTGCTGGAGTAGGCAAAGCCAGCTAGGGCCCCCCTTGTCCTGCCCATGGTGTGGGTCAGGGACAGGCTCCTCTTCTCCTCTGCGCTGGGATGAACTGCCTAGGGAATGCTATTACTGACAGCCCGGTCCTAGCCCCGGCTACTGGAAATGGGCGGAGGTGAAGAGGCAAGTGCCAGAGTTGCTTGGGGATGATGGAATTGTGGTGTTTGGCTGTGCCCAGAGGGGCAGGTTGGGCATTTCTGTGTGTCTGAGGACCGGTTTGGGTGCTGGGGAGCCCGGGGAGCCGAGCTCTCAGTGCATTCCCAGCTCACCCGGGGGTGGGAGCTGGTGCAGGGCTCTGGTCGGGCTCGGGGCAGGCCCTGGCCCCGGCACAGACACGCTGGGGTGGTTTGGGGCCGCTTGGGGAGCCGTGGGAGGAGAATGAGGGATGGTGCTGGGCAGAGCGATCGGCCTGTGCTCGTGTCAGCGCAGCCGTGCAGGGCACTGGGATCTGGGTAAAACACCGGCTCTCCTGGTGTTCAGGGAAGCAAGGTCTGTATTTATCCATACATATTTATCCCTACATATTTATCCCTATATTTATCCATGGATTATCCATATATGTTTATCCATATACATTTATCCATATTTTTATCCACGTATTTACCCATGAATTTATCCCTATATTTACCCATGTATTTACCCAGGTATTTTATGAACACTCAAGTGCCATATCCATGTATTTTATGAGCACTTCCAGGGTTGGTGACTCCACCACTGCCCTGGGCAGCTGTTCCAGCGCTGGACAACCCTTCCCATGCTGGGCCAGGAGATGGATTCTGGAAATGCAGACTCCGAGGAGCAGGGGATTAAGGCAGCATTGGATTCCTTTATTCTCCCAGAAGGATAAAGGAGATTTATCCCCAGACGAACCAGAGGTGTTCACACTGAGGTCATTAGTGGGATTTCTTCCTTACTCCCACAAATACCCACTGGGGTGACAGAGTTCCCTACAAGGGCGGTGTTGGAAGGAGCTGCTGGAATGTTTTGCTGTTTATTGGGATCCACAGGATGTTTGGTGTCTCTCAGAGCTGTTCCAGGCTTTCCACAGACCCAAACGCTCCTCACACTTCTCCTCAGAGTAGAGAGGTTTCCCAGAGTGCTGGTTTTTAATTTCAGATGCTGGGATAACGACACGGCTTCAGGAGGCAGGAGACTCATTGTGCTGTGCCTCAGTCCAGGCAGGGACAACCCCCAGCTAATAAAAACCTCTTTAAAGCACAAAAAGTCCCATTAAACTGATATTATAAAGGCTGCAAATTGAAGCAGGCCTCAATCAGAAAGCAGCAGAATTTAATTCCCCCCCCTTGCCCATTTGCATGATGATCTCCTTCCTAATTGCCCATCTACGCTTTTCCCACAGAAGTGCTGTCCCGAGGTTGGAGATGGTTCCAGCTTTATGGAGCTTTGATCTTTATCTGGTTTTACTTTTTACAGGGCACAGAACCCGAGAGTGGCAGCTGCTTTCCTCTTGTTCCTCCTGTGGCAGTGAACTGCTCTTCCCAAGGACGGCTGCAGGAATTCTCAGGCAGCATAACGTATGGAATGCCAGGCACGCTACAGAATTCCAGTGGGAGCAGCAGGAACTTCTGTTCTTTACTGGCAGGGCTGTGCCATGAAGGGGAGCTCGGAGATATTGGTCAGCTCAGGGAATGAGCCTGGCTCATGGTAAGGAAATTCACTGTGCAGTTACTTCGGGCCCTTCTCCTCCTTCTCCTCCTTCTCCTCCTTCTCCTCCTTCTCCTCCTTCTCCTCCTTCTCCTTCTCCTTCTCCTTCTCCTTCTCCTTCTCCTTCTCCTTCTCCTTCTCCTTCTCCTTCTCCTTCTCCCTCTCTTCCCAACACCAGTTCCAGACCTCAGTATAATCCATGTTCCCACAGCCTGACCTTGCAGTTTTCCCAGTTTAGCAGCCCCAGCCACACTTGCAGCCTCTCTGTCTGGACTTTGTCTTGCTGAAATCTCCCTTTGTTGATCCTTTGCTGCCTCACCTTTTATCCAGCAATAACGTGCAGTGGGTGGAAGCTTCTCAGAATTCCCTCCCTGTTCCACTGGAAACATTCCCAAGTGGAAGCAGCTGCACTGCCCATCAGCACTTGCCTGCTTTTAGGGGTGGTTGAGGCATGAAGGATGCAACAAATGGAGTTGGCTCCAAGGGGATGAAATGCTCCCCCTGAGGCTGCTCAGAGAGCTGGAGCTGAGGAATCCGGGTGGGAATCACTCCAAGAAAAAGGAAGGAAAAGAGAGCAGAGGAACAGGGATGCAATTCCAACCTCTCCAAGGACTGGGATGGGCACATTCACCATCACCATTTAATCTAGACACGATTTCTTCTTTGCCTCTGGCTGCCAGGAGCAGGATGAGCAGTTTAATGAGTTTAAATAGTGAATAGTTTAATTAGCTGGAAGAGACTGGATCAATAGCTGCTTAAACAAACAACTGGATCCCTGTTTCCAAGCTTGGATGTAGTTTTGGAAGGTTCCTGGCAGTTTGGCAGGGATTAGTGATGCTGAGAATGTGCTTTTTTGTGGGTTTGGGGCTTTTACTCCTGTTCACGTGGCTGCTCTTTTTCTTGTTGAGTGGAAAACAGGAGGGAAAGAGCAACGACGGAAGGAATTCCACTCTTGCTGCTTCAAGGGATGGATCAGGAAGGGAACAGGCTGCAGGGAATTTGGAGTGCAAACTGAGATCTCTCCGATATTTTCGGCTCAGTCAGTCCATCAGTGCTTGGTAGCTGTTTAGGCCACGTGCAAGGTGAATGATGGTGCACATGGCAGAGCTGCTGGTGGCTCCTTCCCCTGCCCGGCTGTCAGTCACCCTGCAGGGTGCTGGAGCAGCGTGCCAGAGGCCGTGGATCCTATGGATCCCATGGATCCCAGGGGCGTGATCAGGAGCCTGGGCCTGCTGGCCACTCCTTGCTCTCTCTTACCCTGATTTTTCAGCTCTGCAGCGAATCCAGCTTGAGTTTTTCAACCCCCTAGAAACCCAGGGACCTTTCATGTCTGTTCTCAGATCTGGGATTTAAATCCAGCCCTTATCAAAGCACCCCGTGACCAGGCAGGCCCTGAATCCCAGCAGGGATCTGATAAAGAGGGACCTGACATCCTAAAGAAACCCTTTGAAATCCTGCTGGGATTGATTTGTATCCATAATGGAGCCCCGAGCTCTCTGCCAGGGAGAGATGAAGCTGCTCCTTTGCTTTATTATCCTCAGGCCCATCCCAGCTTTGAGGGAAATTCAGTCCCTCTTCAAGCCCCAAAATCATGGAAAAGCTCCTTTGTATCCTCTCCACAGCCCCTACGTGGATTAATCAACTTTTTATTTGATATGGTGTCATTCTCCTTTTTTTTCCATGGATAAAACTCCACGGTGAGCAATCAGAGCAGAAATAGGAAATGCAGGAGTCTTGGATTCCACAGTGGGATTAACTTCCCTTTTCTGCTCTCTTTCAGGACAGGAAAAACCACTGAACTCGCCCCATCTTTGGGACCAAGAGCTTTGGTGCTGGAGTAGGCAAAGCCAGCTAGGGCCCCCCTTGTCCTGCCCATGGTGTGGGTCAGGGACAGGCTCCTCTTCTCCTCTGCGCTGGGATGAACTGCCTAGGGAATGCTATTACTGACAGCCCGGTCCTAGCCCCGGCTACTGGAAATGGGCGGAGGTGAAGAGGCAAGTGCCAGAGTTGCTTGGGGATGATGGAATTGTGGTGTTTGGCTGTGCCCAGAGGGGCAGGTTGGGCATTTCTGTGTGTCTGAGGACCGGTTTGGGTGCTGGGGAGCCCGGGGAGCCGAGCTCTCAGTGCATTCCCAGCTCACCCGGGGGTGGGAGCTGGTGCAGGGCTCTGGTCGGGCTCGGGGCAGGCCCTGGCCCCGGCACAGACACGCTGGGGTGGTTTGGGGCCGCTTGGGGAGCCGTGGGAGGAGAATGAGGGATGGTGCTGGGCAGAGCGATCGGCCTGTGCTCGTGTCAGCGCAGCCGTGCAGGGCACTGGGATCTGGGTAAAACACCGGCTCTCCTGGTGTTCAGGGAAGCAAGGTCTGTATTTATCCATACATATTTATCCCTACATATTTATCCCTATATTTATCCATGGATTATCCATATATGTTTATCCATATACATTTATCCATATTTTTATCCACGTATTTACCCATGAATTTATCCCTATATTTACCCATGTATTTACCCAGGTATTTTATGAACACTCAAGTGCCATATCCATGTATTTTATGAGCACTTCCAGGGTTGGTGACTCCACCACTGCCCTGGGCAGCTGTTCCAGCGCTGGACAACCCTTCCCATGCTGGGCCAGGAGATGGATTCTGGAAATGCAGACTCCGAGGAGCAGGGGATTAAGGCAGCATTGGATTCCTTTATTCTCCCAGAAGGATAAAGGAGATTTATCCCCAGACGAACCAGAGGTGTTCACACTGAGGTCATTAGTGGGATTTCTTCCTTACTCCCACAAATACCCACTGGGGTGACAGAGTTCCCTACAAGGGCGGTGTTGGAAGGAGCTGCTGGAATGTTTTGCTGTTTATTGGGATCCACAGGATGTTTGGTGTCTCTCAGAGCTGTTCCAGGCTTTCCACAGACCCAAACGCTCCTCACACTTCTCCTCAGAGTAGAGAGGTTTCCCAGAGTGCTGGTTTTTAATTTCAGATGCTGGGATAACGACACGGCTTCAGGAGGCAGGAGACTCATTGTGCTGTGCCTCAGTCCAGGCAGGGACAACCCCCAGCTAATAAAAACCTCTTTAAAGCACAAAAAGTCCCATTAAACTGATATTATAAAGGCTGCAAATTGAAGCAGGCCTCAATCAGAAAGCAGCAGAATTTAATTCCCCCCCCTTGCCCATTTGCATGATGATCTCCTTCCTAATTGCCCATCTACGCTTTTCCCACAGAAGTGCTGTCCCGAGGTTGGAGATGGTTCCAGCTTTATGGAGCTTTGATCTTTATCTGGTTTTACTTTTTACAGGGCACAGAACCCGAGAGTGGCAGCTGCTTTCCTCTTGTTCCTCCTGTGGCAGTGAACTGCTCTTCCCAAGGACGGCTGCAGGAATTCTCAGGCAGCATAACGTATGGAATGCCAGGCACGCTACAGAATTCCAGTGGGAGCAGCAGGAACTTCTGTTCTTTACTGGCAGGGCTGTGCCATGAAGGGGAGCTCGGAGATATTGGTCAGCTCAGGGAATGAGCCTGGCTCATGGTAAGGAAATTCACTGTGCAGTTACTTCGGGCCCTTCTCCTCCTTCTCCTCCTTCTCCTCCTTCTCCTCCTTCTCCTCCTTCTCCTCCTTCTCCTCCTTCTCCTTCTCCTTCTCCTTCTCCTTCTCCTTCTCCTTCTCCTTCTCCTTCTCCTTCTCCTTCTCCTTCTCCTTCTCCTTCTCCTTCTCCTTCTCCCTCTCTTCCCAACACCAGTTCCAGACCTCAGTATAATCCATGTTCCCACAGCCTGACCTTGCAGTTTTCCCAGTTTAGCAGCCCCAGCCACACTTGCAGCCTCTCTGTCTGGACTTTGTCTTGCTGAAATCTCCCTTTGTTGATCCTTTGCTGCCTCACCTTTTATCCAGCAATAACGTGCAGTGGGTGGAAGCTTCTCAGAATTCCCTCCCTGTTCCACTGGAAACATTCCCAAGTGGAAGCAGCTGCACTGCCCATCAGCACTTGCCTGCTTTTAGGGGTGGTTGAGGCATGAAGGATGCAACAAATGGAGTTGGCTCCAAGGGGATGAAATGCTCCCCCTGAGGCTGCTCAGAGAGCTGGAGCTGAGGAATCCGGGTGGGAATCACTCCAAGAAAAAGGAAGGAAAAGAGAGCAGAGGAACAGGGATGCAATTCCAACCTCTCCAAGGACTGGGATGGGCACATTCACCATCACCATTTAATCTAGACACGATTTCTTCTTTGCCTCTGGCTGCCAGGAGCAGGATGAGCAGTTTAATGAGTTTAAAGAGTGAATAGTTTAATTAGCTGGAAGAGACTGGATCAATAGCTGCTTAAACAAACAACTGGATCCCTGTTTCCAAGCTTGGATGTAGTTTTGGAAGGTTCCTGGCAGTTTGGCAGGGATTAGTGATGCTGAGAATGTGCTTTTTTGTGGGTTTGGGGCTTTTACTCCTGTTCACGTGGCTGCTCTTTTTCTTGTTGAGTGGAAAACAGGAGGGAAAGAGCAACGACGGAAGGAATTCCACTCTTGCTGCTTCAAGGGATGGATCAGGAAGGGAACAGGCTGCAGGGAATTTGGAGTGCAAACTGAGATCTCTCCGATATTTTCGGCTCAGTCAGTCCATCAGTGCTTGGTAGCTGTTTAGGCCACGTGCAAGGTGAATGATGGTGCACATGGCAGAGCTGCTGGTGGCTCCTTCCCCTGCCCGGCTGTCAGTCACCCTGCAGGGTGCTGGAGCAGCGTGCCAGAGGCCGTGGATCCTATGGATCCCATGGATCCCAGGGGCGTGATCAGGAGCCTGGGCCTGCTGGCCACTCCTTGCTCTCTCTTACCCTGATTTTTCAGCTCTGCAGCGAATCCAGCTTGAGTTTTTCAACCCCCTAGAAACCCAGGGACCTTTCATGTCTGTTCTCAGATCTGGGATTTAAATCCAGCCCTTATCAAAGCACCCCGTGACCAGGCAGGCCCTGAATCCCAGCAGGGATCTGATAAAGAGGGACCTGACATCCTAAAGAAACCCTTTGAAATCCTGCTGGGATTGATTTGTATCCATAATGGAGCCCCGAGCTCTCTGCCAGGGAGAGATGAAGCTGCTCCTTTGCTTTATTATCCTCAGGCCCATCCCAGCTTTGAGGGAAATTCAGTCCCTCTTCAAGCCCCAAAATCATGGAAAAGCTCCTTTGTATCCTCTCCACAGCCCCTACGTGGATTAATCAACTTTTTATTTGATATGGTGTCATTCTCCTTTTTTTTCCATGGATAAAACTCCACGGTGAGCAATCAGAGCAGAAATAGGAAATGCAGGAGTCTTGGATTCCACAGTGGGATTAACTTCCCTTTTCTGCTCTCTTTCAGGACAGGAAAAACCACTGAACTCGCCCCATCTTTGGGACCAAGAGCTTTGGTGCTGGAGTAGGCAAAGCCAGCTAGGGCCCCCCTTGTCCTGCCCATGGTGTGGGTCAGGGACAGGCTCCTCTTCTCCTCTGTGCTGGGATGAACTGCCTAGGGAATGCTATTACTGACAGCCCGGTCCTAGCCCCGGCTAGGGGCGGAAATGGGCGGAGGTGAAGAGGCAAGTGCCAGAGTTGCTTGGGGATGATGGAATTGTGGTGTTTGGCTGTGCCCAGAGGGGCAGGTTGGGCATTTCTGTGTGTCTGAGGACCGGTTTGGGTGCTGGGGAGCCCGGGGAGCCGAGCTCTCAGTGCATTCCCAGCTCACCCGGGGGTGGGAGCTGGTGCAGGGCTGGGTGACAGCCTCTGGTCGGGCTCGGGGCAGGCCCTGGCCCCGGCACAGACACGCTGGGGTGGTTTGGGGCCGCTTGGGGAGCAATGGGAAGAAAATGAGGGATGGTGCTGGGCAGAGCGATCGGCCTGTGCTCGTGTCAGCGCAGCCGTGCAGGGCACTGGGATCTGGGTAAAACACCGGCTCTCCTGGTGTTCAGGGATGCAAGGTCTGAGGGACCGGATTTACTTGGGGTTTTCCAGGACAGCAGGAAGAAGAGGAAATGTGGTGCCAGAGGTGCGTCCCATCAGGTTGCAGTTCCCTCTTTCCCATTTCCATTTCCTCCTCAGTGCGGGTGTCCCCTGCAGCCCATGAGCACGTGGCCGGTGACAACTCCCTGTCTGTGGAGGGATTCCTTATGGAACAAGGGCAGATGACACTTGTGTGAGGCTTACGACTGTTAGAATTAGACCAGGATGGGTTTAAGGAAAACTAGAATCGTGTGTTAATCTTACTGGTCAATGAACAAATGGAATCCACACTTCTGTAAGAAAAAATAGAGTGTATGGAGCATATAGAAGAAGCTGGTTTTGCCTGCTGCTGCTGCTTGGCTGTATCATGTAACCCCATTCGAACTCTGCCTTCAAGACAGCTGTGAGACCGTGAAATAAAGAACTTAGCAGAACAGCAGCCTCCTCTGCTCTTTCACCCTGGTCCGAGAAGGAGGGGTACCCTGTCAAAGGCTCAACACTTGCCTTTCTGACTTTGTTTCTAAATTTCTACCTTTCTAATTTTGTTTGTTTCTAATTTTTTTGTTTGTTTGTTTCTAACTTTGTTTGTTTTCAACTTTCTCCCTTTAGAAATTTGTTTGTTTCTTGTATTTTACCTCTTTGTTTGTTTCTAAATTTCTGCCGTTGTAACTTTGTTTCTAACTTTCTACTTTTAAAATTTCATTTGTTTTTAACTTTTTATCATTCCTCCCAGCGAGGGCTGTGTGCAGAATACTAAAACCTGTTAAGTTCTTCACTTTTACGTCTATAGGCAAATGCTACTGATTTAGATGTAAATTCATTTTGAAATAAGCCAGCCCTCTCTGTCTACTCTGTCGCATACAGCAATATAAGAAGCTGGGAATAGAGATCCGCAGGTGTTGAGAATAAGGAGCCGGCGTTTTTCTGTAGGAAGGAAAGCAGCAAGCGCCTGGCCCCAGGAGCCGAGACGCTCGGGCTGCAGGAGCTGCAGAGCGCCCGGAGCCGGCTTTTCCCTGTGCTCTGTGCCTGCCCCCGGGCTGAGCTGGGCGGCGCTGCTGCCGCCTGGTGGCGAGAGCGCGGCACTGCCGCCCCCGACACGGCGCCCCGGCGCTGCTGCCGCCCGGTGCCGGCTGAGCCGAGAGGGCGGCGGCCTCGGTGGCTGCCGAGCGTGGCAAGGAGCGGGAGCGAGCGGGGCCGGGTCTGTCAGCGGAGGGGAGGGGCGAAGGGCGGTTCGGAGCGCCAAGGGACACGGCCGTGCACGAGCGGGGCCACAGCTATGGAAAGGGCCGGGCGCCGTGCGGGGCGGTGACCGCGGGGAATGACAGCGCGGGGGGCGGCCCGGCGGGGCCGGTTTTGCCGGGCAGCAGAGGCGCGGTCGCAGCGCGACCCGGGCGGGAGGCACCGGGCGGGCACGGTCGGAATAGAGCCGCCCGCGTGTCGCTCTCAAGGAGGCGGCTCGGAAAGGAAGGCGCAGTTCCGCGCTCTCGGGACGGCGTTAAGTGACGTTTTTATTAGAATAGTATAGTTTTTATTTTATTTTATTATTTTATTATCTGCCAGGACCTTGCAGAGGGTGGTTTACACTTCCGCCACACTCAAGATGGCGGACGCAGTAGGCCCCCTGCGAGAGGTGTCCCTGCCGATGCCTGCCGCCGGTCGCGGAGCCGTCGGCCGCCTCCGGCGCGGCTGACCCCGCCAGCCGTGTCCTCGCACCGGGAAGCACGGCGGAAAATCGCGCGGAAAGCGCGGGGCCGGCGTCGGAGTCCGGGCCGGATTCAGGCAGCCGACTAGACAGAAGCCCTTGTGAGGGGCGGCGGGGGCCCTAAGTGTACCACACTAAAGATGGCGGCTCGACCGGAAGTGGCTTCTGCCAGCACCCAAGATGGCGGCGAAGGGCGGAAGTGTCGTCACTGCCACACTAAAGATGGCGGTCGTGTGCAGTGTTTTCTGACCTTCTCAATATGGCGGCAGGGAAGGCCCCCCCCCCCCCCAAGCTGCGTCTATTCGGCTGCCTGAACGCGACGCCGACGCCGACGTCAGCCCAGCGCTTGCGCGCAATTTTCTGAGGCGTTTCCCGCTACGCGGACACCGACTGTGGGGTCAGCGGCGCCTGGGGCAGGCGGGAGCATTCAGGCAGTCGAATAGACGGAGCGGGGGGGGGGGGGGGGGGGGGGTCCTTCCGGCCGCCATCTTGAGAAGGTCGAATAGCCACATCGGTGCCGTATCGGTGACTTCCGCCCTTCTTCGCCAGGAGCGCCAATGGCGGGGAGCCCGGGGAGCAGCGCTGCCGGGCCGGGGGCACCGGGGCGGGTGCTCCGGGCTCGGAGGTGAGCGGGGAACGGGGACAGCCCCGAGCGGACGGTGGGGGCCGCGGGGGATCGGTATTCCGGCCCAGGGATGAGTGTTCCGGCACAGGGGTGGCTGTCCCGGCACAGGGATGCGTTCCTGGACTGTCTAATAATATTATTTAACGATCGTGCAAGGAGATCTGTATAAAAAAATCCTCCGTGGTCATCCTTCTCCCACAGCCCCGCTGTGTTTTCAGGATCTTGGGGGAAGAGTTTGGGTCTGAACAAGGCTCTCGGGCACAGGGTGGGATTCTTGGGGTGCAGGGCCAGGATTTGGACTCGATGCTCCCTGTGGGTCCCTTGCAGCCCAGGAAATGCTGCGATCCTGTGCCTCTGAGGGTGAAATAAAGGGGAGCGGTGGGGTTTGTGCCCGCTGTATTCACGGCCCCGCCGGCTCAGGGCGGGTTAAAGGCGCAGCTGCCCCGAGACAGCGGGACCGGCCGGGGCTGCTCGCTCCCGGTGCTGCCGCCTCGTGGGGAGAGCCCGGCACTGCAGCCCGCGCAGGCGCTGGACCACGGGATGGGCGTGGAACAGCAGCGCAGGGGATGCTGAGGCAGCCCAGGGAATGCTGCGGTCCCAGGGAAGGCTGAGGCGTCCCCTGCCCGGGGCACTCGGCAGCAAACCCCTGATGTTGAGCAGAAAAAGGAAAGTTCTGGGTTAGTGGGAGGAGGTTTCTGGAATGGAGCTGGGACAGGTGCTGATCCACGCATGGAATCACGGGCTGGTTTGGCTTGGAAGGGACCACCAGGATCATTTACACTCTGTTTGTTGTCTGATTGCACAGCGAAGAACATCCAGAACTGCCACCTCACCCTCACGGACAGCAGGAATGTCTTCCATAGCTCTTGTTTTGGAATGGGAATGGCTGTTGGGAGCTCTGGCAGGACCAGGTAAGAAGAGAAATGGGATCATTGTGGCTGCTGCTGGAGGTGGTTTTCTGCTTTCCGGCTGTTCTTCTCATTGATCCTTTCACAGCAGTGTTCTAGGGCACATTTGAGGGTAATTCCAGGAATTTGAAACCAGATGAAAACTGGTGGGGCAAAAATGTGAACACAATCCATTTCTGGTAGTTCCAAGCTTCTCCCACAACACCGTTCCAGGGGAAAGCTGATAAAAGGGTAAAGATGCAGAGGAACAAGTGCTGTAAAGCCCCCTGGCGCTCTGAGAGAGCAAACCTTCCAGTAGTCCCAGCAGATCTCTTGGAGAAAGTGTGGGATCGCAAGGTTTTCCAGGAAAGCAAAACAAGGGTGGAGATGAGGGAATAGGCTTCCAGTTCTTCCTTTAGCTGAAAGCCTGGGGGAATTGAGAGGGGCCACAAGAACTGTTTGTGTAGGCAAATGGGAGTTTGGGGTCTGAATCTGAGTTTCCCTCTGGGGCATTTTTGAGGGAAAAGCTGAGGTGCTGTTTAAGGGAGAGAATGGACATTTTTGGGGTGGAAAAAGTTGAATCAATATTGTAGAGGAAGTAAAACGCTGGGGGTAAAAGTGGATGCAATGTGGAGGGGACAGATTGAATATTTTGGAGGCAAAATGGGGAACTGAGTAGTGGAGAGATGGGGAACATTTTGGAGGCAACACTTGACAAACTCTCTGGGGTGGAGAACGACCACATTGAGGGAAAAATGAGGTGATGAGCAGTGGGCACGTAGGGAAGGTCGTGGGGGTAAATCTTGAGAAAAGCCCCGTGGTATTCAAGAAATCCTTGGTAGCAGGACTGAGGAATTCAGTGGTGGAAAAATAGGGGAATTTTGCGGGGGTAAAACTTTAAAAGATCTAAGAGTTGAGAGTGTGTGTTTTTAGGTAGAAAGGATGTCTTGTTGAAGTTGGGCGTCTGGATTGTGGCATTTATGGATCCAGAAAGTAGAAGATAAAGGAGACTCCCAAAGCCTCGGTAGCTGTGTTAAGAAATCCGTCCCAGGGAAGAAAGGTACCTAAACCTCCTAGAAGTAGGGACTAATTAGCATGGGAAGGGGAAAACCCACCCCCAGTGGGAGAGAGCACGCCGGGTAAGGGAAGAGAAGGATGCCCTTAAGAAGAAGTAGGGAAGGTGAATTTCTCGGCTTGCTGAAATGTATCAAAAAGTTTGGAATCTGGGTCTGTGTGGAGGCCGGGATTTTCTCAGCCATATGCAGAGCCCAGCACTAGGAATAAAGGAATTCCAGGCTTTACAACGCCAAAAATGCAGTACCAGAGAGTTCTGTTATCCCGAGGACTTGGGGGATACTTGGCAAAAATTTCCGGGGGCCCAGGCTGGACCGAGCTTTTAACGCTCCCCGGATTCACGGGATCGGGGATTCCAGCGTGCCCTGCACGGGTTTTTTCAGGGAAGTCCCAAATCCTTCGTGTGAGCACGAAGCAGAATCCCCTGGGAGCTGTGAAGGCAACAGGATATTTCTTGGGAATTTTGAAGGGTTGGGTGAGTCCTCAGTGTTAGGTTGGAATGAACGCAAATTGTCCGGGAGTTGCTGGTTTGGGGATGGCCGGGTCTGGGTTTGGATTTGTGGGCACCGAGTGTTCCTTGTGTCAGCTTTAGGTCTTCTGGATTGGTAGGAATTGTCAGAGAAAAGAGAAGGCAATTGAAATGCGGAGCTCCATTCCCGGAGAAATGGTCAGGATGGGAGCGGGAAGGCTGTGGAGCTGCTGGGAGCTCGTGGAGAACGAAAGGATCTGAGGCCTGGAGGCAAAAGCTGTGGAACAAAGCCTGAAAAGGGTGTGGGGTGGGGCGGGAGGGGGAGGAGGGCACCGTGGTGGGGGGAAAGAGGGAAAGGATCCCTGCTCCGGGAATCCAGCAGGGACCAGGAGAGGATCATTTTCCATCCACTGCTCTCAGTGGAATCCTAATAAGGACGGTGGAAGGGAAGTGATTCGTTTGTTCTTAGGTTTGGAATGAAAGGTGCTCTTGCAGAGGGGACTATTGACCTGTTAAAAATCTGTTGGATACAGGAAAAGAGGGAGGAAGCAAGCAGCTGGGGAATGAAGGGGTGGATTTTTTGGTGGATACAGGGAAAGACACGGGAAGGGGCTCTCAAGTAGAATACACCTCACGGGCAGCACCAGGAGAAGCCTCAAGTGCTCTTTTTTTCCAAGCTCTGACATTCCAGAGGAGTAAGCAGTGGTCAGCCCATCACTTTCTGTATTCCTTGGATGCCCAGTGCTTTGTTGGGAAGAGATAATATTTGGAAATGAACAAATCCGGGGATGTAATTTCCTGATAGTAAAGCCCCAGAGAGCCTGGTTTTGATATCCTTCCAGCACCCAAACGCAGCAGAGGGAATCCTGGCGGAGCTGGAAAACGCTGTCGCTCCGTCGGTGGAATTCCTGGGAACTGGAAAGCAGCAGAAGCAGCAAGAACAGAGTTGGAAGCAGGCTCCAGCCGGGTAAGGCAGACACCAAATCCTTTGGAACTGGGCAGGGGTGGGAAGAATGAATTCTTACATTTGTAGCCCAGGGATTCCTGAGCAGGATCCCGGCAGGGAAGACTGCAGGGATCAGGCTGGGGCCTGATCGCAGCTGGGGGCAGCGAGCCTTGGAATTGGCTGAAGGGAAGAAAGAGGGATCCTTTGAGCACAAGGATCAGGTGTCAAATGCGGAGATGGCATCAGACAATTCCTCGGGAGGGTTTAGTTCCTGGGCCAAATCGATCTGCTGCCTTGTGAAGGAGCTCAGAGACCTGGGAAGAGCCCAAGCAACGCAGGGAATGCACCGGCAGATAAAAGTGCCGGGGAACGGTGGGGAAAAGCATCCGAACAGGGGGCCTCGTTTTGTACAGGGACGGTACAAAAAATTGTCCGAAAGAATAGGAATGGAATGGGATTTTACGTATTCCTCGGAGGCCACAATCCAGTGGGAAGGCTGAGAGAAAGAAACAAGGCCTAAAAAGGCAGATGAGCCAAATCTGCCCAAAGCCTCCAATGGCCACATTCCCTGGCATTGCTGAGGACTTCAGCCAAGCTCCAAGCAAAAGGTGAGCCCCTGATTTTGGTGCCAAGGGAAACTCCAAGTTAAGAATGATCCAAATATGAAGCGCTTCTCACAAAACTCAGCTTTGCAAACCTTTCTTTGGGCTAAAAAAGAAAAGATGGGAATGCCCTTGGCAGAAAAGCAGCTGTGAGGCACAGCAGGCTTCAAATGCCTGTCAGCAGGAGCTCCAGGAGAAACGGCTGCTGGCTCCAGGCATCCTGGGCTTTCCAGGCAGGTTTTGTAGCGGATTGCAAGGCAGTTTTCCTGCCTCTGGGGGGTGGCACCTGCATCCCGCTGGAAAGGGAAAATGTGGAGAGAGGGGCAAGCGGGAAGACGGTTGCTGATGTGTGTCCTTGGATCGCAGTTCCTCCCGGTGAGTCTGTGCTGCTGGAAGTTTGAAGGAGATCAGTCCTGGAGTACGTGTGGGTTCACCTGTGGGGTTTGGGAGCGACGCTGGCCATGAAATTCCAGGGATGTTCCCTTTGCTGGAGTGAGAAGCAGTGGAAGCACTTTGCTGTCTGCTTCTTCATCGCCTGCGCCTCGGTCCCCTGGGGCTCCAGGTAATCCCCTCTCACCTTTGCTTTTCCAAGGGTCTCTAAATGAGGGCTTGAGCTTTGGTGTAGCTCCCTTTACAGGGAAGATCTGTTCCAGGAAAGGTCTCCTGGTCTGGACCGATGGCGTTGCAGGAAGAGCAGGAAACCCCGCAGCTCCTGTGGCTCCCTCATCCGATTTGCCTGCAGGCAGCAGCAAGGATCATTCCCAAGTGTCATGCCCTGGCTCCGTGACTCGGTGAGGTTGTGTTCCCCCAAAGGCCAGGGGCCGCTTTGTTTTGCGGCTCACGAAAGTCCAGCTCGGTGGTGCTGGGTTTGGTTTTTGTGTGTAATGAAGGCACTAAAAAATTCCCCTCCTTCACTGGCACAGCCCTGGAGTGGGAGCAGATTCCCCTTATCCCGCAGTTATCCCGCTCCTGCCCTGGATCCCTGCGGTGCCGTGTGTTCTCCAAGCTCACAGCACTGCTGGCTCTAAACAAGAAAAACAATCCCTGTTCCTTCTCTTCTCCGTCCTTGATGTTCCCAGGCCCTGCATCTCCCTGGCTATTCCCTGTGGGAGTCTTCATCTCCATCCCACCTTATCCCGATCAGGTAAGGGTCTGAGATGTGTTTAGCAGCAAATGCATTCCTGTGAAGAAAGCCAAGAGCAAAGAGCATCCAGATGCAGAGAAGTCTTTAGAAAAGCGTTCCAGACGTGCAAATGAGGGATGTGTCTTCCTGCATCTCCTGTTGTTTTTCTCTGTCACGTTTTGGAAGGGTTTCTCTCAGTGATTTCCTGCAGTCCAGGTGCGTCCCTTCTTTTGTCCAAATCCAGTGCCAGAGGATCGAACAACTGACGAGTGGGGCCTGGGATGAAAACGGTTCTCCTAAAATGAGGGAAACAATGCTAGAAGAGAAATGAGCATCCTTTTAATGCCTGGAATAAAAATGCTGGAAAAGGGCACTTTTTATTTGCTATGGTGTCATTCTCCTTTTTTTTTCCATAGCTAAAACTCCACGGTGAGCAATCAGAGCAGAAATAGGAAATGCAGGAGTCTTGGATTCCACAGTGGGATTAACTTCCCTTTTCTGCTCTCTTTCAGGACAGGAAAAACCACTGAACTCGCCCCATCTTTGGGACCAAGAGCTTTGGTGCTGGAGTAGGCAAAGCCAGCTAGGGCCCCCCTTGTCCTGCCCATGGTGTGGGTCAGGGACAGGCTCCTCTTCTCCTCTGTGCTGGGATGAACTGCCTAGGGAATGCTATTACTGACAGCCCGGTCCTAGCCCCGGCTACTGGAAATGGGCGGAGGTGAAGAGGCAAGTGCCAGAGTTGCTTGGGGATGATGGAATTGTGGTGTTTGGCTGTGCCCAGAGGGGCAGGTTGGGCATTTCTGTGTGTCTGAGGACCGGTTTGGGTGCTGGGGAGCCCGGGGAGCCGAGCTCTCAGTGCATTCCCAGCTCACCCGGGGGTGGGAGCTGGTGCAGGGCTCTGGTCGGGCTCGGGGCAGGCCCTGGCCCCGGCACAGACACGCTGGGGTGGTTTGGGGCCGCTTGGGGAGCCGTGGGAGGAGAATGAGGGATGGTGCTGGGCAGAGCGATCGGCCTGTGCTCGTGTCAGCGCAGCCGTGCAGGGCACTGGGATCTGGGTAAAACACCGGCTCTCCTGGTGTTCAGGGAAGCAAGGTCTGTATTTATCCATACATATTTATCCCTACATATTTATCCCTATATTTATCCATGGATTATCCATATATGTTTATCCATATACATTTATCCATATTTTTATCCACGTATTTACCCATGAATTTATCCCTATATTTACCCATGTATTTACCCAGGTATTTTATGAACACTCAAGTGCCATATCCATGTATTTTATGAGCACTTCCAGGGTTGGTGACTCCACCACTGCCCTGGGCAGCTGTTCCAGCGCTGGACAACCCTCCCCATGCTGGGCCAGGAGATGGATTCTGGAAATGCAGACTCTGAGGAGCAGGGGATTAAGGCAGCATTGGATTCCTTTATTCTCCCAGAAGGATAAAGGAGATTTATCCCCAGACGAACCAGAGGTGATCACACTGAGGTCATTAGTGGGATTTCTTCCTTACTCCCACAAATACCCACTGGGGTGACAGACTTCCCTACAAGGGCGGTGTTGGAAGGAGCTGCTGGAATGTTTTGCTGTTTATTGGGATCCACAGGATGTTTGGTGTCTCTCAGAGCTGTTCCAGGCTTTCCACAGACCCAAACGCTCCTCACACTTCTCCTCAGAGTAGAGAGGTTTCCCAGAGTGCTGGTTTTTAATTTCAGATGCTGGGATAACGACACGGCTTCAGGAGGCAGGAGACTCATTGTGCTGTGCCTCAGTCCAGGCAGGGACAACCCCCAGCTAATAAAAACCTCTTTAAAGCACAAAAAGTCCCATTAAACTGATATTATAAAGGCTGCAAATTGAAGCAGGCCTCAATCAGAAAGCAGCAGAATTTAATTCCCCCCCCTTGCCCATTTGCATGATGATCTCCTTCCTAATTGCCCATCTACGCTTTTCCCACAGAAGTGCTGTCCCGAGGTTGGAGATGGTTCCAGCTTTATGGAGCTTTGATCTTTATCTGGTTTTACTTTTTACAGGGCACAGAACCCGAGAGTGGCAGCTGCTTTCCTCTTGTTCCTCCTGTGGCAGTGAACTGCTCTTCCCGAGGACGGCTGCAGGAATTCTCAGGCAGCATAACGTATGGAATGCCAGGCACGCTACAGAATTCCAGTGGGAGCAGCAGGAACTTCTGTTCTTTACTGGCAGGGCTGTGCCATGAAGGGGAGCTCGGAGATATTGGTCAGCTCAGGGAATGAGCCTGGCTCATGGTAAGGAAATTCACTGTGCAGTTACTTCGGGCCCTTCTCCTCCTTCTCCTCCTTCTCCTCCTTCTCCTCCTTCTCCTCCTCCTTCTCCTTCTCCTTCTCCTTCTCCTTCTCCTCCTCCTTCTCCTTCTCCTTCTCCTTCTCCTTCTCCTTCTCCTTCTCCTTCTCCTTCTCCTTCTCCTTCTCCTTCTCCTTCTCCTTCTCCTTCTCCTTCTCCTTCTCCTTCTCCTTCTCCTTCTCCCTCTCTTCCCAACACCAGTTCCAGACCTCAGTATAATCCATGTTCCCACAGCCTGACCTTGCAGTTTTCCCAGTTTAGCAGCCCCAGCCACACTTGCAGCCTCTCTGTCTGGACTTTGTCTTGCTGAAATCTCTTTTTGTTGATCCTTTGCTGCCTCACCTTTTATCCAGCAATAACGTGCAGTGGGTGGAAGCTTCTCAGAATTCCCTCCCTGTTCCACTGGAAACATTCCCAAGTGGAAGCAGCTGCACTGCCCATCAGCACTTGCCTGCTTTTAGGGGTGGTTGAGGCATGAAGGATGCAACAAATGGAGTTGGCTCCAAGGGGATGAAATGCTCCCCCTGAGGCTGCTCAGAGAGCTGGAGCTGAGGAATCCGGGTGGGAATCACTCCAAGAAAAAGGAAGGAAAAGAGAGCAGAGGAACAGGGATGCAATTCCAACCTCTCCAAGGACTGGGATGGGCACATTCACCAACACCATTTAATCTAGACACGATTTCTTCTTTGCCTCTGGCTGCCAGGAGCAGGATGAGCAGTTTAATGAGTTTAAATAGTGAATAGTTTAATTAGCTGGAAGAGACTGGATCAATAGCTGCTTAAACAAACAACTGGATCCCTGTTTCCAAGCTTGGATGTAGTTTTGGAAGGTTCCTGGCAGTTTGGCAGGGATTAGTGATGCTGAGAATGTGCTTTTTTGTGGGTTTGGGGCTTTTACTCCTGTTCACGTGGCTGCTCTTTTTCTTGTTGAGTGGAAAACAGGAGGGAAAGAGCAACGACGGAAGGAATTCCACTCTTGCTGCTTCAAGGGATGGATCAGGAAGGGAACAGGCTGCAGGGAATTTGGAGTGCAAACTGAGATCTCTCCGATATTTTCGGCTCAGTCAGTCCATCAGTGCTTGGTAGCTGTTTAGGCCACGTGCAAGGTGAATGATGGTGCACATGGCAGAGCTGCTGGTGGCTCCTTCCCCTGCCCGGCTGTCAGTCACCCTGCAGGGTGCTGGAGCAGCGTGCCAGAGGCCGTGGATCCTATGGATCCCATGGATCCCAGGGGCGTGATCAGGAGCCTGGGCCTGCTGGCCACTCCTTGCTCTCTCTTACCCTGATTTTTCAGCTCTGCAGCGAATCCAGCTTGAGTTTTTCAACCCCCTAGAAACCCAGGGACCTTTCATGTCTGTTCTCAGATCTGGGATTTAAATCCAGCCCTTATCAAAGCACCCCGTGACCAGGCAGGCCCTGAATCCCAGCAGGGATCTGATAAAGAGGGACCTGACATCCTAAAGAAACCCTTTGAAATCCTGCTGGGATTGATTTGTATCCATAATGGAGCCCCGAGCTCTCTGCCAGGGAGAGATGAAGCTGCTCCTTTGCTTTATTATCCTCAGGCCCATCCCAGCTTTGAGGGAAATTCAGTCCCTCTTCAAGCCCCAAAATCATGGAAAAGCTCCTTTGTATCCTCTCCACAGCCCCTACGTGGATTAATCAACTTTTTATTTGATATGGTGTCATTCTCCTTTTTTTTCCATGGATAAAACTCCACGGTGAGCAATCAGAGCAGAAATAGGAAATGCAGGAGTCTTGGATTCCACAGTGGGATTAACTTCCCTTTTCTGCTCTCTTTCAGGACAGGAAAAACCACTGAACTCGCCCCATCTTTGGGACCAAGAGCTTTGGTGCTGGAGTAGGCAAAGCCAGCTAGGGCCCCCCTTGTCCTGCCCATGGTGTGGGTCAGGGACAGGCTCCTCTTCTCCTCTGTGCTGGGATGAACTGCCTAGGGAATGCTATTACTGACAGCCCGGTCCTAGCCCCGGCTACTGGAAATGGGCGGAGGTGAAGAGGCAAGTGCCAGAGTTGCTTGGGGATGATGGAATTGTGGTGTTTGGCTGTGCCCAGAGGGGCAGGTTGGGCATTTCTGTGTGTCTGAGGACCGGTTTGGGTGCTGGGGAGCCCGGGGAGCCGAGCTCTCAGTGCATTCCCAGCTCACCCGGGGGTGGGAGCTGGTGCAGGGCTGGGTGACAGCCTCTGGTCGGGCTCGGGGCAGGCCCTGGCCCCGGCACAGACACGCTGGGGTGCTTTGGGGCCGCTTGGGGAGCAATGGGAAGAAAATGAGGGATGGTGCTGGGCAGAGCGATCGGCCTGTGCTCGTGTCAGCGCAGCCGTGCAGGGCACTGGGATCTGGGTAAAACACCGGCTCTCCTGGTGTTCAGGGATGCAAGGTCTGAGGGACCGGATTTACTTGGGGTTTTCCAGGACAGCAGGAAGAAGAGGAAATGTGGTGCCAGAGGTGCGTCCCATCAGGTTGCAGTTCCCTCTTTCCCATTTCCATTTCCTCCTCAGTGCGGGTGTCCCCTGCAGCCCATGAGCACGTGGCCGGTGACAACTCCCTGTCTGTGGAGGGATTCCTTATGGAACAAGGGCAGATGACACTTGTGTGAGGCTTACGACTGTTAGAATTAGACCAGGATGGGTTTAAGGAAAACTAGAATCGTGTGTTAATCTTACTGGTCAATGAACAAATGGAATCCACACTTCTGTAAGAAAAAATAGAGTGTATGGAGCATATAGAAGAAGCTGGTTTTGCCTGCTGCTGCTGCTTGGCTGTATCATGTAACCCCATTCGAACTCTGCCTTCAAGACAGCTGTGAGACCGTGAAATAAAGAACTTAGCAGAACAGCAGCCTCCTCTGCTCTTTCACCCTGGTCCGAGAAGGAGGGGTACCCTGTCAAAGGCTCAACACTTGCCTTTCTGACTTTGTTTCTAAATTTCTACCTTTCTAATTTTGTTTGTTTCTAATTTTTTTGTTTGTTTGTTTCTAACTTTGTTTGTTTTCAACTTTCTCCCTTTAGAAATTTGTTTGTTTCTTGTATTTTACCTCTTTGTTTGTTTCTAAATTTCTGCCGTTGTAACTTTGTTTCTAACTTTCTACTTTTAAAATTTCATTTGTTTTTAACTTTTTATCATTCCTCCCAGCGAGGGCTGTGTGCAGAATACTAAAACCTGTTAAGTTCTTCACTTTTACGTCTATAGGCAAATGCTACTGATTTAGATGTAAATTCATTTTGAAATAAGCCAGCCCTCTCTGTCTACTCTGTCGCATACAGCAATATAAGAAGCTGGGAATAGAGATCCGCAGGTGTTGAGAATAAGGAGCCGGCGTTTTTCTGTAGGAAGGAAAGCAGCAAGCGCCTGGCCCCAGGAGCCGAGACGCTCGGGCTGCAGGAGCTGCAGAGCGCCCGGAGCCGGCTTTTCCCTGTGCTCTGTGCCTGCCCCCGGGCTGAGCTGGGCGGCGCTGCTGCCGCCTGGTGGCGAGAGCGCGGCACTGCCGCCCCCGACACGGCGCCCCGGCGCTGCTGCCGCCCGGTGCCGGCTGAGCCGAGAGGGCGGCGGCCTCGGTGGCTGCCGAGCGTGGCAAGGAGCGGGAGCGAGCGGGGCCGGGTCTGTCAGCGGAGGGGAGGGGCGAAGGGCGGTTCGGAGCGCCAAGGGACACGGCCGTGCACGAGTGGGGCCACAGCTATGGAAAGGGCCGGGCGCCGTGCGGGGCGGTGACCGCGGGGAATGACAGCGCGGGGGGCGGCCCGGCGGGGCCGGTTTTGCCGGGCAGCAGAGGCGCGGTCGCAGCGCGACCCGGGCGGGAGGCACCGGGCGGGCACGGTCGGAATAGAGCCGCCCGCGTGTCGCTCTCAAGGAGGCGGCTCGGAAAGGAAGGCGCAGTTCCGCGCTCTCGGGACGGCGTTAAGTGACGTTTTTATTAGAATAGTATAGTTTTTATTTTATTTTATTATTTTATTATCTGCCAGGACCTTGCAGAGGGTGGTTTACACTTCCGCCACACTCAAGATGGCGGACGCAGTAGGCCCCCTGCGAGAGGTGTCCCTGCCGATGCCTGCCGCCGGTCGCGGAGCCGTCGGCCGCCTCCGGCGCGGCTGACCCCGCCAGCCGTGTCCTCGCACCGGGAAGCACGGCGGAAAATCGCGCGGAAAGCGCGGGGCCGGCGTCGGAGTCCGGGCCGGATTCAGGCAGCCGACTAGACAGAAGCCCTTGTGAGGGGCGGCGGGGGCCCTAAGTGTACCACACTAAAGATGGCGGCTCGACCGGAAGTGGCTTCTGCCAGCACCCAAGATGGCGGCGAAGGGCGGAAGTGTCGTCACTGCCACACTAAAGATGGCGGTCGTGTGCACTGTTTTCTGACCTTCTCAATATGGCGGAAGGGAAGGCCCCCCCCAAGCTGCGTCTATTCGGCTGCCTGAACGCGACGCCGACGCCGACGCCGACGCCAGCCCAGCGCTTGCGCGCAATTTTCTGAGGCGTTTCCCGCTACGCGGACACCGACTGTGGGGTCAGCGGCGCCTGGGGCAGGCGGGAGCATTCAGGCAGTCGAATAGACGGACCGGGGGGGGGGGGGGGTCCTTCCGGCCGCCATCTTGAGAAGGTCGAATAGCCACATCGGTGCGGTACCGGTGACTTCCGCCCTTCTTCGCCAGGAGCGCCAATGGCGGGGAGCCCGGGGAGCAGCGCTGCCGGGCCGGGGGCACCGGGGCGGGTGCTCCGGGCTCGGAGGTGAGCGGGGAACGGGGACAGCCCCGAGCGGACGGTGGGGGCCGCGGGGGATCGGTATTCCGGCCCAGGGATGAGTGTTCCGGCACAGGGGTGGCTGTCCCGGCACAGGGATGCGTTCCTGGACTGTCTAATAATATTATTTAACGATCGTGCAAGGAGATCTGTATAAAAAAATCCTCCGTGGTCATCCTTCTCCCACAGCCCCGCTGTGTTTTCAGGATCTTGGGGGAAGAGTTTGGGTCTGAACAAGGCTCTCGGGCACAGGGTGGGATTCTTGGGGTGCAGGGCCAGGATTTGGACTCGATGCTCCCTGTGGGTCCCTTGCAGCCCAGGAAATGCTGCGATCCTGTGCCTCTGAGGGTGAAATAAAGGGGAGCGGTGGGGTTTGTGCCCGCTGTATTCACGGCCCCGCCGGCTCAGGGCGGGTTAAAGGCGCAGCTGCCCCGAGACAGCGGGACCGGCCGGGGCTGCTCGCTCCCGGTGCTGCCGCCTCGTGGGGAGAGCCCGGCACTGCAGCCCGCGCAGGCGCTGGACCACGGGATGGGCGTGGAACAGCAGCGCAGGGGATGCTGAGGCAGCCCAGGGAATGCTGCGGTCCCAGGGAAGGCTGAGGCGTCCCCTGCCCGGGGCACTCGGCAGCAAACCCCTGATGTTGAGCAGAAAAAGGAAAGTTCTGGGTTAGTGGGAGGAGGTTTCTGGAATGGAGCTGGGACAGGTGCTGATCCACGCATGGAATCACGGGCTGGTTTGGCTTGGAAGGGACCACCAGGATCATTTACACTCTGTTTGTTGTCTGATTGCACAGCGAAGAACATCCAGAACTGCCACCTCACCCTCACGGACAGCAGGAATGTCTTCCATAGCTCTTGTTTTGGAATGGGAATGGCTGTTGGGAGCTCTGGCAGGACCAGGTAAGAAGAGAAATGGGATCATTGTGGCTGCTGCTGGAGGTGGTTTTCTGCTTTCCGGCTGTTCTTCTCATTGATCCTTTCACAGCAGTGTTCTAGGGCACATTTGAGGGTAATTCCAGGAATTTGAAACCAGATGAAAACTGGTGGGGCAAAAATGTGAACACAATCCATTTCTGGTAGTTCCAAGCTTCTCCCACAACACCGTTCCAGGGGAAAGCTGATAAAAGGGTAAAGATGCAGAGGAACAAGTGCTGTAAAGCCCCCTGGCGCTCTGAGAGAGCAAACCTTCCAGTAGTCCCAGCAGATCTCTTGGAGAAAGTGTGGGATCGCAAGGTTTTCCAGGAAAGCAAAACAAGGGTGGAGATGAGGGAATAGGCTTCCAGTTCTTCCTTTAGCTGAAAGCCTGGGGGAATTGAGAGGGGCCACAAGAACTGTTTGTGTAGGCAAATGGGAGTTTGGGGTCTGAATCTGAGTTTCCCTCTGGGGCATTTTTGAGGGAAAAGCTGAGGTGCTGTTTAAGGGAGAGAATGGACATTTTTGGGGTGGAAAAAGTTGAATCAATATTGTAGAGGAAGTAAAACGCTGGGGGTAAAAGTGGATGCAATGTGGAGGGGACAGATTGAATATTTTGGAGGCAAAATGGGGAACTGAGTAGTGGAGAGATGGGGAACATTTTGGAGGCAACACTTGACAAACTCTCTGGGGTGGAGAACGACCACATTGAGGGAAAAATGAGGTGATGAGCAGTGGGCACGTAGGGAAGGTCGTGGGGGTAAATCTTGAGAAAAGCCCCGTGGTATTCAAGAAATCCTTGGTAGCAGGACTGAGGAATTCAGTGGTGGAAAAATAGGGGAATTTTGCGGGGGTAAAACTTTAAAAGATCTAAGAGTTGAGAGTGTGTGTTTTTAGGTAGAAAGGATGTCTTGTTGAAGTTGGGCGTCTGGATTGTGGCATTTATGGATCCAGAAAGTAGAAGATAAAGGAGACTCCCAAAGCCTCGGTAGCTGTGTTAAGAAATCCGTCCCAGGGAAGAAAGGTACCTAAACCTCCTAGAAGTAGGGACTAATTAGCATGGGAAGGGGAAAACCCACCCCCAGTGGGAGAGAGCACGCCGGGTAAGGGAAGAGAAGGATGCCCTTAAGAAGAAGTAGGGAAGGTGAATTTCTCGGCTTGCTGAAATGTATCAAAAAGTTTGGAATCTGGGTCTGTGTGGAGGCCGGGATTTTCTCAGCCATATGCAGAGCCCAGCACTAGGAATAAAGGAATTCCAGGCTTTACAACGCCAAAAATGCAGTACCAGAGAGTTCTGTTATCCCGAGGACTTGGGGGATACTTGGCAAAAATTTCCGGGGGCCCAGGCTGGACCGAGCTTTTAACGCTCCCCGGATTCACGGGATCGGGGATTCCAGCGTGCCCTGCACGGGTTTTTTCAGGGAAGTCCCAAATCCTTCGTGTGAGCACGAAGCAGAATCCCCTGGGAGCTGTGAAGGCAACAGGATATTTCTTGGGAATTTTGAAGGGTTGGGTGAGTCCTCAGTGTTAGGTTGGAATGAACGCAAATTGTCCGGGAGTTGCTGGTTTGGGGATGGCCGGGTCTGGGTTTGGATTTGTGGGCACCGAGTGTTCCTTGTGTCAGCTTTAGGTCTTCTGGATTGGTAGGAATTGTCAGAGAAAAGAGAAGGCAATTGAAATGCGGAGCTCCATTCCCGGAGAAATGGTCAGGATGGGAGCGGGAAGGCTGTGGAGCTGCTGGGAGCTCGTGGAGAACGAAAGGATCTGAGGCCTGGAGGCAAAAGCTGTGGAACAAAGCCTGAAAAGGGTGTGGGGTGGGGCGGGAGGGGGAGGAGGGCACCGTGGTGGGGGGAAAGAGGGAAAGGATCCCTGCTCCGGGAATCCAGCAGGGACCAGGAGAGGATCATTTTCCATCCACTGCTCTCAGTGGAATCCTAATAAGGACGGTGGAAGGGAAGTGATTCGTTTGTTCTTAGGTTTGGAATGAAAGGTGCTCTTGCAGAGGGGACTATTGACCTGTTAAAAATCTGTTGGATACAGGAAAAGAGGGAGGAAGCAAGCAGCTGGGGAATGAAGGGGTGGATTTTTTGGTGGATACAGGGAAAGACACGGGAAGGGGCTCTCAAGTAGAATACACCTCACGGGCAGCACCAGGAGAAGCCTCAAGTGCTCTTTTTTTCCAAGCTCTGACATTCCAGAGGAGTAAGCAGTGGTCAGCCCATCACTTTCTGTATTCCTTGGATGCCCAGTGCTTTGTTGGGAAGAGATAATATTTGGAAATGAACAAATCCGGGGATGTAATTTCCTGATAGTAAAGCCCCAGAGAGCCTGGTTTTGATATCCTTCCAGCACCCAAACGCAGCAGAGGGAATCCTGGCGGAGCTGGAAAACGCTGTCGCTCCGTCGGTGGAATTCCTGGGAACTGGAAAGCAGCAGAAGCAGCAAGAACAGAGTTGGAAGCAGGCTCCAGCCGGGTAAGGCAGACACCAAATCCTTTGGAACTGGGCAGGGGTGGGAAGAATGAATTCTTACATTTGTAGCCCAGGGATTCCTGAGCAGGATCCCGGCAGGGAAGACTGCAGGGATCAGGCTGGGGCCTGATCGCAGCTGGGGGCAGCGAGCCTTGGAATTGGCTGAAGGGAAGAAAGAGGGATCCTTTGAGCACAAGGATCAGGTGTCAAATGCGGAGATGGCATCAGACAATTCCTCGGGAGGGTTTAGTTCCTGGGCCAAATCGATCTGCTGCCTTGTGAAGGAGCTCAGAGACCTGGGAAGAGCCCAAGCAACGCAGGGAATGCACCGGCAGATAAAAGTGCCGGGGAACGGTGGGGAAAAGCATCCGAACAGGGGGCCTCGTTTTGTACAGGGACGGTACAAAAAATTGTCCGAAAGAATAGGAATGGAATGGGATTTTACGTATTCCTCGGAGGCCACAATCCAGTGGGAAGGCTGAGAGAAAGAAACAAGGCCTAAAAAGGCAGATGAGCCAAATCTGCCCAAAGCCTCCAATGGCCACATTCCCTGGCATTGCTGAGGACTTCAGCCAAGCTCCAAGCAAAAGGTGAGCCCCTGATTTTGGTGCCAAGGGAAACTCCAAGTTAAGAATGATCCAAATATGAAGCGCTTCTCACAAAACTCAGCTTTGCAAACCTTTCTTTGGGCTAAAAAAGAAAAGATGGGAATGCCCTTGGCAGAAAAGCAGCTGTGAGGCACAGCAGGCTTCAAATGCCTGTCAGCAGGAGCTCCAGGAGAAACGGCTGCTGGCTCCAGGCATCCTGGGCTTTCCAGGCAGGTTTTGTAGCAGATTGCAAGGCAGTTTTCCTGCCTCTGGGGGGTGGCACCTGCATCCCGCTGGAAAGGGAAAATGTGGAGAGAGGGGCAAGCGGGAAGACGGTTGCTGATGTGTGTCCTTGGATCGCAGTTCCTCCCGGTGAGTCTGTGCTGCTGGAAGTTTGAAGGAGATCAGTCCTGGAGTACGTGTGGGTTCACCTGTGGGGTTTGGGAGCGACGCTGGCCATGAAATTCCAGGGATGTTCCCTTTGCTGGAGTGAGAAGCAGTGGAAGCACTTTGCTGTCTGCTTCTTCATCGCCTGCGCCTCGGTCCCCTGGGGCTCCAGGTAATCCCCTCTCACCTTTGCTTTTCCAAGGGTCTCTAAATGAGGGCTTGAGCTTTGGTGTAGCTCCCTTTACAGGGAAGATCTGTTCCAGGAAAGGTCTCCTGGTCTGGACCGATGGCGTTGCAGGAAGAGCAGGAAACCCCGCAGCTCCTGTGGCTCCCTCATCCGATTTGCCTGCAGGCAGCAGCAAGGATCATTCCCAAGTGTCATGCCCTGGCTCCGTGACTCGGTGAGGTTGTGTTCCCCCAAAGGCCAGGGGCCGCTTTGTTTTGCGGCTCACGAAAGTCCAGCTCGGTGGTGCTGGGTTTGGTTTTTGTGTGTAATGAAGGCACTAAAAAATTCCCCTCCTTCACTGGCACAGCCCTGGAGTGGGAGCAGATTCCCCTTATCCCGCAGTTATCCCGCTCCTGCCCTGGATCCCTGCGGTGCCGTGTGTTCTCCAAGCTCACAGCACTGCTGGCTCGAGACAAGAAAAACAATCCCTGTTCCTTCTCTTCTCCGTCCTTGATGTTCCCAGGCCCTGCATCTCCCTGGCTATTCCCTGTGGGAGTCTTCATCTCCATCCCACCTTATCCCGATCAGGTAAGGGTCTGAGATGTGTTTAGCAGCAAATGCATTCCTGTGAAGAAAGCCAAGAGCAAAGAGCATCCAGATGCAGAGAAGTCTTTAGAAAAGCGTTCCAGACGTGCAAATGAGGGATGTGTCTTCCTGCATCTCCTGTTGTTTTTCTCTGTCACGTTTTGGAAGGGTTTCTCTCAGTGATTTCCTGCAGTCCAGGTGCGTCCCTTCTTTTGTCCAAATCCAGTGCCAGAGGATCGAACAACTGACGAGTGGGGCCTGGGATGAAAACGGTTCTCCTAAAATGAGGGAAACAATGCTAGAAGAGAAATGAGCATCCTTTTAATGCCTGGAATAAAAATGCTGGAAAAGGGCACTTTTTATTTGCTATGGTGTCATTCTCCTTTTTTTTTCCATAGCTAAAACTCCACGGTGAGCAATCAGAGCAGAAATAGGAAATGCAGGAGTCTTGGATTCCACAGTGGGATTAACTTCCCTTTTCTGCTCTCTTTCAGGACAGGAAAAACCACTGAACTCGCCCCATCTTTGGGACCAAGAGCTTTGGTGCTGGAGTAGGCAAAGCCAGCTAGGGCCCCCCTTGTCCTGCCCATGGTGTGGGTCAGGGACAGGCTCCTCTTCTCCTCTGTGCTGGGATGAACTGCCTAGGGAATGCTATTACTGACAGCCCGGTCCTAGCCCCGGCTACTGGAAATGGGCGGAGGTGAAGAGGCAAGTGCCAGAGTTGCTTGGGGATGATGGAATTGTGGTGTTTGGCTGTGCCCAGAGGGGCAGGTTGGGCATTTCTGTGTGTCTGAGGACCGGTTTGGGTGCTGGGGAGCCCGGGGAGCCGAGCTCTCAGTGCATTCCCAGCTCACCCGGGGGTGGGAGCTGGTGCAGGGCTCTGGTCGGGCTCGGGGCAGGCCCTGGCCCCGGCACAGACACGCTGGGGTGCTTTGGGGCCGCTTGGGGAGCCGTGGGAGGAGAATGAGGGATGGTGCTGGGCAGAGCGATCGGCCTGTGCTCGTGTCAGCGCAGCCGTGCAGGGCACTGGGATCTGGGTAAAACACCGGCTCTCCTGGTGTTCAGGGAAGCAAGGTCTGTATTTATCCATACATATTTATCCCTACATATTTATCCCTATATTTATCCATGGATTATCCATATATGTTTATCCATATACATTTATCCATATTTTTATCCACGTATTTACCCATGAATTTATCCCTATATTTACCCATGTATTTACCCAGGTATTTTATGAACACTCAAGTGCCATATCCATGTATTTTATGAGCACTTCCAGGGTTGGTGACTCCACCACTGCCCTGGGCAGCTGTTCCAGCGCTGGACAACCCTCCCCATGCTGGGCCAGGAGATGGATTCTGGAAATGCAGACTCTGAGGAGCAGGGGATTAAGGCAGCATTGGATTCCTTTATTCTCCCAGAAGGATAAAGGAGATTTATCCCCAGACGAACCAGAGGTGATCACACTGAGGTCATTAGTGGGATTTCTTCCTTACTCCCACAAATACCCACTGGGGTGACAGACTTCCCTACAAGGGCGGTGTTGGAAGGAGCTGCTGGAATGTTTTGCTGTTT
The DNA here is from genome assembly GCF_965178545.1 of Coloeus monedula. Classification (NCBI taxonomy): domain Eukaryota; kingdom Metazoa; phylum Chordata; class Aves; order Passeriformes; family Corvidae; genus Coloeus; species Coloeus monedula. The sequence goes on along the minus strand of NW_028120759.1, from coordinate 7,165 downwards.
ATTGGGATCCACAGGATGTTTGGTGTCTCTCAGAGCTGTTCCAGGCTTTCCACAGACCCAAACGCTCCTCACACTTCTCCTCAGAGTAGAGAGGTTTCCCAGAGTGCTGGTTTTTAATTTCAGATGCTGGGATAACGACACGGCTTCAGGAGGCAGGAGACTCATTGTGCTGTGCCTCAGTCCAGGCAGGGACAACCCCCAGCTAATAAAAACCTCTTTAAAGCACAAAAAGTCCCATTAAACTGATATTATAAAGGCTGCAAATTGAAGCAGGCCTCAATCAGAAAGCAGCAGAATTTAATTCCCCCCCCTTGCCCATTTGCATGATGATCTCCTTCCTAATTGCCCATCTACGCTTTTCCCACAGAAGTGCTGTCCCGAGGTTGGAGATGGTTCCAGCTTTATGGAGCTTTGATCTTTATCTGGTTTTACTTTTTACAGGGCACAGAACCCGAGAGTGGCAGCTGCTTTCCTCTTGTTCCTCCTGTGGCAGTGAACTGCTCTTCCCGAGGACGGCTGCAGGAATTCTCAGGCAGCATAACGTATGGAATGCCAGGCACGCTACAGAATTCCAGTGGGAGCAGCAGGAACTTCTGTTCTTTACTGGCAGGGCTGTGCCATGAAGGGGAGCTCGGAGATATTGGTCAGCTCAGGGAATGAGCCTGGCTCATGGTAAGGAAATTCACTGTGCAGTTACTTCGGGCCCTTCTCCTCCTTCTCCTCCTTCTCCTCCTTCTCCTCCTTCTCCTCCTCCTTCTCCTTCTCCTTCTCCTTCTCCTTCTCCTTCTCCTCCTCCTTCTCCTTCTCCTTTTCCTTCTCCTTCTCCTTCTCCTTCTCCTTCTCCTTCTCCTTCTCCTTCTCCTTCTCCTTCTCCTTCTCCTTCTCCCTCTCTTCCCAACACCAGTTCCAGACCTCAGTATAATCCATGTTCCCACAGCCTGACCTTGCAGTTTTCCCAGTTTAGCAGCCCCAGCCACACTTGCAGCCTCTCTGTCTGGACTTTGTCTTGCTGAAATCTCTTTTTGTTGATCCTTTGCTGCCTCACCTTTTATCCAGCAATAACGTGCAGTGGGTGGAAGCTTCTCAGAATTCCCTCCCTGTTCCACTGGAAACATTCCCAAGTGGAAGCAGCTGCACTGCCCATCAGCACTTGCCTGCTTTTAGGGGTGGTTGAGGCATGAAGGATGCAACAAATGGAGTTGGCTCCAAGGGGATGAAATGCTCCCCCTGAGGCTGCTCAGAGAGCTGGAGCTGAGGAATCCGGGTGGGAATCACTCCAAGAAAAAGGAAGGAAAAGAGAGCAGAGGAACAGGGATGCAATTCCAACCTCTCCAAGGACTGGGATGGGCACATTCACCAACACCATTTAATCTAGACACGATTTCTTCTTTGCCTCTGGCTGCCAGGAGCAGGATGAGCAGTTTAATGAGTTTAAATAGTGAATAGTTTAATTAGCTGGAAGAGACTGGATCAATAGCTGCTTAAACAAACAACTGGATCCCTGTTTCCAAGCTTGGATGTAGTTTTGGAAGGTTCCTGGCAGTTTGGCAGGGATTAGTGATGCTGAGAATGTGCTTTTTTGTGGGTTTGGGGCTTTTACTCCTGTTCACGTGGCTGCTCTTTTTCTTGTTGAGTGGAAAACAGGAGGGAAAGAGCAACGACGGAAGGAATTCCACTCTTGCTGCTTCAAGGGATGGATCAGGAAGGGAACAGGCTGCAGGGAATTTGGAGTGCAAACTGAGATCTCTCCGATATTTTCGGCTCAGTCAGTCCATCAGTGCTTGGTAGCTGTTTAGGCCACGTGCAAGGTGAATGATGGTGCACATGGCAGAGCTGCTGGTGGCTCCTTCCCCTGCCCGGCTGTCAGTCACCCTGCAGGGTGCTGGAGCAGCGTGCCAGAGGCCGTGGATCCTATGGATCCCATGGATCCCAGGGGCGTGATCAGGAGCCTGGGCCTGCTGGCCACTCCTTGCTCTCTCTTACCCTGATTTTTCAGCTCTGCAGCGAATCCAGCTTGAGTTTTTCAACCCCCTAGAAACCCAGGGACCTTTCATGTCTGTTCTCAGATCTGGGATTTAAATCCAGCCCTTATCAAAGCACCCCGTGACCAGGCAGGCCCTGAATCCCAGCAGGGATCTGATAAAGAGGGACCTGACATCCTAAAGAAACCCTTTGAAATCCTGCTGGGATTGATTTGTATCCATAATGGAGCCCCGAGCTCTCTGCCAGGGAGAGATGAAGCTGCTCCTTTGCTTTATTATCCTCAGGCCCATCCCAGCTTTGAGGGAAATTCAGTCCCTCTTCAAGCCCCAAAATCATGGAAAAGCTCCTTTGTATCCTCTCCACAGCCCCTACGTGGATTAATCAACTTTTTATTTGATATGGTGTCATTCTCCTTTTTTTTCCATGGCTAAAACTCCACGGTGAGCAATCAGAGCAGAAATAGGAAATGCAGGAGTCTTGGATTCCACAGTGGGATTAACTTCCCTTTTCTGCTCTCTTTCAGGACAGGAAAAACCACTGAACTCGCCCCATCTTTGGGACCAAGAGCTTTGGTGCTGGAGTAGGCAAAGCCAGCTAGGGCCCCCCTTGTCCTGCCCATGGTGTGGGTCAGGGACAGGCTCCTCTTCTCCTCTGTGCTGGGATGAACTGCCTAGGGAATGCTATTACTGACAGCCCGGTCCTAGCCCCGGCTACTGGAAATGGGCGGAGGTGAAGAGGCAAGTGCCAGAGTTGCTTGGGGATGATGGAATTGTGGTGTTTGGCTGTGCCCAGAGGGGCAGGTTGGGCATTTCTGTGTGTCTGAGGACCGGTTTGGGTGCTGGGGAGCCCGGGGAGCCGAGCTCTCAGTGCATTCCCAGCTCACCCGGGGGTGGGAGCTGGTGCAGGGCTGGGTGACAGCCTCTGGTCGGGCTCGGGGCAGGCCCTGGCCCCGGCACAGACACGCTGGGGTGCTTTGGGGCCGCTTGGGGAGCAATGGGAAGAAAATGAGGGATGGTGCTGGGCAGAGCGATCGGCCTGTGCTCGTGTCAGCGCAGCCGTGCAGGGCACTGGGATCTGGGTAAAACACCGGCTCTCCTGGTGTTCAGGGATGCAAGGTCTGAGGGACCGGATTTACTTGGGGTTTTCCAGGACAGCAGGAAGAAGAGGAAATGTGGTGCCAGAGGTGCGTCCCATCAGGTTGCAGTTCCCTCTTTCCCATTTCCATTTCCTCCTCAGTGCGGGTGTCCCCTGCAGCCCATGAGCACGTGGCCGGTGACAACTCCCTGTCTGTGGAGGGATTCCTTATGGAACAAGGGCAGATGACACTTGTGTGAGGCTTACGACTGTTAGAATTAGACCAGGATGGGTTTAAGGAAAACTAGAATCGTGTGTTAATCTTACTGGTCAATGAACAAATGGAATCCACACTTCTGTAAGAAAAAATAGAGTGTATGGAGCATATAGAAGAAGCTGGTTTTGCCTGCTGCTGCTGCTTGGCTGTATCATGTAACCCCATTCGAACTCTGCCTTCAAGACAGCTGTGAGACCGTGAAATAAAGAACTTAGCAGAACAGCAGCCTCCTCTGCTCTTTCACCCTGGTCCGAGAAGGAGGGGTACCCTGTCAAAGGCTCAACACTTGCCTTTCTGACTTTGTTTCTAAATTTCTACCTTTCTAATTTTGTTTGTTTCTAATTTTTTTGTTTGTTTGTTTCTAACTTTGTTTGTTTTCAACTTTCTCCCTTTAGAAATTTGTTTGTTTCTTGTATTTTACCTCTTTGTTTGTTTCTAAATTTCTGCCGTTGTAACTTTGTTTCTAACTTTCTACTTTTAAAATTTCATTTGTTTTTAACTTTTTACCATTCCTCCCAGCGAGGGCTGTGTGCAGAATACTAAAACCTGTTAAGTTCTTCACTTTTACGTCTATAGGCAAATGCTACTGATTTAGATGTAAATTCATTTTGAAATAAGCCAGCCCTCTCTGTCTACTCTGTCGCATACAGCAATATAAGAAGCTGGGAATAGAGATCCGCAGGTGTTGAGAATAAGGAGCCGGCGTTTTTCTGTAGGAAGGAAAGCAGCAAGCGCCTGGCCCCAGGAGCCGAGACGCTCGGGCTGCAGGAGCTGCAGAGCGCCCGGAGCCGGCTTTTCCCTGTGCTCTGTGCCTGCCCCCGGGCTGAGCTGGGCGGCGCTGCTGCCGCCTGGTGGCGAGAGCGCGGCACTGCCGCCCCCGACACGGCGCCCCGGCGCTGCTGCCGCCCGGTGCCGGCTGAGCCGAGAGGGCGGCGGCCTCGGTGGCTGCCGAGCGTGGCAAGGAGCGGGAGCGAGCGGGGCCGGGTCTGTCAGCGGAGGGGAGGGGCGAAGGGCGGTTCGGAGCGCCAAGGGACACGGCCGTGCACGAGTGGGGCCACAGCTATGGAAAGGGCCGGGCGCCGTGCGGGGCGGTGACCGCGGGGAATGACAGCGCGGGGGGCGGCCCGGCGGGGCCGGTTTTGCCGGGCAGCAGAGGCGCGGTCGCAGCGCGACCCGGGCGGGAGGCACCGGGCGGGCACGGTCGGAATAGAGCCGCCCGCGTGTCGCTCTCAAGGAGGCGGCTCGGAAAGGAAGGCGCAGTTCCGCGCTCTCGGGACGGCGTTAAGTGACGTTTTTATTAGAATAGTATAGTTTTTATTTTATTTTATTATTTTATTATCTGCCAGGACCTTGCAGAGGGTGGTTTACACTTCCGCCACACTCAAGATGGCGGACGCAGTAGGCCCCCTGCGAGAGGTGTCCCTGCCGATGCCTGCCGCCGGTCGCGGAGCCGTCGGCCGCCTCCGGCGCGGCTGACCCCGCCAGCCGTGTCCTCGCACCGGGAAGCACGGCGGAAAATCGCGCGGAAAGCGCGGGGCCGGCGTCGGAGTCCGGGCCGGATTCAGGCAGCCGACTAGACAGAAGCCCTTGTGAGGGGCGGCGGGGGCCCTAAGTGTACCACACTAAAGATGGCGGCTCGACCGGAAGTGGCTTCTGCCAGCACCCAAGATGGCGGCGAAGGGCGGAAGTGTCGTCACTGCCACACTAAAGATGGCGGTCGTGTGCACTGTTTTCTGACCTTCTCAATATGGCGGAAGGGAAGGCCCCCCCCAAGCTGCGTCTATTCGGCTGCCTGAACGCGACGCCGACGCCGACGCCGACGCCAGCCCAGCGCTTGCGCGCAATTTTCTGAGGCGTTTCCCGCTACGCGGACACCGACTGTGGGGTCAGCGGCGCCTGGGGCAGGCGGGAGCATTCAGGCAGTCGAATAGACGGACCGGGGGGGGGGGGGGGGTCCTTCCGGCCGCCATCTTGAGAAGGTCGAATAGCCACATCGGTGCGGTACCGGTGACTTCCGCCCTTCTTCGCCAGGAGCGCCAATGGCGGGGAGCCCGGGGAGCAGCGCTGCCGGGCCGGGGGCACCGGGGCGGGTGCTCCGGGCTCGGAGGTGAGCGGGGAACGGGGACAGCCCCGAGCGGACGGTGGGGGCCGCGGGGGATCGGTATTCCGGCCCAGGGATGAGTGTTCCGGCACAGGGGTGGCTGTCCCGGCACAGGGATGCGTTCCTGGACTGTCTAATAATATTATTTAACGATCGTGCAAGGAGATCTGTATAAAAAAATCCTCCGTGGTCATCCTTCTCCCACAGCCCCGCTGTGTTTTCAGGATCTTGGGGGAAGAGTTTGGGTCTGAACAAGGCTCTCGGGCACAGGGTGGGATTCTTGGGGTGCAGGGCCAGGATTTGGACTCGATGCTCCCTGTGGGTCCCTTGCAGCCCAGGAAATGCTGCGATCCTGTGCCTCTGAGGGTGAAATAAAGGGGAGCGGTGGGGTTTGTGCCCGCTGTATTCACGGCCCCGCCGGCTCAGGGCGGGTTAAAGGCGCAGCTGCCCCGAGACAGCGGGACCGGCCGGGGCTGCTCGCTCCCGGTGCTGCCGCCTCGTGGGGAGAGCCCGGCACTGCAGCCCGCGCAGGCGCTGGACCACGGGATGGGCGTGGAACAGCAGCGCAGGGGATGCTGAGGCAGCCCAGGGAATGCTGCGGTCCCAGGGAAGGCTGAGGCGTCCCCTGCCCGGGGCACTCGGCAGCAAACCCCTGATGTTGAGCAGAAAAAGGAAAGTTCTGGGTTAGTGGGAGGAGGTTTCTGGAATGGAGCTGGGACAGGTGCTGATCCACGCATGGAATCACGGGCTGGTTTGGCTTGGAAGGGACCACCAGGATCATTTACACTCTGTTTGTTGTCTGATTGCACAGCGAAGAACATCCAGAACTGCCACCTCACCCTCACGGACAGCAGGAATGTCTTCCATAGCTCTTGTTTTGGAATGGGAATGGCTGTTGGGAGCTCTGGCAGGACCAGGTAAGAAGAGAAATGGGATCATTGTGGCTGCTGCTGGAGGTGGTTTTCTGCTTTCCGGCTGTTCTTCTCATTGATCCTTTCACAGCAGTGTTCTAGGGCACATTTGAGGGTAATTCCAGGAATTTGAAACCAGATGAAAACTGGTGGGGCAAAAATGTGAACACAATCCATTTCTGGTAGTTCCAAGCTTCTCCCACAACACCGTTCCAGGGGAAAGCTGATAAAAGGGTAAAGATGCAGAGGAACAAGTGCTGTAAAGCCCCCTGGCGCTCTGAGAGAGCAAACCTTCCAGTAGTCCCAGCAGATCTCTTGGAGAAAGTGTGGGATCGCAAGGTTTTCCAGGAAAGCAAAACAAGGGTGGAGATGAGGGAATAGGCTTCCAGTTCTTCCTTTAGCTGAAAGCCTGGGGGAATTGAGAGGGGCCACAAGAACTGTTTGTGTAGGCAAATGGGAGTTTGGGGTCTGAATCTGAGTTTCCCTCTGGGGCATTTTTGAGGGAAAAGCTGAGGTGCTGTTTAAGGGAGAGAATGGACATTTTTGGGGTGGAAAAAGTTGAATCAATATTGTAGAGGAAGTAAAACGCTGGGGGTAAAAGTGGATGCAATGTGGAGGGGACAGATTGAATATTTTGGAGGCAAAATGGGGAACTGAGTAGTGGAGAGATGGGGAACATTTTGGAGGCAACACTTGACAAACTCTCTGGGGTGGAGAACGACCACATTGAGGGAAAAATGAGGTGATGAGCAGTGGGCACGTAGGGAAGGTCGTGGGGGTAAATCTTGAGAAAAGCCCCGTGGTATTCAAGAAATCCTT